>NC_090650.1:333272723-333580223 GCF_040937935.1 Hyperolius riggenbachi
ATTGGGGGCAGTTCGGACATTTAGGAAATAATTGTAAGATCCTGTCAGTTGGACGGGAAATTGCATTGTGTGTACCCAGAATGATGTCCTACCATATTATTATACTGTATTGTGCGTGGCTGAGAAAGACCTTTCAGGAATCCGCCCTTGAAAATCCTGGGTTTGCTCCTGACCATAACACATTACAGGTAATGTAAAATGCATGCATACATGCATATTTATACACTGGGGAAACAGCACCTGGGGTTTCGTTGCATTCGTCGATTGTACCGATATCGCTAGACGTTACCGCTGTGCATCCAATTTACCATTATGGCCCGACATCTTGTAGCATGTCCGATTGACATGCTCAGCCCGAAATTGGTCGCATTGTTGCTTGAGCATGCACTTGGCAGCACCAATTTTCATTCAATTCGATTATAATAATCTAATCGGATGGTCGATTGCTGGTCGCCACTGCGTCTGCGCGGCCCTGGCTGCGCTCATCCTCAATCACACTCCTGTCGCCAGGAGCATCCTGCGCATGCACAGTACGAGATTTTCTTGTACTGAAAATGTGCAAGACACTCCTGGTGGCAGGCGTGTGATCAAGTACACACACGGCCAGAGCAGGCACTTGGCTGAGTGGAAGAAAATGAAACTCAGCAGCTGCAGGGGACCGGAAGATCATTCCGTGATGGATCGGGCACAAGACATTTCCAGGGGACTGGTAGAAGCCCCCGGTAAGTGAAACTTTTATTTTCCTTTCAGTTTAGGTTCCCTTTAAAATGTTTTAAATTAGGTATACACTTTTATACAATACTGTAGCAAAAATATGTAATAGATATATTTTGTACACAAAGACAACTGTTTGTATCTCTGAAATGTTGCAACTCAAAACATTTGTAGAGGACGGCCTGTACAGTAGGGGGGGAGGGGGTAAGGGGCTACAATGGTCCTAAAAGCCCCCTTACTAAAATGCTATGGAAAACAAAAGTTTGCTTTCTCAAAACAGAAAGAATTTGCGATAATTCAGGTTGGAGTGAGCTCCGTGATTTCTCCCAGTGCATCACTGATGAATATATGCAAATTACCCATTGTTGCCCTTAGAAGATAAACACACCTCCAGAACCGCTGGAGTGCAATGATGTGTCAGCTTGTTAATTTGGACAGAGCCATAATAATCCAACATGCATAAAGACTGTTTCGGATTGGTTGATCCTCATCAGTGCATGGCATGGATTAATTTGGCTCTATGAAGTAGGGCTTGAAACACCCAGAGGTACAGATTAACCAGCGAGCTCATGGTGACACAGAACTCATTGGAGGGTGTAAGGGGCTACAATGGTCCTAAAAGCCCCCTTACAAGCCCTACTTCATAGAATGAATTAATTCATGCCATTACTGATGAGGATCAACCAATCTGAAATAGTCTGTATGCATGTTGGATTATTATGGCTCTGTACAAATTAACAAACTGACACATCATTGCATTCCAGTGGTTCTGGAGGTGCGTTTAGCTTCTAAGGGCAACAATGGGTAATTTGCATATATTCATCAGTGATGCACTGGGAGAAATCACGGAGCTCACTCCAACCAGAATTATCGCAAATTCTTTCTGTTTTAAGAAAGCAAACTTTTGTTTTCCATAGCATTTTAGTAAGGGGGATTTTAGGACCATTGTAGCCCCTTACACACTCCAATGAGTTCTGGGTCACCATGAGCTCGCTGGTTAGTCTGTACCTTTGACTAACTTAAAAATATATAAGACTAAGCTTTTGGCTTCTGAGCCTTCGTCAGACTGAATTCTGTATGCAAAGGCTCTGACAAATTCTCAAAAGCCGAAAGCTTGCTCTTATATATTTTTAATCAGCCAATAAATGACATCATCCTGATTCAAAACATCTTGCTTTTACTGATGGCTAACACAGTACAATACTCTACTGTAAAAATCTGGGGACACATTTGGTAAAGAGGGGCAAAGACAACTGGAAAGTTGGGACCCATTAGAAAGTAAGCACGCTCAGGCTCAGATCTCTTTCAAAGTTCCCAGGTATGTTTCTGTGTCAGTGACTCATAAAGTATTAAAGGCAGAGGATTACCATGGCAGCCAGGCAATTAGCCTTTTAGAATGAGGTCAGGCAACTGCGCTTTAATAATCTCTCAGTAAAAGTCTGCTTTAAGCATGCCTGTGTACCTCTGTGAGTAATAACAATCGCTTTTCTTACAAATTGGCACTCATTATCACTCACTTCTTTACCCCTCTGTAACCTAATTATTGCAAGCTATGCTTGGTTCAGTTGCAAACAAATCAGGCCATGTATGACCAAACTGACCCTTTTCATGGTTTCAGTGATTCTCTGCGGGTGCCTTTTACATAATCAGCAGAAATCATCCTGTCTTCCATTGATTATTCTCAGTAATTGATAGAAAGAAAAAAAACTGTGTGCAGATGAGAGTGTGTCTGAGTACCGGCCTGTACCTACATCTGTTCATCAAGACTGAAGGGGTTGCCATGTAAAATACTAATTCCCAGGCTTGTGCTGCTGCCTAGGACTGGCTTATATGCAGGCAATAGGGCAACTGTGCGTTTATGGGTATTAAAAGAGATAATGCCGTCTTGCCAGACGTTGCAGTTAAACTGCATAAAGGTCATTTTTTTTCCTTAGCCCCTCACTAACATTGATCATTATGTCTGTGTGTAAAAATGATTTGCTGCTATAAGCAAAGCGTCAAGTGGACTCGAATGGCTGATCGCCACAGGAGTTTCCCCATTTGTCATTTTCCATTGCTGGGTTCCAATCACATTTATAAATTCATCATTTGGTAAAAAAAATGACCTCTGGGTTCCATTAACCAGCTTGTGAATTAATAACATCAATTTGTGATACTGCGCTTCCATGCCTATCTATGAATCATTCATTCAGCAAGCCTTATCTCTGGGAAGGCAAAGGCACTAGAGAACTATTGCTGTTATTTATTTTACTTCAAATAACATACATCATGTGCTTCTTTTTGAAAAGTCACACAGGGGTTACAATTCATCATCATTTACTTGTTTGGATTTTATTTCTGTCTAGGATTTATTAGGATCTTTGTTTTGTAAGGTAAAATATGTCTTATGGAATTTAGAATGTCTCTTGGAATGACACTCTCACTCTCTTTAGTGAAATTACACTTTGATGAAATTGTTATTTCAACTGGGGACGCTCATCAAAATCCTAATAATTCAGAGTTAATGCAAATGTTATGTAAATTTGTAAAGCTTGAAAATGGACCAATTGTGTGCAGAAGTGGATTCATGTGATTGATCCATTTTCACGCTGCAAGACTTTGCATTAAAGTTGCATCATCAGAATCAGAATATTTTTTTCACCAAGCACGACTGGGTCGTGCCTGGAATTGGGCTTGGCACATACAGAATTCAAGTACAGGATAGGGCATGCGAGGTACATCAAGGGACAGAACACCATTTCATCATCACATGCAGAGAAAGAACATAGATGACGAAAAAACACATCAGTTAACAAAAACACATAAAAATGGCATTATTCACCAAATGTGATAATTAGACATAAGAACTAGAGCGCCACTATGTACAATGTGCATCATTGAAAAATAATATTGTTTGACCTAAAGTGGGGGGAGTGCATGAAGTTAGTTCAGAATGTTGACAGCTGAGGGGAAGAAGCTGTTCATGTGTCTTGAGGTCTTGGTGGAGATGCACCAATACCTCCGACCCGAAGGGAGTTGGCTGAAGACGCAGTGGCATGGGTTTGAGGCATCGTTGGCGATCCTCAAAGCTCTGGAGCACAGCCTGGAGTGGTAGAGGTGGTCCAGTGTGGAAAGTGGTCTCCCGATGATGACCTCCGCTGATCTAATGATCCTCTGTAATATGTAAACCAGACCAGGATGGAAGAGCAGAGGACAGTTTTAATGGTGGCGGAGAAGAAGCTCGTCTGAAGTTTTGGGGCCATACCGAACTTCTTCAGTTGGTGGAGGAAAAATAACCTCTGCTGGGCTTTCCTTTGTGTGGAAGCAGTGTTGGTCTTCCATCTCAGGTCATTGAAGATGGTTGTTCCCAGGAGGCGGACAATTTTTTACATTTAACTACAATGTGACGGCTTCCTGTTTTAAGAGTGGACATGGCCGCTGATTGCGGTCACGTCCATTCATTCCAGGCATTATGATTGGGTAGAGGACCTCTCGGTCCTCTTCCCCAATCCCAGATCGTGGTGACCCGTCGGTAAACGACAGCGGGAGCGGTGCGCACACATGCGGAGCGGTGGTGGGAATGAGGCACGTTTTAATAAGTCACTTTGCCATTAACTGGTTAAGGAGAACAAATCCACGGTGATTTGGCCACTGACAAGGGGAGATCTATTGTGGTACAGGATTCACTGAACTATAGACAGGATGGTCTGCCTCAGCTGTAGTTAGGGTAACTTATCAACAACTCCAACAATTTAAGATTCTACTATTTTATTTACATTTGAGATAGAACAACCTTTGCATAGAAACTAGAGAGTAACCAAGCAGCTCAGGGTGACCTAAACCATTAGCAAATGATTATTATAGCGCTCCTTCTACACAATGTAAAAATGGGCTGCAAGGAGACAAGTGGAAGAGCAACCCTACTTCCACTCACAAATGTTCAAATAAATTATAAACTGGAACTCCTGCACACTCAGCTTAATAAAGCTTTATTAAAAATTATTATACACAGCATTCAATGAATGCACAATTAAATCCTCATACACAAAGGCCACCCACTAGCCCCACAATCAATCTCTCAACATCACACACCCAACCAATTCAGCAACAATCTGCACCCAACACTCCATACACTGCAAGATCTTGCCTCAATATGGTTGATGGTCTGTGACCCTGAGATATCTCAAACATGGATATGCAACAAATGGCCATTCATATTGAATACATGAATGGCCATTTGTTGCATATCCATGACTGAGATATCTCAGGGTCACGGACCATCATCCATATTGGGGCAAGATCTTGCAGTGTATGGAGTGTTGGGTGCAGATTGTTGCTGAATTGGTTGGGTGTGTGATGTTGAGAGATTGATTGTGGGGCTAGTGGATGGGGGTTGTGTATGAGGATTTATAGTGCATTAATTGAATGCTGTGTATAATAATTTTAATAAAACTTGATTAAGCTTTTTTTTTTTTTTTTTTAATAAACATTGGAAATTTAAACAGATCTACCAGTGAGTGGATCTGAAGTATGCTCAAAGTTTTACTAAAAAAAATGTCCCCCTGAATCTCTGAATGCTCTGATTAGGAATTAGGCAAGTTAGACACTTTTAGTTAGATTAGATACCTCTAGATTATTATTGTGCCCACCAGCTTGGTTTCTGTGGATAAGTAAGGTGTAGCCAGGCTTGAGGACACTGCATTGTTGTCAACCCATCCGCCTTACTTCTGTACTAGTTGATGCTCAGGTAATCTGCAACAGTTTCTCATGCATTTTCTCCTTGTTCCTAGCTTAGTCAGTGGAGCGTTTTCTGGAGGGCCTGCGAAGCAAAAAATTGCACTTACCCAGAAGCCTTTTCTCTTTTAAGAGAAGCTTATTCACACATATTTCAGTGAATCACTGTTAAGTATCCCCTACTTGTAACTAGTACAACACCTCAGTGTTTAGTGAAACACTTGTAAAAGCTGTGATTTTCTTTAATAATACTTTTTAAGTATCGAAATATCATTCATGTCACTTCATAGAAGCCAACATCCTATTGAATTACAGTGACCTGGGACCATATCTGGGTATGGCATGAGTTATGTGGGCTGATCTTAAAAAGAAAATTAAAAAACAGATTTCTAGAGCATAAAAGTACCATAGGGAATACATCTATTAAATATCGCTTGTCCCGTCATCTTGTAGAAAGACATCAGAGCAACTCATTTCATCTCAAACTGACAGGTTAGGAACATGTTCTTTCATTGTAGCCACAAGGTAAAAGATTTAAGGAGCAACGCCAATAAGAATTATATTAAATCATTTACACTTTGTCCCTGGAAGGCTTGGATGCATGTGTAGATGTTATTGTGTTCATTTCTTACTTTAATAAGCTGTTGATACATAATCTCTACTCTGATCTAAATCCACAGGAAATGGATAGCAACTTTACATGAAATTATTGTCAAGACAATAGAGCATGGTGAAATTTCACAGCATCCAAATGTCAGCAGTTTTATATACATGGGAATAAATGATTCCACAAATAATCTCCTATATCGCCCCTTATTGCTGTGGGTGAAAAGCATATTGCAATTAAAGTGGTCTGAAATAAAGCATTTCTTTTTTGCTCTAAAAAATGATTTACAGCCTTAAACCTACTAGCGCAAAAAAGTAAAAGAACAGCATTCAAACAGTTAAACACAGCACTTTGTTCTGCAGTGGAAAGCTCCTTCAGCTTATAAATCTGCATCCAAGGAGAAAGGAACTATGTAACTATGTAACATTGTCTTTTGTTTACATTCCACAGTTCCCAGCTGTGCTGAAAACGAGCTCTCTCTGTTTCAAGCATACACTCAGTTTAGAAGAGCTCACTAGATTTCAATATCTCATACAAGAAGCTATGAATAAAATGCAATGGCAGCTTTTAGCGCACATAAACTGTACTTCGCGAACTTCTAATTTGTAGACAGACAATATTACACACAAACAGGGGTGAAGCAATAGCCATAGCAGCCATAGCAACTGCTCTGGAGCAAAAGGGGCCCAAGCGGTAATGTGTTCACTATTTATTTTCCTATTTTTCTCAATGTTCTGACCTTATCTCGGCACCCATAGACTGTTTGCAGTGTAAATTGCATTAGAATATACATTTGCCAGTCAACTTAAATCTTATAGGATATGGGCAGATGGCATTGCTCTTGAGTGCCTAGGTCTGAGGGCCCCATCAAAATTCTGATATAGGACCCCATAATCTATAGCTACACCTCTGCACACAAAAGCAAATATGGTATCTGTATAGGTAATAAAAAGTAGGAAAACACATTTTTGTTGAATGTTATGTCAGCGTTTCAGATCACTTTAATCTCCCTGGTGGTAAGCCCGACCTACGCTCGGGCGAGCCGCCGCAGGGGATCCCATGGGCCCAGGAGGATTTTTTAAAAATAAAGTGTTGTATATTGGTAAGCTAGCACTTCACTAGCTAACCATGTGCCCAAAGTCCCTCCAGTCCCCATTGATCGCCGCCGTAATATGTACCAACTAGGGATCCCGCAATGGCGCAGCCTCCCAATCAGCTCCAGGCTTCGCTATGGGGAGGATCGGGACTGCGCATGACGTCGATGACGTCATGTCCGATTGTCGCCATAGCGACGACTGAAGCTCATTGGTGAAGCTGCGGCTCTCACGAGATCGCGGATGGGTAAATATTGCCGGCGCGTGATTGGGGGGATCAGAGAGGTGCCAGGGGACTTGGGGCACATAATTAGCTAATCTAGTGCTAGCTAACAAATAAAAAACATTTTTTATAAAAAAAAAAAATCCCTCTCGCAGAAGGAGCCACTGCAAGTCCGTACCGCCAGGGAGGTTAAGGTGGCCACACACCATACAATTTTTTATATTTCTTTTCAATCTGAGAATGACAATTCTTCTGATTGATTGTACCATTTAAATAAATCTACCCAATGTACCACACATGTGTTCAATTTTCACCCAATTATGAAATAAAATGAGTAAAAACTCTGAGAAAATCGCTTGGGCCTACACATCAAGAAACTAACAATCTACCCTACACAATTCAATTTTCAGAAAAATCCAGAATTCCTGATAGACTTATATAGAAAGAAACGGGAAATTCAATCAGATTTCTTTCTCAAACTGAAAAAACCTTTTGATTTTTCTGCACAACTGATCTGTTTATCGAATTGGTGTAAAATTGGATCTTTTTGTTGTATGGTGTGTGGCAACCTTTAGAGGGATATAAAAGTTAACTTCTTTATTTCATTCTCTTTGCTCGACTCTCGTGGTAATGCCGTGCCTCTAATATGCTATGATATTTTTTTTCTTTTTACGTATCTGTTTTCTTTCTTTTCTTGATTCAAGAAAGCTATTTTATTGCCCAACATAAAACATACCATCAAGCAAATATCCAAAAAATGTAAATAAGTCAAGGGATAACCATTAGATTTGGAGCCAGCAAAAGCCAAAGTTATCTATCTAACCAGCGCGTGTGGTCTGATATTCAGAAACAGGTGCTTTTAAAATCTGCATAACATATCTGCATAAAATCGTATCACATATGTATGCAATCATAAATCTTACTTTTATTCCTCTCATGTAGCTAAAAAAAATCCAAAGTTGTTGTAATAGGTTATTAGTTTTAATGTGGCTATACCATTTTATATACTGTCCCTTTCATAGAAAAAAAAAGATAAAGTTCTTGATCCCTTCTAGTTACGACTAAATCTAGTCTTACTTATCTTTCCAGAAGCTGAAGGCCTTACAGGCAGTGAAGGTCATGTCTAGGAGAATGCATGGAGAAGCATGTGATCAGTTTGGTTAGGTGATAGATATGCAAGTATTATGAGTTGCTAGTCATGATCATGTGCTAAAGCAGGGTATGATCACAACAAATCTATCAGCTGATCAAAGAAATCACATACTTCTCCATGAGTTCTCTTAGATATATTCGTAAGTGGAAGGGATGAGTGTCAAAAGAAAACCTGATTCTGAAAGGAACTGATGCCAAGACAAGTATGTAATGTTAATTTGCAGGTTCATCATGTGTTTATCCTAAATAATTTTCCTAGGTTTAGGTACCCTTTAAACATTTAGTATAAATATCAGGAAATCTTAAGTAAGTGGCAGCAGTGGCGGACACAGGCAGCAGTGGGCCCCTGTGCAAAATATCAATTGTGGGCCCCCCTGACCTGCGGCGCGCAAAGCGCGCCGCGCCCCAAAATGGGTGCAGCTATAACCTGCGGCGCGCGAAGCGCGCCGCGGCAAAAAATGGGCGTGGATAGAACCTGCGGCGCGTAGCGCCGCGGCAAAAAATGGGCGTGGCAATGACCGGATAAGGGCGGAGCTAACTGTAATTTAAAGTGATCCCGGGGTGAGAGTGATATGGAGGCTGCCATATTTATTTCCTTTTAAACAATACTAGTTGCCTGGCGGCCCTGCTGATCTATTTGGCTGCAGTAATAAACTGAATTACACCAGCAACAAGCATGCAGCTTAATCTTCTCAGTTCTGACAATATTGTCAGAAACCCCTGACCTGCTGCATGCTTGTTCAGGGTCTATGGTTGAAAGAATAAGAGGCAGAGGACCAGAACGGCAACCAGGCAACTGGTATTGCTTAAAAGGAGAGAAATATGGCAGCCTCAATATTATTCTCACCTCAGGTTCCCTTGAAAAGTGCAACGCAAAGACAGTGGGCCCAAGTTTTGGTGACCCTTTCCCCAGAAAATTCACATAATTGTGCAGGTTTTCTCAAGAAAATACACATAATGTGAGCAGATTTGCCCAGAAAATACATTCAATCATGTCGGCAGATTTGCCCAGAAAATACGTGCAATGATGTCGGCAGATATGCCCAGAAAATACGTGCAATCATGTCGGCAGATATGCCCAGAAAATACGTGCAATCATGTCGGCAGATATGCCCAGAAAATACGTGCAATCATGTCGGCAGATATGCCCAGAAAATACGTGCAATCATGTCGGCAGATATGCCCAGAAAATACGTGCAATCATGTCGGCAGATATGCCCAGAAAATACGTGCAATCATGTCGGCAGATATGCCCAGAAAATACGTGCAATCATGTCGGCAGATATGCCCAGAAAATACGTGCAATCATGTCGGCAGATATGCCCAGAAAATACCTGCAATCATGTCGGCAGATATGCCCAGAAAATACCTGCAATCATGTCGGCAGATATGCCCAGAAAATACCTGCAATCATGTCGGCAGATATGCCCAGAAAATACGTGCAATCATGTCGGCAGATTTGCCCAGAAAACACATGCAATCATGTAGCAAATTTGCCCAGAACATACATGCAATCATGTGGCAGACCTGCCCAGAACATACACGCAATCATGTGGCAGACCTGCCCAGAACATACACGCAATCATGTGGCAGACCTGCCCAGAACATACACCTGCTAAAATAAATAATAAAAAAAAAACATTTACTCACCTGCAGCAGCAGACCTCCTGTCCCAGCCTCCATCCGGCGCGCAGCTCCCATGGGTGGTTGGGTGGATAGGTAGCCTGGTGGGTAGGTAGGCAGCCGGGTGGGTAGGTAGGTAGCCCTTAGCCGGGTGGGTAAGTAGCCTGGTGGGTGGCTGGGTAGCCGGGTGGGTAGCCTGGTGGGTGGCTGGGTAGGCGGGTGGGTAGGTAGCCTGGTGGGTGGGTAGGTGGGTGGTTAGGTAGCTGGGTGGGTGGGTAGGTAGCCTGGTGGGTTGGTAGGTAGCCGGGTGGGTAGGTAGGTAGGTAGCCTGGTGGGTAGGTAGGTAGCCGGGTGGGTGTGTAGGTAGCCGGGTGGGTGGTTAGGTAGCCGGGTGGGTGGTTAGGTAGCCGGGTGGGTAGGTAGGTAGCCGGGTGGGTAGGTAGGTATCCGGGTGGGTGGGTAGGTAGCCGGGTGGGTAGGTAGGTATCCGGGTGGGTAGGTAGCCGGGTGGGTGGGTAGGTAGCCGGGTGGGTAGGTAGCCAGCAGGGTGGGTAGGTAGCCGGGTGGGTAGGTAGCCAGGTAGATAGCCGGCAGGGTGGTTAGGTAGCCGGGTGGGTAGCTAGGTAGCCGGGTGGGTAGGTAGCCAGGTAGATAGCCGGCAGGGTGGTTAGGTAGCCGGGTGGGTAGCTAGGTAGCCGGGTGGGTAGGTAGCCGGCAGGGTGGTTAGGTAGCCGGGTGGGTAGCTAGGTAGCCGGGTGGGTAGGTAGCCGGGTGGGTAGGTAGCCAGGTAGATAGCCGGCAGGGTGGTTAGGTAGCCGGGTGGGTAGCTAGGTAGCCGGGTGGGTAGGTAGCCAGGTAGATAGCCGGCAGGGTGGTCAGGTAGCCGGGTGGGTAGCTAGGTAGCCGGGTGGGTAGGTAGCCAGGTAGGTAGCCGGCAGGGTGGTTAGGTAGCCGGGTGGGTAGCTAGGTAGCCGGGTGGGTAGGTAGCCGGGTGGGTAGGTAGCCAGGTAGATAGCCGGCAGGGTGGTTAGGTAGCCGGGTGGGTAGGTAGCCAGGTAGATAGCCGGCAGGGTGGTTAGGTAGCCGGGTGGGTAGCTAGGTAGCCGGGTGGGTGGGTAGGTAGCCTGGTTAGGTAGCCGGGTGGATGGTTAGGTAGCGGGGTAGGTAGCTGGGTGGGTGGGTAGGTAGCCTGGTGGGTTGGTAGGTAGCCGGGTGGGTAGGTAGGTAGGTAGCCTGGTGGGTAGGTAGGTAGCCGGGTGGGTGTGTAGGTAGCCGGGTGGGTGGTTAGGTAGCCGGGTGGGTGGTTAGGTAGCCGGGTGGGTGGTTAGGTAGCCGGGTGGGTAGGTAGGTAGCCGGGTGGGTAGGTAGGTATCCGGGTGGGTAGGTAGGTATCCGGGTGGGTGGGTAGGTAGCCGGGTGGGTAGGTAGGTATCCGGGTGGGTAGGTAGCCGGGTGGGTGGGTAGGTAGCCGGGTGGGTGGGTAGGTAGCCGGGTGGGTAGGTAGGTAGCCGGGTGGGTGGGTAGGTAGCCGGGTGGGTAGGTAGCCAGGTAGATAGCCGGCAGGGTGGTTAGGTAGCCGGGTGGGTAGCTAGGTAGCCGGGTGGGTAGGTAGCCAGGTAGATAGCCGGCAGGGTGGTTAGGTAGCCGGGTGGGTAGCTAGGTAGCCGGGTGGGTAGGTAGCCGGCAGGGTGGTTAGGTAGCCGGGTGGGTAGCTAGGTAGCCGGGTGGGTAGGTAGCCGGGTGGGTAGGTAGCCAGGTAGATAGCCGGCAGGGTGGTTAGGTAGCCGGGTGGGTAGCTAGGTAGCCGGGTGGGTAGGTAGCCAGGTAGATAGCCGGCAGGGTGGTCAGATAGCCGGGTGGGTAGCTAGGTAGCCGGGTGGGTAGGTAGCCAGGTAGGTAGCCGGCAGGGTGGTTAGGTAGCCGGGTGGGTAGCTAGGTAGCCGGGTGGGTAGGTAGCCGGGTGGGTAGGTAGCCAGGTAGATAGCCGGCAGGGTGGTTAGGTAGCCGGGTGGGTAGGTAGCCAGGTAGATAGCCGGCAGGGTGGTTAGGTAGCCGGGTGGGTAGCTAGGTAGCCGGGTGGGTGGGTAGGTAGCCTGGTTAGGTAGCCGGGTGGATGGTTAGGTAGCGGGGTAGGTAGCCGGGTGGGTGGGTAAGGTAGCCGGGTGGGTAGCTATCCGGGTGGGGGGCCCGACTCCTATCCTCCCTCACTCACCTCGGGGCCCCCCTCCCGGTATGCGCTGCAGCCGGCGGGAGAGCAGAAAATACAGGAAGTCTCCGGCCGGGGCTGCAGCAGACGCTAGAGGCAGCTGCTGCTTAGTTTCCGATATGTCTCCAAAGTTGGAGACCAAGCTGCAGCTGCCGCCCCGGCCGGAGACTTCTTGTATTTTCCGCTCTCCCGCCGCATGAGGGGGGGGGGGGGGGGCGAGGTGAGGGGGGGAGGACAGGAGTTGGGCCCCCCAGGTTAAAAAAAAAAAAAATAAAAATAAAAAAAAATAAAAAAAAAAACCTGCAATACTTAATGGGCCCCTGAAGCAGCAGAACTTCAGGGGCCCTTGTGCGGCGGCACGGCCTGCACGGCCGTATGTCCGCCACTGAGTGGCAGGTATAATGTGTAATGAAATTAGATAAACTAGTGTCACTGGAGAAACTGCAGATCATCATACACACATGATTTAACTGACATTCATCTGCAGATCAGACAATCATCTGCAAATCTGAAAATCCATCCTGGTGGATCTGATCTGCAGATGAATGCCAGTTAAATCATGTGTGTATGATGATCTGCAGATCTCATAGACTATCATTGCAATTTGCAGGAATGGATTTTTGGCAGGAACAGATCTTTTGCAGCTACAGATCTTTTGAATGTGTGCAGCATATTTGTGTGCAGCATCTTGCAAAGATTGTTTTCTGATGGGGAGTTCAGCTCCATAGAATAGACTGTGAAGGTAAGGCTCTCATACTACATGAAGGGTAGTAAGATTGGTCTGTGATCTTTCATTTTCCAAAGACTATAGTCTGATGTGTGTATGAGCCTTAACACATAGGTGTGAACAAGCCTTGAAAGGAGCATTTGGTGTAGCTGCTGCCAGAGAAAGCCCTAAAACTGAGGGCCCGTTCTCACTAGGGCGATTAGCGGGTGATTTCCGCTAAACGCCGAATAGAAACCAAATTGCATTTCGTGATTAATGGCAATTTCAAAAAGTGTTACCTGCAAGCATTTTGTCACGATTCTTGAGCAATCGCAGTAGTGCTCTTACAAGCGCTGATCGCGATTGTCGGAAATAGCAGAAGTGTACAGTGATTATACTGCGCTAATCCCGGTAAAATCACCCATCACTGAACGAACCTGGAGCCAGCAAGAGAACTCCTGAGGCCGGCTTACATTTTGAATGGACTCCTAAACAAAGAACTTTTCATTTGGACTTTCACAACAAAGTACACATCAGTGTCTAATTATTATTTTCTCCATTTTCTCTATTTTATCACAGTACTGTTTGCTTGCTACCATTTTCATATTTGTTACTTATAAAATTTTTTCTGATAATTTAAATACAATGACAAAAGGTCATTTTCCGTCTGTTTACCTGTATTGACTACCGCAGATGAACTTGCCTTCTGGAGAGACTCTATCCAGAGAACAGTATTGTTTCAGTAAGATTAGATTGTGTTAATGGTTTCTTTCCTGTCCTGTAGGCTTAGAATTGTCAGAAGGGAGCGTTGCTATGATCATTGAAAGGTAGTGGCAGCTTACCTGTAAAATTGTGTATAGTAAATTTGTGTTCACTCATTCCCTTCTGGCCTGTCTGTGTGCCAAATTCCAGTTACTCCAGCACCTCAATTGCATTTACGAAATTGGATGGTCTGTGGGCTGCAGATTGGAAGGCACTAAGGGGTCTGGCCAGTAGGGGGCGTGTGACACTATGCAAAACATAAAATAAAATACAGCAATGAAAGACGAAATACTGATAGCAAATATACAGTATATATACAAATCAAGCAACACATAGAAACCACAATACTAGATAAACCTATAAACTGTAATAAACAAGCATTTAAAGGATACAGAGGTGCAAGAGATTAAGTGTGGGATTCAGGACAGGAACAGGACAGACTGGGTGCAAAGAAAGGTTTAGGAAACAGGGAAGTCTGTTTGCAAAGTTGTGCAGGGCTGGATGAAATATGCTGGTCGGTGCATTTAAATCCACTGCTAGTTATTTTGCCAGAAGTGCCCAATAAAGATAGTGAAGGGAATCTAATAGGTGATACACTGCTATTTCAGTTTGTAACTGTGGTTTTGAAAGTGTTTCTGGGGTATCACTGTCGCTGATTGTTTAACCCTAAGCAATATTCTTTACGATAAGACCCATTTCTGATACCCAAACTTAAACTTCCTCTTAACATTAACCCATTCCTGACTAATTGAAACCTCTCCCCCTTAATGTTTACCCATTTCTGACAACTAACCCTAACCCTGTGATGTTAACCCAAGCATGCCCTACTTAACATTAACCATTTCCTGACACTTAACTGTAGATTTCCAAACCATGAGGCCAGTTTCAGTATTGCACAGTAAAGTTTAAAATAGCTTTTAAGCCTGGTACACACCATGCAATTTCCCATCAGATAGATGGGTCGAATAGATAATTTCCAACAGGTCCAATCTGATTTCCGATTGTTTTTCTGAAGAAGTGATCAGAAAATCGGTCAGAAAAATGATTGGCAATCTGATCGGATCTGTCAGAAATTATCTATCAACCCATCTATCTGATGGGAATTTGCATGGTGTGTACCAGCCTTTAGAGATCTCCGTGCCAAGCTGTAATCTGGCTGCAAGCCAAGGCATAAGTGAGTCTCTCTTGCGAGGCTTCCTGTGGTGGAAATACGAAGTGCAACCATGTGCAACGCAAATGTCAAACAAAATATTTTATTTATTTAAGTATTTATATAGCACTGACATATTACGGAACGCTGTACAGAATATATTGTCTTGTCACTAACTGTGGTGCCATACACATACATGACTTCCGGTCACTGCACGTCGCCAATAACGGGTGGTCGCCAATAACGTGCCATTGTCGTTGCGTTAAATTGAGTACTTCCGGCGCATAGGTTTTCATTGCTTTACTGTTACCCTGCGGTAAAAAAAGGGTAACACAACTAAAACATCCCATTGCGAAAGGGGCCTAAGGGTCCTTTCACACTGAATCAGTAAATTATAACTGAACGGACAATTGAGGTGCAGCCCAGGTGAAGGTAATGACTATGTTTCCATATAGGCTAGTACACACTACTAGCAATTTTGATTGACCAATGATTGCTCAATTTTACCACCTCCATGTAGTATGAGGGCCAAACAGATTTTCAATTCTATGCAGATTATATAGGTAAATGGTCATACTAAATGGAGGTGGTAAAATTGAGCAATCATTGGTCAATCAAAATTGCTAGTGTGTACTAGCCTTATGGCTCAGTTCACATTATAGAGATTAACTGAAAGCTTTTTTACAAATGTACTGCTAAGGAGCAACTGATCAGTTAAAAGGCATCAGTATAGCCTCTTTCATACTGTACGATGAAGAACTGATACGTTTTAACTGATCAGTTGTTCCATAGCAGTGCATTGTAAAGAACCTCAGCTTTTCTTTATAAAGAATAAAAGCCTTGCTGAGAATCCCCTATGAAGAGATGGACTAGTCCAAAAGCTGTCGCTTCTGTCAGATTTCTACTACCTACTGTAAGTGACAGCAACATAGGAGAAAAGTAATTTTGGCTCATTTTACTCTGGAAAAAACGTACTTCTTATTTGTCTATGTTCGCACATGTTTTAAATTTTAAATTTTTTTTGCTATAGTGCCCATTTAACTGCTTGCCGAACGTGTCATGCTGATGGGCGTTAGGCGGCAGCCCCAGGACCGCCTAACGCCGATCGGAGTAAAGTCCTGGGGCTCCGCCTTCAGTCTCCAAGTGTCGATCGCTGCTCGGAGACTGTTAGACGGCGAAATCGAGGTCTAATTACCGTGTACAGCGATGCGGTCTACAGCAGCGCTGTACTGGGGACAGCTGTGTGACACGGCTGACCCCTCCAGAATTTCGGTGGTGATCTGCTGTCATAGGCTGAAGCCTATGACAGGCGATCACAGTAATTGGCTGGCGGGGGGAGGGAGGGAGGGTTTAGTAAAAAAAAAAAAAAAATAGGAAATGTATTTAAAAATAAATACAAAAAATATTTACAAAAAAACAAACAAACACTGGGGGAGCGATCAGACCCCACCAACAGAGAGCTCTGTTAGTGGGGAGAAAAGGGGCGGGGGGATCACTTGTGTGCTGTGTTGTGTGACCCTGCAGCTTGGCCTTAAAGCTGCAGTGGCCTATTTTACAAAAAATGGCCTGGTCTTTAGGGGGGTTAAAGCCTGTGGCCTGAAGTGGTTAAAGGTAATATCCATGTTTTCCTACGGCTCAGTTTACATTACACCGTTTTCAAAAAATGCCGCAGGCCCTAATTTTCCGGATCCGGAAAAAATACTGCAGCATTGGGGGTGTCACAAGCCCCCTAGTGGCCGGACCGCACAATGCCTTCCAATCGGTTTCAGCACACAGACCATGCAATCTGTGGTCGCAATCGGTGCGCAGAAACCACTGGGATTTTGGCAGCAGATCGACTAGAAGGGAGCTTGTGAGTTACGGTAATACAAATTACACACTATTTCAGGGTATAACTGCCACCATCCTACAGAAGGGTATGAGTCCTAACTATACTGAGACTAATACCTGCAAATAAAACGGTTAAACACACTCTATTTTATCTAGCTATCCACAATAGTAACGATTCTTCAGAAGCTAGAGTTCAGTTTGTGCGTCTGAATAGCGGGTGTAGCAGAACAAATAAAATGACTTTTTATAAAGTCTTTATTATAAATGCAATAGAAATAATTAATATATACAGAAAATCATTAAAATCAACAATTATGGAGACAATCTTATCGCAGTATAAAAAATAAAAAGGGAAGAAAATATTTAAGTTCGTGTGGAAATATGTCCTTTCTGGAAAAACACATACAGTTCTTTGTTTCAGTTCAGGAGCCAAAGTTCAGACAAGATGGCGGCTGCCCGTCCTCAAGGCAGTAGAAGGCTCACATGAAGTTGGAATTGGAGGAATGAAGGAGGAGGCCCTGGCAAACACTTTTGAATAAACCACAATTTTGGGTGGAGTCTCAGGTTCAGCCCAGGGGCTGGACAGGGTGCGTTTAACCTCCTGGGTGGGTTTCTAGTGCCCACCAAATATGACAGTTTTCATATCTCGGCTTACGCTTCCTGCACACACGTAACAGTCACAGATTCATATTCCTCAGAATATGCCAGTTCATATGACATCAAACTTGGGTGCTTTCGCATGCCCGGTTATGAAGTAGCGGAATACCTCGGGTTCTGGGTATGTCAGTGGCCTCAATTTAATATTAAAATATTCACCAGATCCGGACCAGCAGAATAAGATAACTTTCATACCTCTCATATGAACGGTATTCCTTAAACCGGCTAAAAATACTAAACTCCATGTATTTCTAAGCTGTCTACATGGCTGAGTCTGAGCCCTTGCTGTGAGGGAAGCTCACTTTGCTGGGGCTTACCAAATTGTATCCTTTCCAAATGGCAGGCTCACACTTAGCTGTGACAGGAAATCTTTTGTTCCTTGCTAATTAAACAAAACCTTGCTAATTACCGTATATACTCGAGTATAAGCCGACTCGAGTATAGGCCGACCCCCCAACTTTTACCAAAAAATCCTGGAAAAAATGATTGATCCGAGTATAGGCCGAGGGTAGGAAATGCAGCAGCATTAATAATAAAAATAATTCCTCCTCCTCATCTGTCTAATCACAAATTGTAATTTGAACTCTCCTGTGTCACCTGTCAAGGTAAATAAGCTCATTTGAAAGCACAGGATGTTAATATGTCTGCTTCCATGAAAGCAGGAAGTAGACGCACTGCAGATGTATTGCAGGATTTTGTATCAGCTGTAACAAAGAATTGTTTTTCTTTACTATCTTAAGGTGCGTATCTTATAGAGCAGAGAGAAAGTACTGAGTTCTGCGTTAAAAGCTATCACTAATGGCAGCGTGCCCCCCTGCACTCCCCCACCGCAATGTGTAAAAAAAAGGGAAAAAAAGCTGAGCAGCACTAATGATCACATAACTGCCCCCTCCCCTCCTGCTCGTGGCTATGTGTACTGTAATCTGTGCCCCCTTCCCGTTTGCCGCAATGTGTACAGTAACCCACATGCCCCTCTCCCCCGCTATGTTTAACTTGAGTGCCCACCTCCCCGAGTGCACCTTCCTTCCGCAGAGTGTAAAAAAAAAAAAGCTGAGCAGCGCTAATGGTTGATTAACTTCCCCCTCCCGCTCGCCGCAATGTATACAGTAACCCGCGTGTCCTCCCCGCTATGTGTAAAGTGCTGTAATCCATGTGACAGTCTCTCCCCGGCAGACTGGAGTGTGTTGCCAACCTTGGAATTGTCCTCCGTGTCCCCCGAGTGTCACCATATGCAGCGCAGCTTTGAGTAACTCACAGTGATCCGCGCTGTGTTCGGATGCCTCTTCCTGCCTGTCGCAGGCTCGTTGCTATGACGCCGCACGTGGTGCACGTGATTGAGTCATAGCAACGAGCCTGCGACAGGCAGGAAGAGGCATCCGAACACAGCGCGGATCACTGTGAGTTACTCAAAGCTGCGCTGCATATGGTGACACTCGGGGGACACGGAGGACAATTCCAAGGTTGGCAACACACTCCAGTCTGCCGGGGAGAGACTGTCACATGGATTACAGCACTTTACACATAGCGGGGAGGAGGACACGCGGGTTACTGTATACATTGCGGCGAGCGGGAGGGGGAAGTTAATCAACCATTAGCGCTGCTCAGCTTTTTTTTTTTTACACTCTGCGGAAGGAAGGTGCACTCGGGGAGGTGGGCACTCGAGTATAAGCCGAGACCCCCACTTTTGGGCCACTTTTTTGGCCTCAAAAACTCGGCTTATACTCGAGGATATACGGTAAACAAGGACAGTCACAGACAAAAGGGCTCCATGATAAGACTTCCTCTAGCAGCTATGAAAGATAGATGAAAGATAGATTTCCAAAAGAAGACCCCCTAGACATAAAAGCTTGATATGGCAACGCAACAACAATCGGTTCAGGAAACCGATTGCGATTGCGGTTTCTGGTCTCATAGCTCTTCCGTGACAGGGGGCAATGGGAAACGGAACGCTTCTTCACACTAGTGAAGAAACGGACCGATCCACGGGGGAGAGAGGGAATGGGCCGACACGATCCTGAGCGACGGGAGGTTGAGGGGAGGGTGCAGCAGCCGGGCGGGTGGGCTAGGGAGGCTTAACACATACCTAATCTTGTGCAGCAGCCGGCGGTAGAGGCTTCTGTCTTATTCCGCGTCATATGACTACATGACGCGTCATGTGACTAGTCACATGACGCGCTGTGGAATCACAGCGGAAGAAGAGGAAGCCTCTACCGCCGGCTGCTCCACAAGATTGGGTATGTATTTGCTGAGTGAAAACGGATCCGATCAATCATTGATCACATCCGTTTTCACTATGTGAACGGGCGACAGACTGTGAAACGGACACCGGATACGCTCACCAGATCCGTTTTGGCCCAAAACGCAGATGTGAACCGGGCCTAAAGCAGTGTTCCCCAACCATGTCCTCAAGGCCCGCCAACAGTGCATGTTTTGTGGAAATCCACAGAGGCAGTTAATCAGCTGTGCTGAGACACGAATTACCCTACCTGTGCATGTTTGTGGTTTCCTGCAAAACATGTACTGGGCCTTGAGGACAGGGTTGGGGAACTCTGCTCTAAAGGATTAAGAACCTTCCTTCTTCTTAGGTGAGTATTTAACTTTTTCTTCCCTCTGTGGTTACATATATCTTTGTGAGAACAGCGAGGCAGTGGAAAATAGAAAAAAAAGACAGCCTTGTTCAGTGTAGGCTTGGCAATGTACAGTACATACATGTCACTTCAGGTCGCACCAGGCTACACAATTCTGATATCTGGAGGTGGGGGCTCCAGGTTACTTAATTATGTGAGAGTGGTGCTAATTTATAAAATTTGTAATTAAAGAGTACCTGAGATGGGCGATTAGCAATAAAATATACATGTCTGGGTCTTCCTCCAGCACCCCCTGGCCTGATCGCTCCCACGGCCTCCTCTTCTCCCTCTCTGTTCGACCGCAACTGGCCCTGGAAAATCTGTCAGTAGGGGCCAGCCCGCACATGCACAGTCCGGCCAGGTGTGCTTGGTGCAGAACGCTCCAGGTGAGGTGAACGCGGCAGGAGCCAGCACACGGCTGGGCCTCACATGCGCAGTTGGCCCCGGACCAAAGGACTTTCCAGGGCCAAATGCAGGTGAACGGAAAGGGAGAAGAGGACGCAGTGTGAGCGGTTAAGCCGGAGGGGGCTGGAGGAAGCCCCAGGTATGTACATTTTATTGGGAATTCCCCATCTCAGGTTCTCTTTAAGGCGAAGAGCATATTTTGTATTGTCCGATTACTGAGTGATTAGTGAGTTAGATTACTTCTTTTGTATAAATGTGTGCACTCTTGTCAGATTTGCCCATTTTTTAATTTAAAATAGAGGTTAGTTGAAGTCAGTACTGTCTAGTTATGATGTTATTTATAAAAATCAAATTTATATTAGTACTCCAGATATAATTCGTCATCAGGGCTGATTCTAGCTACAATGGGGCCCCAGGGCAAAAGTAATCTGGGGGCCCCCTGCCCCACGGCACCAAATTGTTCACCCCTCTAGGGCTCCCTTCTCTCTACCCCTACTTTATTGTGTACTCCCATGCCTCTGTAATGTTTTTGGCAGCATATCAACCCACCTGACCCTGTAGGTGTGTTGCTCCGCTAGTCCATGCGCTCTCATCTTCATCCTCGCAGGGGAGCCTCTCCTCTGTGGCCCAGCACATGTTATTATGTAGTGACATGCGCCAGATCACTGATCAGATAAGGTCAGCAGGGACGAAGCCACAAATGCATGGACTCAGGGCCCTTCTCCACTAGCTAACACATGCATGCGTTGTGACGCACGTCATGATGTCGGGAAGTTGCGGTTTGACACCTATTAGCAGTGCTAGTTCGAATTCTCCCGACGGTAAACCACTTGCATCATACGATTAAAAGCTCCCAGAAGTGTTACGTAATGCTCTGGAACGCATTGTCTAATGTGGAAGTTAACATGAATGTCAAACAGACTTTCATGTTACCTTTCTTATCGCATCCTAGGTGCATTCCGTGACAATGGATGGAACAGCTCCAAGTGTGAATGAGCCCTTATGGAACGCACCTAGAATGCATTAAGCAAGGTAACATGAAAGTCTTTTGACTTTCATATTACTGTTCACAAAAAAGAAAGCGTCGGGAGAATTAGAACTAGCGCTGCTGATACGAGGCAAACTGCAACTTCCCAACATCATGCTGTGCATCATAACGTGTGCATGAAATCGGGATCGTGCATGCGTTACCTAGTGGGAAAGGCCCTAATGGAGGAGTGCGTCGGCATATGAGTCAGGTGAGTCTCTAGCTGCCAAAAACTTAACGGGCCCCTGTGAACACAAGTCAGAGGGAGACCTGAGAGGGCAGCAGCACTCAGGAGGAAGCCCTCCACCCTGCTTTAATTAGAATAAATATATTATGGAATTAGTATAAATTAATATAAATATATAACTATGCTATCGAACTTCTGATTGGATTTCTATAAAGAATGCCTTCAGTTAAAAAAAAAATCTGAACAGAATGCAGATTCTGCATAACTTAGGGCTGGTGCACACCAAGCGTTTTTGGTAGCGTTTTCAAAACCGCTGCCGCCTGTGAAAACGCTTGGCTAATGTATCTCAATGGGATGGTGCACACCAGCGGTTTGAGGTTTTTAGAAACCGCAAACGTGGCTCCTGCAGCATTTTTACGGTTTGCAGATGCATTTCTGCCTCAATGTAAAGTATAGGAAAAGTTCAAACCGCTCTGAAAAACGCTAGATCAGAGCGGTTTTCCAGGCATTTTTGTTACAGTAGCTGTTCAGTAACAATATATGAAATCTGCTACACAAAAACTCTCCAAAAAACGCTAGGCATGTTTAGAAAATCTCTCTAAACATGCCTAAAAACACTCTGAAAATCTGCTTAAAAAATCTCTAGCGTTTTGCGGATGTGCTAGAGGTTTTTGGTGTGCACTGGCCCTTACAGAGAGGATGGCTGGATGCTTTCTCACTCTGCACTCTGCAGTGTTCCGTGCATGCTCCATCCTCTAAGACACTTCTGCCTACCTGTTCTCACGGTGTGGTGCTTCTGCCTGACGTGACTGGGAGAGTGACACCAATATCCAGCAGTGGCTGGATGGTGTACTGGTTAAGGGCTCTGCCTCTGACATGGGAGACCTGGGTTCGAATCTCGGCTCTGCCTGTTCAGTAAGCCAGTAATTCAGTAAGGAGTTCATTGGGCAAGACTCCCTAACACTGCTTCGCCTACTGAGTGCGCTCTAGTGGCTGCCTTGCAAGCGCTTTGAGTCCGACAGGAGAAAGGCGCTATACAAATACTGCCATTATAATATGCGGGGAGGGGAGCCATGGCAACTCCTGGCATTGCGCTGAACGATAGAGCCAGCCAGGACCGGTGTTCTAACAAACTAGAAAAGTAAGAATACCGGTGGATTAGTATGTACGCATTCCCCTGCTGCCCAGTATTCTGCCGACTCCCACAACTTTACTGCACCAGCGACAAACCACGACTTGAGCAGGGTGACGGGACACATGGGGGGCCCCTACAAGACTCTGGGGCCCTGGGGGAATTGCCCCCCTTGCCTATATTATAGTGCCGGTCCTGTCCATCATCCTTAAGCTGGCAAAGTGCATGCATTGTCTATGAGGAATGGCTGTTAGGGGAGTTGTCCTCTAGTGGCTATGTGCAGTAATGCAGGTGTGTAGAGCAATGTCTACAGTATGAACAGAGCGATCAATACCTAGATAGCTTAAAGCGGATCCGAGATGAAAAACTAACTATACAAGTAACTTGTCTATATATCTTATCTAAAGTTTAGATAGTTTACACAGCAAATCTAGCTGCAAACAGCTTTAATAGAAAATGATTATTTCTTCCTGTGATACAATTACAGCAGCCATGTTGTTTGTAAACATTACACAGAGGCAGGCTTATCTGTATCTTGAGCACTCAGCCTGTGAAAAAAAACTAATCTCCCCTCTGCCTCTGAAATCAATGGCTAGTAACACCTCCTTCTCCTCTTACCCATTTATTTATTTATTGTATTTATAAAGCGCCAACATATTACGCAGCGCCTTGCTACTGCCAAGGCTCTCTGAAAAGCTGTGGGTGTGGTTTATTTAGTTTATAGGGAATTAGAGTAATAAAACAAAAACAAAAAAGTATTTGGCATGAGGAATGCCCTATAAACAATAGGAAATGAACACAATTATGCAATGAGTAAAAGTTCACCTCGGATCTACTTTAACTTTTCTACGGTTTAATACATTCATTTTGAATACAGCACTACATACGGTAATTAGAATTTCTGATTTGATAATAATAATGTATCTGAATTCTTCATACACCCTTCAAACACCACAAGTTTTATAGCTATGACAAATTAATATCACCAGACGGTCTCTTGACTGCGTCCATCTCCTCTTCTGGCTGCTCCTGCCCCCTTGGCCCTGTATATATCCTTTTCACTCAAAAGATACCTGAACCAACCTGGCAGTACATAAAGTACTAGTCCTACTACGAAATTGTCTAAAATACCTTTCTGTTTTCCTGTGCAACAAGCGTTAAAATAAACAATTTCTGTTATCTATGCAAATAAGGCAGTGAAACAGAATTTAGGCGGAGGCCCTGAAAATGAAATAGAAGGTAAAACCCTTTCATGTATCTGAGGAAACAATGCTTACAATGTTTAAGTGCGGAACAGTATAAAGGGTCACTGTTCCTGTTTGTCTTGCAAATCAGTGAATCAGATTGTACATTAAATTGTCATGGCTGCTGTTTAGATCTCAGTCTAAAAGGAAACCTAAAGTCACAAAAAAAACCAAAACAGTTTTAAGGTTGCCATACATGAGGCAACTTAGCGGCCGATCAACCATTCACTTATTATAATCAAATTGGATGAAAATCCGTGCTGCCAAGTGCATTCCTGACAATGCGACCAATTTCGGGACTCGCTCCATCAGGTGAACGGCGGGAACGGCATGCAAATTCGCAACAATCTACGAACATGATAAATCCCCTGGCGCTGTCCCCCAATGAAAAATGGCCCAGTGTAAAGTATACATTACCTATCCGTGGCCTGCGCTTGTACCTCCACTGTTCCAGGTGCTTTCCGCAGTCCATACACGCACCCCACGTGGTTTCCTAGTAAGGGCGCGAGTGTGACGTCACGCACGCCCTTACTAGGAAACCACATGGGGCACGTGTGTATGCAGGAGGAATCCCGGAAGCCAGCGGGGGAAAAGTGCAGGCCGCAGACAGGTAATATATACTTTACACTGGGCAGCAGGGGGGATATTATTAATTAGGGGACAGCATCGGGGCGGCGATGTGGCATACAAGGCCGATTCCGGATGGATTTCAGCATGAAATTGATCAGGAATCAGCCGGTGGTGTACGGGCAGCTGACAGATCTCAGCTGACATCCTCAATTATGCTCTCGCCACCGGGTGCATCCTGCACATGCGCAGTACTAGATTTTTTCATATTGCACATGCGCAAAATGCTCCCGGCGGTGGAAGCATGATCGAGGATCGTCCAGCCAGGGCTGTGCAAGTGCAGTGGCTGGCGACTGGCTTTGTCACCAAAATCGAAACTTATGTCACTGTAGGGGACCGGATTAACATTGTGTGTCGGCACAGGCACACGTCGGCTGCAGGGGGCCGGTAGAATCCCCTGGTAAGTGAAATTCATTTTTTGTAGGCTTCATGATGGGTACACACGATGCATTTTTCCGTCCGATCGATTTCCGATTCGATTCTCTGATCTTTTCTTATCTATTTCCATTCACTTCTATGAGAAATTGATCAGAAAAACGATCGAAAATAAGATCGGACATGTCGGAAATTATCTATCGAACCATCTTGTTAACACAAAATTGTATGGTGTGTACCTAGCATTAGGTTTCCTTTAAACTGTTTTGGTTTTTTTTGTATGTGTCTTTAGATTTCCCTTAAAAATGTAGATCTTAAGTGAAAAATAAAAGACTCTGTTCTATTTCACTTATGTCCTGAAAGGATATGTAGGTATATATGTATATATATATATATTAGTATATAGTATAGTATATAGATCAATTTCATATACAAGCATACATGTATCTGATCAACGTGATATTAATGTGTCTATAGAAGAATCAGCCACCCACACACATCTGTGCAGGAAGAGCTGGCTGCATGGAATAGAGAATAGCCAAATTCTTCTTGCTGGGCAAAACCCATAAGTGCCCCAAATGGGGACACCTGGAAGGTCATAAATAACATGTTTTCCCCGTGATCATTGAACTGTGTTAATTCTCGTAAATCACATGACTTTCTGTAATTATGGTGACATATGATGATATACTGCGCATGAGCAAAACCCTGTATTGAGTAGGATATAAGGAAAGCAACGGTAGTAAAGAATTAGCATAATTTGTGCTCACATCTCCTGTGTCTGTGTGTTCTGTTAACCATTTTATGTCCTGGCGCCAGGAAATGAAGTAGTCTAAAGCATCTGATATCTGACATGAACTTAAATAGATACGACTCCTTTCAGCTGGGGGCTCGTCCGCGGATGGTCTTCTTCAGAGTTCACGTAAGTAATATGACTATACTTCTCTTTTTATTTTTATTTTAAAGAGAGAGGTGTCTATATTATTTATGTGAAATTTCTGTTGATACCAAAACGAATCCGGTTTTGGAGTTTGTGTTTTTTGATAGTATAATTTTAATTATATAGATTATAAGGTTTTTAGAAGGCCTTAGTTTAAAAAAAAAATTATTAGGGAGAAGGTAGACTTTTGGTAAGTCTATTATAGTTCTCTTAGTAGGTCTAAGGGAAATGTAGATTTTTTGGGAAAAATCTAACAAATTTGAAGTCTGATCAACTTCAATAAATTTTCTTTTGGAAAGAAAATAGAGTTCATTTGGGAAATGAACAGGGCACCATATGGTATGGATTTCTGGGTACTTGTAGTTCTTCTTAGGTTTTGAATGGGTTTATTATAGGTTATTTTTGTAAGGTTTTTATAATGTCAGATAAGATTCAGATGTTTTAGATTATTTGTCTGTGTTTGTTTTGTAAATAATAATCTGTTTTATTAGCAAGGTTAAGAAAAAAGTTATTAAATTCTAAGAAACAGTTTGGGTTTAGTGAGGTTGTAGAACGATAAAATCCCTAGACAAAGTTTGTTTTGTTCTCATGAGATGAGAATTATAGATAGAATTATTGATAAATATTAGTTATTGATAAAAATAGTGTTGATAAATTTGAAAAATATATAAATTATAATTTATCTAGATAAGAATTGTCTATTGGTACGGCAATATCTTATATTTGTATTTGACACATAGATTTAATAGAGGGCCAATAAATTACAGTATAAAACTGAAATTAGAGCAATGGGTCAAAATATTGTCAAAATGTTTCCTATCCCAATCCCTAATATAGATGAAATTTATGAACCTTTGTGTTGCCAGAATATCTGGAAGAAAAATATTTTGTTCATTCTTGGTTAGAATATAATATAGTATATTAGTCTTGGGCTGTCATTCCCTTGGGGGGAGAAAAGAATAATAGTTCAATCCATATATAATTGGTTAAATAACTATGTCTAACGGTGATTAGAATTATATATGTCCAAGTCTGTCTTTTTTGTGTGTAAATCTTGACTAGTAATGTGTGTTTTATGTCTGTTCTCCGTCTATAACTTGCGCCAGCGATGTTATAACATCCTTACTGTATTTCTGATGATTAGTAAAATTAATATTAGGGACACTCATGGGATTCAGATGAGAGCGGTCACTTGCAAAAAATCGCCAGTATAAATTCTATGTACGTACAAACTGGTTTCAGATACCATCTTTGGAAAAATCTGTTATACTGGAATTTTTGTAGAGACCGATCATTAAAATTATCTGAATTATGCATGTGTAAGAGAAAAAATTTCAGAAATATAGTAATGTTCATAAGAATATAGAATAATATGTATCATAATGTATTCTTATGTATTGTGTGTAAACTGACACATATGTGTGTAAATTGAGAGTTGTATTGAGTACATGTTTGTGATATGTATGGTAGAGAGGTGGTACCCGCAGGGGTGTAACAATTGGGGGTAATAATCACTTCTATAGATGCTTTGAATAGTAGCAATCCTTAACACACTGTTTCCAATCCCCTTCTTACCCCTCTGACACTGTGCTTGTCCTTGGCAAGTTTTGGCGCGCTGTATCAATTGCTATGTATAGAGTTTTTGGGGGGGCCCATGTAAAGCCTACACCAGGGCCCGCAGCTCCTTAGCTCACCCATGTAAGTATGTGTTGAAACTATACCTCATAAAATAGATTTTCTTCTTTCTCATTAGGAGATTACTTCTTTAAATTAGTTATTCTAATTAGATAGATACTGCAGGGCTATGGGTAATGATTTTTAGATAAATGCAGATGTAATTTTGAAATAGTCAGAAATACTTAAGTTGGTTTAATAAAAAGTGTTAGAATTCCCCTTTAAGTTTGAAAGGGTTAAAAATGAGGACATGTCATTTTTTAGTGATCTACGCCCGCCAACATCTGTGTGGGTTTCTCTTTAGTGACAGGAAAGTAAAATGAGGAGAGAAATGAGGAAGTAAAAAGTTTATTACTTTTTAATTTAATAGGGTTAGATTAATTAAGAACATATATGTCCGTATGTATGAAGTAATGTCAGGTAGTCCGCTCTTAAAAACCTTATGAAATAGTAGTATTTTTATCTCTTTTTCTCTGTTAATAATGATTTCTGCATATATACGGATGTATACTTGATAGTGGCAGAGTCTGGAAAGGGTTAAATGTCATTTTTTAAATGTGGGTTTTTTTTTCTCTGAGAAACTATGCCACCAGAAGTAAAAAGAGGAACTAACATGACCCTGTCACAGTGACAACGTACTACTTTGCGAGAGAAAAAAAATGATATGCATTTAAAAGCCTTTCTGAATATACAGTATATCTGTATACATGTATACATACATATGTATATATGTATATACGTATATAGGAGTAGAAGGGAATTTTATGAGTTATATTATTGGAGTATTTGGAACAGTGAATAATTTATATATATATATATTCCTTTTGTCCCTATCTTTTATATACCTGCTTCTGTGTTCACTACACACGTGGCAGTCTCTAAATAAGTCCAAAAGTCTAGTATAGTAAAGTCTAGTATAGGAAGTTTTTAATGAGAATGATTTTTCTCCTGAAACTTAGTATCCTTCAATTAGATTAGATTAATTCACTGATACCACCTGGCACCCAGGTCTATATGTATATGAACGAAGTTTCCCATATTGCAGAATAGATTTTTGGAATTTTTATATCGTGTCCAAATGAGGTTCTGATATTTTTTCATAGGTAGTATAGTGAAATCATATATCATAGTTTGGGGTCAATTTGGAAGGGAGCCGGTTGACTTGTCTGTGTTTTTTTTTGGGTGAGGAAACTGGAATGCCTGGGGAAAACCCATGCAGAACATTGCAAGGCGAGAGCACTGGCTACTACGTCACCATGTTGCCTTAAGTTTTATAGTATAAAGTGAATTGAGTTTTTAGTACAACCATAATTCCCTTGATTTAAAGAGAACCCGAGGTGGGAATTACTTTTACTATTGGGGCACAGAGGCTGGTTGTGCGCACTAAGACCAGCCTCTGTTGCCCCATCGTGTGCCTCCATGTCCCCCCTGCTCGCCGCTATACCCCCCGCATTGCTGGCGACACGCAGCGTGTCGCCAGCTCAATGTTTACCTTGCGCTGTCAGTCAGCGCTGCTCCCCTGCCTCCTCCGCATCGGCGCACCCGCCCGTGTCCCTTCCCTCCCGCTGATAGGAGGGAAGTGACGCGGCGGGTGGCGCCGATGCGGAGGAGGCGGGGGAGCGGCGCTGACTGACAGCGCAAGGTAAACATTGAGCTGGCGACACAGCCAGCAATGCGGGGGGTATAGCGGCGAGCAGGGGGGACATGGAGGCACACGATGGGGCAACAGAGGCTGGTCTTAGTGCGCACAACCAGCCTCTGTGCCCCAATAGTAAAAGTAATTCCCACCTCGGGTTCTCTTTAAAGTGGATTAATTGAGTAATGGCATATTTCACCCAGACTTATACAAGTGAGTAGAGTTAAATCATTTCCCCATGGCAAGGTAGTTTGCCATAAGTTTGTTAGAATAATGTTCATATTTGAACAGAATTTATATAGCTTGTAACTTTGAAGCATATAGATTCAAATGATTTACTCAATAGTTCTCCATGGATAAGTTCCTTCTTGAATATTGTATCATAGTTGGTAGGCTGTATTTTTTATATAAATCGCAGCAGAGAAGGCATTAAATGTTGTTTGCAACTCATTTGAAATGTTACTAGCTCTTGTAACTAAGTGGTGTCTGATTTAATTCTTCACTGGCCTGGTCAACCAGTTGAAGAAATTTTCTCAGCCTCTTCGCCATCTAGAGGTTGATAAGAAAACTGCTCCTCCTCCAAGCCACACTGATAAAGCACAGTTATTGTAACTTCAATATTTCTGAATGCCATGCAACTATTGAAAAAATAATGCATTGTATACTGTTTGTACTTATATTTTAGTGGATATTGTGAAACTGTGAAAGCCATATTCATTTGGGAAAATTTATGGAAAACATTGAGGACATATTAAATAGTCAGGACAGGTATACAGGATCTTCTCAAAAAATTAGCATATTGTGATAAAGTTCATTATTTTCTGTAATGTACTGATAAACATTAGACTTTCATATATTTTAGATTCAAATACACACAACTGAAGTAGTTCAAGCCTTTTATTGTTTTAATATTGATGATTTGGGCATACAGCTCATGAAAACCCAAATTTCCTATCTCAAAAAATTAGCATATTTCATCCGACCAATAAAAGAAAAGTGTTTTTAAAACAAAAAAAGTCAACCTTCAAATAATTATGTTCAGTTATGCACTCAATACTTGGTCGGGAATCCTTTTGCAGAAATGACTGCTTCAATACGGCGTGGCATGGAGGCAATCAGCCTGTGGCACTGCTCAGGTGTTATGGAGGCCCAGGATACTTCGATAGCGGTTTTAAGCTCATCCAGAGTGTTGGGTCTTGCATCTCTCAACTTTCTCTTCACAATATCCCACAGATTCTCTATGGGGTTCAGGTCAGGAGAGTTGGCAGGCCAATTGAGCACAGTAATACCATGGTCAGTAAACCATTTACCAGTGGTTTTGGCACTGTGAGCAGGTGCCAGGTCGTGCTGAAAAATGAAATCTTCATCTCCATAAAGCTTTTCAGCAGATGGAAGCATGAAGTGCTCCAAAATCTCCTGATAGCTAGCTGCATTGACCCTGCCCTTGATAAAACACAGTGGACCAACACCAGCAGCTGACATGGCACCACAGACCATCACTGACTGTGGGTACTTGACACTGGACTTCAGGCATTTTGGCATTTCCCTCTCCCCAGTCTTCCTCCAGACTCTAGCACCTTGATTTCCGAATGACATGTAAAAGTTGCTTTCATCCGAAAAAAGTACTTTGGACCACTGAGCAACAGTCCAGTGCTGCTTCTCTGTAGCCCAGGTCAGGCGCTTCTGTCGCTGTTTCTAGTTAAAAAGTGGGTTCATGCTTCCATCTGCTGAAAAGCTTTATGGAGATGAAGATTTCATTTTTCAGCACAACCTGGCACCTGCTCACAGTGCCAAAACCACTGGTAAATGGTTTACTGACCATGGTATTACTGTGCTCAATTGGCCTGCCAACTCTCCTGACCTGAACCCCATAGAGAATCTGTGGGATATTGTGAAGAGAAAGTTGAGAGATGCAAGAACCAACACTCTGGATGAGCTTAAGGCCGCTTTCGAAGCATCCTGGGCCTCCATAACACCTGAGCAGTGCCAAAGGCTGATTGCCTCCATCCCACGCCGCATTGAAGCAGTCATTTCTGCAAAAGGATTCCCGACCAAGTATTGAGTGCATAACTGAACATAATTATTTGAAGGTTGACTTTTTTTTGTTTTAAAAACACTTTTCTTTTATTGGTCGGATGAAATATGCTAATTTTTTGAGATAGGAAATTTGGGTTTTCATGAGCTGTATGCCAAAATCATCAATATTAAAACATTAAAAGGCTTGAACTACTTCAGTTGTGTGTATTTGAATCTAAAATATATAAAAATCTGATGTTTATCAGTACATTACTGAAAATAATGAACTTTATTACAATATGTTAATTTTTTGAGAAGATCCTGTACAGTTTTAGGTCAATTAAGATCGCATGTGTAGTTCTGGGTCACACTTGCTGTTTATTTCATATCACCCTTTAGATTATGGGAATTCTTTCCCAATAGTGGGGTTTTTTACCTTAATAACCCCTCTTCCTGTTAATAAATCCATCTCCTTTAAATTAATATCTCCTCTCCGGGTGACACAACATCTTTGTGTGTATGTAATTAATGACATATCTCTGCAGGTGTTTAGACTCTAAGTCACTCGTGGTTTTAGTAAGAATATATGGTTTTTTGTAAGCCCAAAATCCTTGCACTCAGCATGGGAAAATAAGTACATTTTTTCATCCTTAAGAAAATAGTTTATTTTAGTTTGCTTGAACTTTTTGACGAACTGCAGAATCATTTGATGTTGGTATGACAATTATTTTATGGATTTTTCACTCTTCTGAAGACTCCAGAGAGAAAAAATACACTGTTTAATTTTATAGTGTACTGATTAGAAGCTTTACCTCTGACAGGATTTTAATTTCAGTTCTGCTTGATCTGTAGTTCAGTGCCTGTTTAGTAAGGAGGCCTTAGCCTAGTCTCTGTAGTGCTGTTCTTTGTATGTGTGCCTATAGAAGTGTGTCTCGGGGACAACCATAGCTGTAGTACCTTAAGCGCACTATGGGGAAAAGGATATTATAGATGTTCTTTGTATGTCTGTAGCTTTATATCTGAAAGGGGACCCAACCCTATTACAGGGAGACAGTGCTGGCCACTGTCCCGCCGTACTGTGACCCTGCTCATATTATGCCATATAGCCTTTTACTAACTCTGACCAGACATTAAAATAACTTTAATGTATGGTCAAATGGGGGAAAGGAGGTATATGGAACGGTCATGTTAGTTTGTTGTCTATACACATGTCCAGCCCTGCCCAGGCCTAGTGATCTGTGTCATGTCATTTCATGTAGTGGTGTAGTAAGAAGGGGTAGTGAGGTAGATATTGCACTAGGGCCACCTAAGTTCTTTAAATACATCACTATTTAGGGTTTGTGGTATGGTTGTGGAAGGTATGATGGAATGAGAATGTGACTTGTAATGGAAGAATGAAAATTGGGAATTCATTATGGTGTAAAAATTCATTGGGAGTTCATCCTCTCTGCCATGTATGGAGTCACATACTCGCACGGGTACAGCGACACGACGTCATGCGAACGGGGTATTGCGAGAGATCCGTTAGGATCATAGAAAGATCCGCTAAGTATGTTTTGAAGTTCATGGTGGAGAGTATGAATCATAGTAGTATTACAAGTACTAGGAAAAATAAATGACTTATTGGATTTTTGGGAAAAACATGATGCTCGCACATTTTTCTTTATTCTTTCAGAAACAACTTGCCAGACATCTATCCTGAGGAGGACAAGAGTTGACTGACTGACCAGAGTCCATCCGGAGGTAATCCATCCAGTGGGAGTCTGACCAGAAGCTATCCTGAGGCTATCTTTACAGAAGGATTTCCTACTGGATCCACTGTATCGGGTGAAATAGTTCAACTAAGTCCTGAATCCCAAGAAAAAAGAGACTATTCATCAGGTGGACAGTAACGCGTGCTCTGATAAAAGTTTCAAGGTTGCTTGTGTCATCTGTTGAAGAATGGAACAAGATCTGGATCTCAGACCCAGGAAGATTGTATGGATTGTGGGACATTCTTATGTGTATTGGACCCGTAGGAAAGCTATTAATAGTAGTTATGGGGAAAACCTTGGTTTATCTAAAAATAACTTCTATTGGTTCAGTACTAGAGGGGTGGGCTACGATATTAAGGATATTCTAGATGGAGAGTTAGTTGGAAGTCACATTATGGGTTAATGCTTTCTGAATAGTAAAAAGCCTTTATTTTTGCTATATCATTCTTTAAGTAAAGATTAGGATTAGGGTTTTTTTTTTGTAAGTTAGATAATGGGTTGATATGTAATGAGCTGACATTTTTTTATCTCAATTACTAAATAAGGCCAAGTGCTGATTATCCAGGGATTTTTTCTGATTGCCATTTTGGAGTCGGGAAGGAATTTTTCCCTTTCTGGGGCTAATTACACTATGCCCTATAAGGGTTTTTGCCTTCCTCTGGATCAGCAGTGAAATGGGCCGGTGTGGTGCTTTGTTTTTGGTTAAACTTTATGTACACACATCTTTCTTCAACCCAGATAACTATAAAATTGTATATTTATCAGACAGTAAAATATATATATACATACATACGCATATGTGTTACTACACATATAATTCAGCAGGCCTGATCTCAGTGGGCAATTTTCAGGGAACAAGTCTCCTATTCTCTGATACCTTGGTCTTCAGTAGATTCAATCTGGCCATAATTGTTTTGTGAAGGGTCCATGTTGCTATTGTGTTGTGTCCTATCCTGATTGTGAATATAGTTGGTGAGTGTCCATATGTGTGATTAGCAGAGTCCTTCTAGTATGGTTAAATCTGAAGGTAGCCATCATTACAGTTGTCCTGTTAGTCCTGACCTAGAAAGAGTATCTTTGGCAGCGGTTGCTATTAGTTACATCTTTTTCTGCTTTGATTTGTAGTATGTCTGTATAGATATTTACCACTACTGTGGTAAAAAGTCAATTAGTTAACATTCCCTTCCCTTGTTAAATCAGAGCTATATCTGTTTGTCTGAAGCAAGCATAACAGGCTTTGGTCAGTATGATTGGTGTGATGGACTACAATTTCACAGCAACACAGTTGCCTTGAGCAACCGGATTGGTATATTTAATATGGGATAATTGGAAGGCCAGAGATGTTGATGGTCTCATGCAGCCTTGTTCCCTAGCCTCCTGCTGTGATTTGTGTATTCCCTTTCACAAATGTGTCCTGGACTGAGGCCTGTAGCTATGTTTTTTGAATTGTTTGGTGGGTTCTGGCAGTACTCCTGTATTTTCTGATCTCAGCCTCTGTACTCTAGGCATTGAGACCTGAGTATGAGTGTAGTTGGGTTGGTGTCCACCCCCTGTTTTAACAGGAGTGTGTGACTTAGTGTAAAGGATACAGAGATAGCTTGGAGTACAGTGGCTGATGGAGGGTGGGAAGTCTGCCATGCCTCACAAACAGTTTATGAACTAAATTGTAGAGTCAAGGCTACCCTCTCCCAAATATGGCCACCTTATGCATGAGTTAGTTGCTACCATAAGGGTTTCTGACCTTGGCCTACCTAAGGCCTAGTATTTAGAAAAGTCCTTTTCCAGAAAAGAGCAGATGGAAGTTACTCTTGCAGTAAGTACTAAGATAATAAGAAAGCTACTTTCTTGTATTGATCTAAGAGAAATATTCCTGCCGCAGGCTAAGTTATACACATGAGTGTACCCTCACATGTAGTCCGCATAAGATCTTTACTAGATCACATCAGGAAAGAGAAATGTTCTTAGTTCTGATCTGCATCAGGGAAAATAATTATTTGGTTTTTCCTGATTAATTTCTGATTGGGTTCTTTTCTGATTTGTTTGACCATTAGATTGGCCAAAATTGTTTAATTGGTTGTTTAAGGTTACAGGTTAGTTAATCATTTTCTTTGTTAGAAATACTTTACCAAATAGCTATTCGTGTTTTGACCATTAGGAGGCTTCGACCAAAATTTTGCCCACTGTGATGCTAGCTCTGCCTGCTTTAGGTATTGGCTTTAGTATGGTCATCTTCTTCCTTTGGAAGAAAGGACCAAAGGGGGGACTGAAAGGATATGTAGGTATATATGTATATATATATTAGTATATAGTATAGTATATAGATCAGTTTCATATACAAGCATACATGTATCTGATCAACGTGATATTAATGTGTCTATAGAAGAATCAGCCACCCACACACATCTGTGCAGGAAGAGCTGGCTGCATGGAATAGAGAATAGCCAAATTCTTCTTGCTGGGCAAAACCCATAAGTGCCCCAAATGGGGACACCTGGAAGGTCATAAATAACATGTTTTCCCCGTGATCATTGAACTGTGTTAATTCTCGTAAATCACATGACTTTCTGTAATTATGGTGACATATGATGATATACTGCGCATGAGCAAAACCCTGTATTGAGTAGGATATAAGGAAAGCAACGGTAGTAAAGAATTAGCATAATTTGTGCTCACATCTCCTGTGTCTGTGTGTTCTGTTAACCATTTTATGTCCTGGCGCCAGGAAATGAAGTAGTCTAAAGCATCTGATATCTGACATGAACTTAAATAGATACGACTCCTTTCATGTCCTATTTAAAGCAAGTCTGAAGCGATTTTAAAAATAAAAAGCAGATACTTACCTAAGGAGAGGGAAGGCTCCCTCTCTCCTCACAGTGTCCTTGTTCCCCTGAAGGCTCCTCCGTTTGACTTCAGTTTTCAGAAACACTCGGGCTCCCCAAGACCGGTGGCTCAGAGGGCGCTCGTGCGTGTGCAGTATGGAGTGGGAAATCCAGTGGTGTACCTACGTCAAGTCTACAGGTGCTCACAGCACAGGGTGTAGCCATGGCTAGGGATGCCACTGTGGTGCTCAGCCACTGTGTTCTTCCACCTGGGACCTTTTTTCATAGTTCAGGCAATATTTGGGAGATCACCACGCGGACATCGCGTCCCCGCTGCCCGCACAGCCCGTACCTGCCACAGACAGACGGCGTCTGCCAGCTGCATCCTTACCTGGCTAGGCAAGGCCGTGAGATGGCAGGCATAAGCATATAACATGCGGAGATGGACTTGCAGGTCTGAACACTGATACCGACATTCAGTGCTCAGCAGCTACTTCATACCAAGGCCTGGTGGAGGTGTGTACTTTGCCCAGCTGATCTGCCTGGACGTGTGGATGGTAACATATGGTCTTCTATGTGTCCCCGTGCTCCCTATGGATATCTTGAAAAGCTGGAGTCAAACCCTTTAAAGGGATACATGAGCCTGAAAAACTGTTGTGAAAACGGACTTGACTGCAGGCAAATAAGGAGGAAAAGGGAAAGGGCTGATCTAAAAGCCGATGTGAGATGCACCATATCCCGGACCTATCGCAAGTATACATTATTATGCATGCATAAGTTGAGCTAATGGGAGAATGAAGTCTATATGACGCTGCTTTTGGCAACTTTGCTTTTCACCCCTGCTAACTGACTAATGCTTGCTTGCCATCCATTGCTTAAAGCTACAGGACTTTTCCCTAATAGAGGGAGGCAGCTGCCGTGTGGTTGGTGTGAGGTGGTTTGCATGTGCGGGCGGACTGGGCTTGCGCGCATGGAGCACAAGAGTCAACGACAGACTCCATGCGCACAAGCCTAGAGTATAATCTAGGGGATGTGTGGGATGGCTCCTTGGTTTTAATTGGTCCTGTTTCTGCGCAGAAATAAGTTTTAATTACTGTCTGTGGTTTGAGTCGTAAAAGGTGTATACCCGCAGTGTTGTACTGTTCAATAAAGAATCACCTATTTAACTGAGATGTATCAGGTGTCTATGGCCAATTTTGTGCTACCAATATATAAATATTTGGGAGATAGCTGCAGGCAGTGCATGGGACTGTACTACTTTCTGCACTAGATGGAGCACCCCTCCCCCTTCCTATCCCGTGGGCAATGTGTTTCCTTGCTCTCTACACACAGCCTGCGGTGAGTGAATGTACAGAGCAGCAGGGTGAGTGGAGAGAATGATTGCTGTGCTGCAGCTGGGACATTAGCAGTGATAGATGTCAGGATGTATTAAGTGCTTTAGAAGTTGCCTGTCATTAGTAGCCATGTGCACTGGCTGCTGTAATAACAGAGTGCCCTACTAGCTGGACGCCCGGCGTTGCCCGGGTATGTATTTGGCTGGTGTTGGACCCGCCCCGTTTTCCTAACCCTAACACACAATTACTTAATTACTTAATGACCAAGTTTGTGAGCTTTACGGCCTTTGGCATCAATAATTTGCATTGAAATAAAATTAATCTGATTGGCTGTGGCTCCACCCCTTTTCTGAATTTGAACCCCAATCACCCAATGGCCAAGTGTAGCAGGTACAGGTGATTAACAGTGCAAGAGGCTTGTGCCATTAACAGTGCAAGAATGGCAGCAATTAAATATTCCCCTTAAAAATCAATAGGTGAATTTTGATTGGCTTTTGTACGCTCCACCCACCTTTCTGAATATTAATCCCAGTCACCCAGTGACCAACTGTACAAAGTTTGAGAACCCTACCATTAACAGTGTAAGAATGGCTGCAGTTTACATTTTCCCAATGAAATTTGTATTTTTCTCCACCCACTGATTTCCTGACATTGTTCGGGTGTGTAGTTCGCTAATTGGCTGGTGTTGGCTCCGTCTATTTTTTCTAACCCTAACACACAATTACTCAATGACCAAGTTTGTGCGCTTTGCAGTCTTTGGCATCAATAATTTGCATTGAGATTAAACAAATCTGATTGGCTGTTTGTGGCTCCACCCCTTTGTCTGAATTTGAACCCCAGTCACCCAATGACCAACTGTACCAGGTTTAAGGCTTGTGCCATTAACAGTGCAAGAATGGTAGCAATTACATATTCCCCTTGAAAATCAATAGGTGAATTTTGATTGGCTTTTGTAGGCTTCACCCACTTCTCTGAATATTAATCCCAGTCACCCAGTGACCAATTGTGCAAAGTTTGAGAACCCTACCATTAAAAGTGTAAGAATTGCTGCAGTTTACATTTTCTCAGTGAAATTTGCATTTGTCTCCGCCTACTGATGACCCGGCATTGCCCGATTATGTACTTTGCAGGTGCTGGCCACGCCCACTTTTGATTAATTAACACACAATTAATCAATTACCAAGTTGGTGAGCTTTGGGGTCTTTGGCATCAATAACCTGCATTAAAATGAAACAAATCATATTGGCTGTTTGTGGCTCCACCCCCTTTTATAAATTTAAACCCCAGTCACCCAATGATCAACTGTACCAGGTTTGAGGCTTGTGACATTAACAGTGCAAGAATGGCAGCAATGTATATATTCCCCTTGAAAATCAATAGGTTTATTTTGATTGGCTTTTATAGACTCCACCCACTTTTCTGAATATTAACCCCAGTCACTCAGTAACCAACTGTGCAAAGTTTGAGACTCCTACCATTAACAGTGTAAGAATGGCTGCTGTTTACATTTTCCCAGTAAAATTTGTATTTGTCTCCACCCACTGATGACCCGGCGTTGCCCTTTTATGTATTTGGCTGGTGTTGGCTGTGCCTACTTTTCTAACCCTAACACACAATTAATCAATTACCAAGTTTGTGATCTTTGTGGTTTTTGGCATCAATAATTTGCATTGAAATGAAACAAATCGAATTGGCTGTATATGGCTCCACCCCCTTTCTGAAATTGAACCCTAGTCACCCAATGACCAACTGTACCAGGTTTGAGGCTTGTGCCATTAACAGTTCAAGAATGGCAGCAATGTAAATATTCCCCTTGAAAATCAATAGGTTAATTTTGATTGGCTTGTATAGACTCCACCCACCTTTCTGAATGTTAATCCCAGTCACCCAACGACCAACTGTGCAAAGTTTGAGAACCCTACCATTAACAGTGTAGGAATGGCTGCAGTTTACATTTTCCAGTGAAATTTGTATTTGTCTCCGTCCCCTTTTTGGTTATGGGAATAAAAAGTATCCTATACTTTATTCCAGGTAATGTACTACGTGTGTGCCAAATTTCATTCAAATCCGTTCAGCCATTTTTGCGTGATCGAGTAACAAACATCCAAACTTTCCCAATTATTATATTAGTAGGATTAATCCTGATCAGAGTAATTAAACAATAATGCAGGGTAGTCCACTGTTGCAGAAGCCAGTGATACAGCCAACTTCTGTAGTGAGAAGAGGAGCAAGCTATAGCCAATTTAGATTGGCTTGATTGCAAATGATTGTATCTCTATTTCCAGCCCCCCCCCCCCCCCCCCCCCCCATGATCTTCCTCTATGACCCTTTCCTCTTTCCAGATTTCAGTGGCTTTTTTTAAAAGCATGTCCCTGCCAAACAGCACTGGTGATGTCTGTAGTCCTGATGAGAGTCCTTTCTGCCATTTCTCCTCTCCCACCAGCCTCTCTGTCTTTTGCCTCTACCTTTATCCCTACCCCGCAGGGGCGTAGCAATAGGGGTTGCAGAGGTAGCGACCGCATCGGGGCCCTTGGGTCAGAGGGGCCCCGAAGGGCCCTCCCTCAACTACAGTATTAGCTCTCTATTGGTCCTGTGCTCATAATAATAACTTCAATAGATACTTTGAATAGTGATAATCCTTAACAAACTGTTTCCCATCCTTTTCTTGCACCTCTGACACTGTAGTTGCCCTAGGCAGGTTTTGGTGCGCCGTATCAATTGTTACATATAGAGTGCTTGGGGGGCCCCATTGTAAAACTTGCATCGGGGCCCACCGCTCCTTAGCTACGCCACTGCGCCTATGCATCCCCCTCTTTTGTTTGTCCCCCTTTTCTGACTGTCCTCAGAGGAACTCACAATCTAATTGTACCATAGTCACAGTCTAATGTCCTACCATATTATTATTGTGTATTTATATAGCACTGACATCTTAAGCAGCACTGTATAGAGTACAGAGTTTCATAACAGTTTGCTCCATCCTTGTCCTTACGACTCCCTTTCCCCAAAAATCACGAGTGCTTTCCGAAGACTGCCAAAGCCAGCTCAACCCGGAAGAGAGCAGTCTACGATCGAACGGTCGTGGACTGCTAACGGGGGAGCCTGTGGGGGAACGCAGGGACTGGGAGAAGAACGGGAAGGCTCTATAGGACCCTGAGCCTTCATTCTCCTTAGGTGAGTATCTGTTTTTTTTATTTTTTAAGTTGCTTCAGACTTCCTTTAACATTAGTACTACACATACAATAAATGATCTCAAAAGTTAATTTTAAATACAGGTTTGCTTTAAACAAGCACATTTGTGATGACATCATTGTGTGTAGCCTTACAGAAAAAAAAACGACTTAGGCAAAAGTCCATACATGTATCACCTGAAATGATCTGTGGCAATTTTAGAACAATCGCTGTCCAGCCTTGCCAATTAGCTCCCAGCAGTGCAAGATGCACAGCTCTATGCCCAATGGCACCATGATGTGGGGCCTTCTATGAGTTAAAAGGACTTTAAGGGCCCGTTTCCACTAGAGCGAATCCGCATGCGTTGTCTGCATGCGGATTCGCATAACTAATACAAGTGGATGAGACTGTTTCCACTTGTCAGTTTTTTGGTGCGTTTTTCTGTGCAGGATTATTCTGCACGGTAGGGCCTGCAGAATTCGCCTGCGTGTGGAATGCAGGCGATTCGCAGGCAATGTATTTAATAGGGGAAAACGCACATGCGTTTTTTGCCGCGATTTCGCGTGCAAAATCGCACTAAAATGAATGTACATTGAGCCAGGCAGTGACATGGTTAAAATCGCTGATAGCCTGCCTATGCGAAATCGCGGCAAAAATCGCATGCGGAATCGCATCCGCATGCGATTTTGTCAGCGGTGGAATCCCAGCGATTCGCACCGCACTAGTGGAAACGGGCCCTAAAGAATTATAGACAATAGGCAATTTCTCATACCTCCTCAAATGCTGCAATCACAAAACTAAAGTTGCATTTTTAAAATAAGCAATGTAATAACAAATAATGATTGCATTATAAATGTTAAACAATAAATGTATTTCCGCTAACCCCTTTGTCTACTCCCCTAGCATCTTCACCCCGCTGTCCTGTAGATTGTAAGCTCGCAAAGGAAGAAACATCACCGCCCAATGTTTCTTATTCAGCTGCAATTTATCATATGAACATTTACTGGTGATTCTGTTTTAAACCACACATGATTATTATTAGTATTTAGTGTTTAAAGAGACACTGAAACAAAAAAAATAAATTATGATATGATTTGAATGTGTAGTACAGCTAAGAAATAAAACATTAGGAGTAGAGACATAAGTCTAATATTGTTTCCAGTAAAGGAAGAGTTAAGAAACTCCAGTTGTTATCTATGCAAAAGAGCCATTGAGATCCACGACTTTCAATGTCACAGAGAGCTCTGTCTTCTGAAGCTTGTTACTTCAACTGTCAGTCATTGTATTTTCTTTTTCTCTCCAGAGGACAGGTCAATAGTTCACTAACCTGCTCTGTAAAAACATTTAGAATGCAGAGTAGTGTGTAAACTGCAAATATTAGAGAATGATGCAATGTTATAAAAAACACTATATAACTGAAAATAAAAATATGAGAAAATTTTCTTTGCTACTAATGTTCTAGTAATTATCCGTTCTATACATACAATTCATTATATCATATTTTTTTCACTTCAGTGTCTCTTTAAATAGTACCAACATCTTCTGCAGCGCTGAGGGCCTCACAATCTAATCCCTACCATAGTTAGGTGTGGATGTATGTATTGTGTAGTGTGGTATATGTATCATAGTCTAGGGCCAATTTAAGCGAAGCCAATTAACTTATCTGTTATTTTTTTCGGGTGGTGGGAGGAAACCGGAATGCCTAGGGGAAAACCACAAAGACAACATACAAACTCATTGCATATAGTAAATAGAAAAAATAGATACCTGCGCCCTTACTTCTTTGAAATAAAGAATTTTAATAAAACCAATAAAATAAAGAACTTTAATAGAACACTAAAATAGCCCATAAAACGTACTGCATGTGACACTTCATACACACACTCATACAGACCTCAACTGCCACTCAGTATCCAACACTCCTCAAAGGTCTCCTCTGATGGCAATACACCTGTATGTCAATAGTGCACTATTGAGTCATTCTCATATTTCCAATATCAAAACGGAATTCCGTATAAGCAGTAGAGCAGAAAAACTTCAACTTTTCCAAATGCGTTTGTATAGCGTTTTAGGCACCTGAGCAGCGTTTCCCATGCGTTCCAAACGCCTCTAAAGATACAACAGTGAGTTGACCTAATCTTCCGTAGGGCAGCACAACTCAATCAGTACAACTTGATCAGCAGTAACAGGTTTCCAAGCACAATAAAGTTCACAGCACAATGCCTGCGGCTAAGTCTTTCTGTATTGCACGGATTTCCAAAGACACTTGTAATCCGCCACAGCAGGTAGCCTGTGTTAGCAATAGAAATTAGCATAGAGAGATAAAGATGACTCACAAAACTCCTTAGGATATCAGGAGTAGGCAGTGGTATTCAAGAGTCCGTGTGATCTTCAGTAAGGCAATGAGTCCCGGCCGGTGACTCTCCAAGATGTTCGTTTGCCAAATAGACCCAAATGCATAACAGAACTCCGGCGTGGTCTGCCGGAGGTTCAGGTGACGTCACCACAAGTTTGCAGCCAATCAGCTTACTAGTTTCGGTGGGTCCGCCCACCTTCTTCAGAGCTGAAGAAGGTGGGCGGACCCACCGAAACTAGTAAGCTGATTGGCTGAAAACTTGTGGTGACGTCACCTGAACCTCCGGCAGACCACGCCGGAGTTCTGTTATGCATTTGGGTCTATTTGGCAAACGAACATCTTGGAGAGTCACCGGCCGGGACTCATTGCCTTACTGAAGATCACACGGACTCTTGAATACCACTGCCTACTCCCGATATCCTAAGGAGTTTTGTGAGTCATCTTTATCTCTCTATGCTAATTTCTATTGCTAACACAGGCTACCTGCTGTGGCGGATTACAAGTGTCTTTGGAAATCCGTGCAATACAGAAAGACTTAGCCGCAGGCATTGTGCTGTGAACTTTATTGTGCTTGGAAACCTGTTACTGCTGATCAAGTTGTACTGATTGAGTTGTGCTGCCCTACGGAAGATTAGGTCAACTCACTGTTGTATCTTTAGAGGCGTTTGGAACGCATGGGAAACGCTGCTCAGGTGCCTAAAACGCTATACAAACGCATTTGGAAAAGTTGAAGTTTTTCTGCTCTACTGCTTATACGGAATTCCGTTTTGATATTGGAAATATGAGAATGACTCAATAGTGCACTATTGACATACAGGTGTATTGCCATCAGAGGAGACCTTTGAGGAGTGTTGGATACTGAGTGGCAGTTGAGGTCTGTATGAGTGTGTGTATGAAGTGTCACATGCAGTACGTTTTATGGGCTATTTTAGTGTTCTATTAAAGTTCTTTATTTTATTGGTTTTATTAAAATTCTTCATTTCAAAGAAGTAAGGGCGCAGGTATCTATTTTTTCTATTTACTTGCATTTTGGTGGGGATGAGAGTGAACCCTTTGAATACTGCTGCAGCCCGGTAGAATTCAAGATCAGCGCCAGAACCCGTTATTTATTTACTTTTCATTGCATATAGTGCCCTGGCTGGGATTCAAGCTGGGGAGCTAACCACTACGCTACCCGTGCTGGCCATACATCAACAATCTACATGTACAGTACGTATTTTGCAATGTTCACAGTAGCCATTGCACTTTCTGTGACAGCAGGATTGCAACAGATCAGGACAGTGGTGCCGCAAGTTATGCTTACATTGTGTCACATACAGTGAAGCATGCAGTCAATGAAAAGTATGCTTCACTTTTACCGATCGCGTTTAGCAGTAACGCACTGCATGTAGTACGTTATGATTCCACAACCCCTTATACCGCAATGCACCCGTCGCACTGTGAACATCGCATAGATGGTGCATTGTAGTACGGTAAGCCGCGTTACAAAGCGACCATTACATTGCACTGCACCACTGTAAACATGTCCTTTGTATGGCTGGATGTCCTGCAGAGTTTTGAACATATCATGTATCTATACTCCTCTCCACTGCTTTGTACTATGTACAGTGCTACAGAAGATATTGGCGCTATAAAGATAAATAATAATTAAAAATATATCCTGCATATTCAGGCCAGTACAAAACACCTCAAAGAGGGATAACTTTAGGAGTGGGATGTATGATTTGTATCTTTTTGCCACACCCTACTGTATAAACTGCAACTGGAACCCTGACAATACTCAGAGTCAAATATACCCTATCCGCTATTGTGAAGCAGCAAGGTGAACCATGCTCTATTTATTGCTGACGTTTATCCATGCCTCCTCGGTCTTCCGAGCTCTGCTACATATGCTCGTTGTGTGAACAAATGCCTGAGCTGCCAGTGTCATCTGCTGTATATGAACGTGCAGGAGATCGGTGGAGGGTGACGTCACTCTCTGCTCGCCTCCTGTGTTTCTATTATGCATTCTGCTCGCCGCTTCTGATGCTGGGAAATCCTCTGGAGTGAGAATCATTGGGCCACACGTCAGAAGGATGCTGCTCGCGGTCGGGGATTCGTAGCATAGGATCGCCAATGGATCCAGCGCTAGCACTCTCTATTGGGTCGCCAGAAGACAGCAGAGCAGCGCTGCAGACGGCAGCGGATTGTGCGTAAGCCGCGTTAGTGAATAGCAAGGTGAGGCTACACATAGCGTGACGTACTCCAGCAGCCAGGCTGGGAAGACGCAGAGACCGCAGCGGGGAGGGCGATGAAACAGGCAAAGTAAACAGAGAGCAGAAGCACTGGCGGTGCTGCCTAGTGGCGAGACCTTACAACTGGATTAGGAGCAAGGAAGCCTGACTGTCCTCATCAACCTCCAGTGAGGAGCGCAAAGCATGTGCCAGGACCAGTCACCGTGGCATCCCCTGAGCGGTAAGAGAGCACTGTGCGGTGACCTTCCACTACAGCAGCTCACAGGTGCACAGCAGCTGCTCGCCTATGGAGCGGGCTGGGCTGGTGGCAGGTCGCCCATGCATTGTACTGCTACAAACCCCCCTGGGGGGCAGCTACAGAATGCAGGGTGACCGACTGCCTGCTATGTGTGGGAATGGCCGCAGCTACATCATTCCTGCTATATACTGTAATAATAAGCCACCCCCTGCAGTGCTGTGTATACATGATGTATTGTGTGCATGCTGGTGAGCCAGGACAGGCAGCATAGATGGAGAGAGGTATGTGTACAGAGGGGAGTATATGAGGACAGGATGAAGAGATCTCTGGCTGCTCTCCTCTCACTGCCAGGAGCTGCTTGTATAAGGATGTGGAGTGGAAGCCTAGTGTTATACTCCTGCATGACATCCTTTATTATTAACACCGTATATAGACATTATTTTACTCAGCCCATCCTAGCCAGGGGACCCTGTGCAGCGAGTGCTTTAGAGGTGTGCAAATAATTCAACTTTCTTAGTTTTTTGATCTCCAGGAACTAGATTTTTGTAGAGACTGAACCGGATCTTTGCATGGTGCTAATAGGATTTGGAAGTGAGTGGATAATTAACTGATTCAGTTATCAATCTGGCAGTTAATGAATCATTAGCTTTTCTAATATCAGTAGCCCCATGCATATAAAAGTCAGTCCTCTCCAATTACAGTAATGGTAGACATAAAATTAGGAAGTCAGGTTTCATATCACATCTCTACTTGTGAGTCCATCCGCCTGTATCATGTGTATGTTATGTGACAGACGGGGGGTCATTTGCTAGTGAGAGGTGCTGAACGTGGGAGCTTCACAGTGTATTACTACTGTAATAGCTTTATTGGTGTGTGTTTTGTTTCCCTTCCTTGTGAATTGTATGCTAAATGGATTACATACTTCCATCCAGCGAGCGGACTGATGCAGGTGACGTCAGTGCAAGAATGAAAACGAGAGTATGTTATACCAACACTTATACGCACACCAGCATTTTACTGCCTCACACAGGCATAAGGGTAGGAGAATGATAGATCCAGCACTATGACTTCATTGTTACAAATTGCTTCCATAAACCCCTCCCATCTGTTTATTAGTGCTACAATGCAAGTAAATGCTTGAAAGCACTATTGTAAAATATTTAGATACTACTGTTGTGGGATTCTGTTGGTGGTCTGGAATGGGGGAAATCCATTAAATTGTGTCCATTCATATTGTGTAAAGGACCTCCAGTGATGTTATTTTTAATACGTATTGGCTTTTGTTTGGAGCAGTGGATATAGCAAGGGAGCATGGGTTGTTTATATTTGACTCCTGTATTTATGGAAGGCATAAGCAGGGAATTACCTGAAATTCTTAGCCCAGGGGTATGGGGTTAAACATAACGTCACTGTTCACAGCTCTGTCCAGTCAGCTTTTCTCATCAGACAGCACACTTAGCTGCACAGTTCTGCAGGTAGGTATAATTGATGCAGATGCCAGCACAGTGCTTCTGTAACTACTAGCTGGGTAACCCACTGATGTCCTGATAGATATGTTATGGTGAAAAATAACATATTGCCTGTAGTCTGCTTATAATCAAGCACATTATAGGGTTGTTGGTTTTAATATACATGGTGCAAGTTATGTTTTGATAACATAATGCTTTGCACCAGTGGAGGAGACCCAAAGTTAAGGAACTTGGGCCCACAAGCACTCTATCGATATGGAGCACCAAAACCTACCAAGGACAGCTGCAGTGTCAGAGAGGTGTATATAGAGTAAAGAAGCGGTTTAAGGATAACAACTATGCAGTGCACATACAGGGAGTGCAGAATTATTAGGCAAATGAGTATTTTGACCACATCATCCTCTTTATGCATGTTGTTTTACTCCAAGCAGTATAGGCTCGAAAGCCTACTACCAATTAAGCATATTAGGTGATGTGCATCTCTGTAATGAGAAGGGGTGTGGTCTGACACCAACACCCACACATCAGGTGTGCATAATTATTAGGCAACTTCCTTTCCTTTGGCAAAATGGGTCAAGAGAAGGACTTGACAGGCTCAGAAAAGTCAAAAATAGTGAGATCTTGCAGAGGGATGCAGCACTCTTACAATTGCAAAGCTTCTGAAGCGTGATCATCGAACAATCAAGCGTTTAATTCAAAAAAGTCAACTGGGTCGCAAGAAGCGTGTGGAAAAACCAAGGCGCAAAATAACTGCCCATGAACTGAGAAAAGTCAAGCGTGCAGCTGCCAAGATGCCACTTGCCACCAGTTTAGCCATATTTCAGAGCTGCAACATCACTGGAGTGCCCAAAAGCACAAGGTGTGCAATACTCATGCTACGTACACACATGCTACAACGATCGTTCGTTGAGAACGACGAACAAACTTTTAATTGATGAAAGAACGACCTATGTAAAGATAGTTTAAAAAAGTGTGTAACGATCTGATCGTTAGAACGAACGTTACATCACGTAAAGCAACTATTGCGCCTGCACATAAAAATGAGAAGTTTCACAGAGAAATGGTGAAATGCGCATGTCAAACCTAGTACGAACGACCGTTTCCAACGATGTACTACTTTTGCAAACGATCGTCGTTGGTTAAAATCCGCCGAGACAGAACTTTCTTTTGTAGCGATTTGGCTCATTCGTCGTTTGCCTTAATAGTCGGTGGTTCGTTTTTTGTAACGATCGTCGTTGGTAAAGATCGGGGAACGATCGTTACAAACGACTATAGTCGCATGTGTGTACGCACCTTAAGAGACATTGCCAAGGTAAGAAAGGCTGAAAGACGACCACCACTGAACAAGACACACAAGCTGAAACGTCAAGACTGGGCCAAGTAATATCTCAAGACTGATTTTTCTAAGGTTTTATGGACTGATGAAATGAGAGTGAGTCTTGATGGGCCCAAGGCTGGATTCGTAAAGGGCAGAGAGCTCCAGTCCGACTCAGACGCCAGCAAGGTGGAGGTGGAGTACTGGTTTGGGCTGGTATCATCAAAGATGAGCTTGTGGGGCCTTTTCGGGTTGAGGATGGAGTCAAGCTCAACTCCCAGTCCTACTGCCAGTTTCTGGAAGACACCTTCTTCAAGCAGTGGTACAGGAAGAAGTCTGCCCCCTTCAAGAAAAACAAACATGATTTTTATGCAGGACAATGCTCCATCACATGCGTCCAAGTACTCCACAGCGAGGCTGGCAAGAAAGGGTATAAGAGAAGAAAAACTAATGACATGGCCTCCTTGTTCACCAGATCTGAACCCCATTGAAAACCTGTGGTCCATCATAAAATGTAAGATTTACAAGGAGGGAAAACGGTACACCTTTCTGAACAGTGTCTGGGAGGCTGTGGTTACTGCTGCACGCAATGTTGATGGTGAACAGATCAAAACACTGACAGAATCCATGGATGGCAGGCTTTTGAGTGTCCTTGCAAAGAAAGGTGGCTATATTGGTCACTGATTTGTTTTTGTTTTGTTTTTGAATGTCAGAAATGTATATTTGTGAATGTTGAGATGTTATATTGGTTTCACTGGTAAAAATAAACAATTGAAATGGGTATATATTTGTTAAGTTGCCTAATAATTATGCACAGTAAGGCTGCTTACACACTAAAACGTTACAGGCGCAAGTTGGTGCAGCCTGTAACGCTTCCCCAACGCGCAGCAATGTAACACAAGTGGGCTGTTCACACAGCCCACGTTGCGTTACATGTAACGCTGCACGTTCTGCTGAAAGTGCAGCATGCTACGGCGTTGCAGCGGCTTAAGCCGCGTTAGACTGTTTGCACATGCGCAGTCATGTTGGGGAGGAGCGGAGAGCGGCAAGGCACATGGCTAATTAATATTCACTGCACGTTGTGACGTGCAGTGTTTACTTCCTGGTGCGGCCGCTCTGTGCGGCGATTGGCACGTTATGCGACCTTAACGTAGCACCTAACGCAACGTCTTGGTGTGCAAGTAGCCTTATAGTCACCTGCACACACAGATATCCCCCTAAAATAGCTAAAACTAAAAACTACTTTCAAAAATATTTAGCTTTGATATTAATGAGTTTTTTTTTTTTTTTTTATTATTCCTCCTTCCGGTAATCACGTGATACAACTTGCCTAATAATTCTCCACTCCCTGTACAGAGGTGTTCATTATCAGCGTAGCATCAATGAAAAGCTAATAAGATTGATAAAGGTTGGCCCCTCTAGTCCAGGGGCCCTGGTGTGGTTGAAACCTCTGCATCCCCTATTTCTAACCACTGCTTTGCATTCATTTATTACACACAACATACACTATCTGTGTGATCAGTTAATATAATTCTCATAGAATGGTTAAGACCAGCTGGGCATTTCCAATTTACTCCAAAAATAAAACCTCTACAATGCTCTAAAATTGCAACAACTGTTACTATTCCTATTCTTGGGGGATTGTCAGGGTGTTCTTTGTTTTCAAGAGCATTTCCTGAACAGCAGTGGCTAATGCTACATACACGCTTGAGATAAAAGTCTGTAAAAAGGCAAGATCAGAGACCAATTTTACCCCCTTCCATGTAGTATGAGAGCATACTCTACACAGTTTATTCTATTGAGCTGAACTCCCCATCAGATATAATCTTTGCAAGATGCTGTGCACAAAGATGCTGTACACATTCAAAAGATCAGTATCTGCAATCGATCTGTTCCTGCAAAAGATCCGTTCCTGCAAAATGCATTCATAGTCTATGATATCTGCAGCTCTCAGAACACACCTTGTTTAACAGACATTCATCTGCAGATCAGATCCACCAGGATGGATCTTCAGATCTGCAGATGATTGTCACATCTGCAGATGAATGTCTGTTAAGCCCAATCTACACGATACGATTCTTTATACGATTCAATTATGATTCTATTTACAATCTGATTAAATCAAACATGTCCAAACGGGATTCGATTTGATTTAATTTGATTTTGCCATAGCAAAACAATGAATCGTATAAAGAATCGTACCGTGTAGATTGGGCTTTAAACAAGGTGTGTATGAGGATCTGCAGATATCATAGACTATGAATGCATTTTACAGGAACAGATCTTTTGCAGGAACAGATCTTTTACAGATACTGATGTTTTGAATGTGTACAGCATCTTTGTGTGCAGCATCTTGCAAAGATTTTATCTGATTTTATCTGATGGGGAGTTCAGCTCAATAGAATAGGCTGTGTAGAGTATGGCTCTCGTACTACATGGAAGGGGGTAAGGGCTGGTTCACACGGGCGTCTGCTGAGCTTTTGCTTGGTGTCACGTTTAAATGCCAGCGTTTAAAAGCTAGCTTTTTGAAGGCTTTTGGGAAGCGTTCAAGGCTAGCAGTTCTGGTCTCTGCTATTGTTTCCTGGCGTTAACCGCCTCTGAAAGCAGCATGTTGCTTTCGAGGCTAGACACAAAATTGGTCTGTCATCTTGCCTTTTCCACAGACTTTTATCTCAAGTGTGTATGTAGTATAAGTCTAACTGCCGTAATAGTAAGATACCAGGCAGCAGACATGGGCTTAAATTCGGATTCGGGTGATCCGGATAGTCACTATCCGGATTTCACCCAGTAATGCTGTGTGGCCTGGGCGGGGGGGGGTCAAGCTTACCTGTTTGACGTCTTCTTCGCTCGTCCCTCTGCGCTTCCCACGATGCGTTCCAATCCGCCGTCACGTGATTACCGGAAGGAGGAAGTGTTTGTAGTCACGTGACGGCGGATTGGAACGCATCGTGGGAGGCGCCGAGGGATGAGCGAAGAAGACGTCAGACAGGTAAACTTGCCCCCCCCCCCCCCCCCCCTGCCCAGCCCGCACAGCATTACTGGGTGAAATTCGGATAGTAACTATCTGGATCACCCGAATCTGAATTTAAGCCCATGCCTGCCAGGGAGCCTCCCTACTCGCTATTTTGGCAGTTAGACTTAGCAACTGCCATTCAGAAAATGCCTTTAAAAACAAAGAAAACACTGAGAATCAGGGCCTGAGCCCACTGACACAGTTGTCGTCTACTTTTCAGTTAGACATGAATGTTACAGATGCTAAAAAAAAAAAATAGACAGAAGCAGACACAACTGCGTTAGTGTGCTCATCATGCCCTCACTCATGAGGAGATGGACTAGTCCAAAACCTGTCAGATTTTAACCGCTTAAGTTTTTGTTTTTTGTTTTTGTTTTTGCTGTAGTGGTCCGTTAAAGTGTACCTGAGATACACTTTAATGGACCACTACAGCAAAAAAAAACAAAAAAAACCACGCACGCACACACACACACACACACACCTGGGTCTTCTTCCAGCCCCCTCCTGGCTTATCGTTTCCTCGCCATCCTACTCCGCCACCTGGTTTGTCTCCACCTGGCCCCAGAACATCCTATAGTCGGCGCAGGCACAGTCCGGCCGCAGGTGCTCCCCCGTCATGCTCCTGGCGGCAGAAGCGTGGTTGGCCCTGGATCAGCGTATTTTCGGGGGCCAATTGCAAAAGAACCAGGAGGAAAAACCCAGACTTGTGGAACGAGCTAAATGGATCCGTTCTAACGGAACATTATGAATGGATCCTATTGATTATCATAGGATCCGTTAACCTCAGTTAGGATCCAGTCATCCAGTGTCGACCGACTAATGTGGACCAGGCCCTAAACTCAAGGTTTGAATTTTGATTGTGATCTTATAGAGCAGTGTAGAAGAAAATGTAAAATGCGTTCAGATTGGCATTGAGCCTAAGGGCTGGTGCACACCTAGAGTGCTTCTGAGCGCTTTTCAAGATGCTAGCGCTTTGAAAAGCGCTCGGCTAATGTATTTGAATGAATGGATGACACCAGAGAGATGGATGACACTCAAACGTGAGTCCTGCAGCATTTCTGAGGTAATTCAGCCTCAATGTTAAAAATAGGAAAGTGGAAAAGCGCTAGGAAAGAGCTTTCCCCCCCCCCCCCCCCCCCCCCAAAAGCTGTACACTTCCAGCTCTACTGTACAAAAAAAATAAAAAATTGCTTTACCAAAATGCTCCAAAAATCGCTAGGCAAAAGTAGAAAATCACTAGGCACATGCCTAGAATCACTTAGAAAAATGACTTCGAAAAAGAACTCAGAAGCTGACTGCAACCACATGGTTTCCAAACTGATATATTTTTCATCTCTGCTTTAGAATTATGCATTTAGTTTCCTTGCTTAGCCAGCAGCTGTGTACCCTGAACAGCATTATGTGTGAGCCATGAAATCTAAAAAATTAAAAGCTTAATCAGTTTTCATTTAAAAAATTTGGGTTCAGCCCTGCTGTTTTATAACCTTTCCATTGACCCATGATTGTGATGAGTAAGGAGACAGACTGCTCTTTTCAAGCACCCAAGCTTGAATAGCTTGAATAGCACTCTGGGCGATTCTGAAGTAACGGCCATGTAGAATTGCACCATAAAGCCTTCTTTAGACTCAAATTCACACTGATCATTAAGCAAATGCCTGGAAAACTGATATTTACAGAAGTTTGCTAGCCATAGTTCACTAATTATGAGGCGGTTAACTGGGCCAGTACATTGCAGACAAAGTGTCAGTGCCAGTACACTTTTATACACTTTTTTTTTTTATCCTAAGATCTTTACCTGTAACATTGGGCCTGATACACAACAGGCTGGTAAAATTGCCATACTAATACTAGGGGATAACTACCCACAGTAAGCAGCACATGTGTTACCAGGATACTGTGCACATTGCTATGGTAACCTGTGTGGCGCTAACATCTCACAGTGGACCAATAAAAATTCTCCCTATTGCTAGGGAGAATTGGCCTAATGCAGCCTAGTTAATCGATTGGCCTAATGCAGCCAATCGATTAACTACCTACAGACCTGCGGCAGCCCTAGGACCGCCTAATGCCAATTGGCGTCAAGTCCTGGGGCTGCAGTTTGCAGGAGAACGCGTGCAGGGTGCGCGTGCATCTCCTGCTCGGGGGGCGGAACTCCACCCCGCCTTCAGTCTCCGAGCGGCAATTGCTGCTCGGGAGACTGTTAGACTGCGTACCTGCCGTCTATTTACATGTGCAGCGCTGCGAACCGCACAGAAAAACAGACAAGTGTAAATCTAGCCATAGGGTGGATTCACACTTATCTATCAGTTTTCTGAATGCATTTTTCTACATAAGTTTACTGACAGTACTGCATTGTGAAAAAAATACATGTAAGTCTGAACCAATCCATTGATTAACATTGGTTCTCAGTTTTCTTGTACAGAAAACGCACAGAAAAACTGAACTGTGAATCCTTGTTTACACTATATGCATTGCAGCGTGCATTTCTGCAAAAACATCAGAAATGTATAGACTGCACTGTCTGATGTTCAGACTACATGCGCTGCACAGCAGTCTGATGCGCTATTGCACTGCTGCACACATTTTTCTGAAAAGTACAACGCTGACCGCACTAACTGTAGTGAATGGCAGCGCAGAGGACGTGCGATCTTTGTTGCGTTCCGATGTCATGGGTATCTGAGTTTGCAAGTGTGAATGATGCCTTAGAGAAAAGAAAAAGAGCATAAGAGAAGAAAACATTAGAAGATAGATATAAAGTGATGAACATAGAATCCAGATCAAAAATCTACTTTTTTTTGTTATATTCTTCATTCATTTGAATACATTTTTTCCCCATTTACCAGAGGGGGCAGGTACCTGGGTTTCCCCTTATTAGTTTGTTTCCAGATTCCACTACAAGTCACAGGTGCCTGTACCTCCTCCTTTCCTGAGCACTGGATATGGAGATGAGCCGCTTCCCTATAACACTGGACAAGGATGCTTTGCATGGAGGGGAACATTTATGTCCCTCATTTGCAGTGTACCCTCTAATTCCAGGGCTGTGGAGTCGGTCCAAAAATCCTCCGACTCCTCAGTTTAGGATTCCTCCGACTCCTCTAATTTGCATATTACAATTTTATTGATTAAAAGTATGTAACATGAAATTCGTCTCTTAACTGCCAACGCTTAGGAATTTTACAAGACAACTGAAGTGAGAAGGATATGTAGACTACTATATTTATTCCCTTTAGACTAAAACTAGTCCTTGGTAAGAGTACTTGTAAAAGGTACAGACCGGAACAAAGAACATCTATCAGGCCCTAGGCAATGTAAGTGTGGGTAAATGTAAGAATGATGTGCAGGTACTCTGCAGGGGAAGGAGGAGATTGTAAACAGACAACACCTCTGTATTCAATGTGCACAGCATTCTCAGTGGATTCCCTGCAGCTCTGTGGGGAGTGCATATGTAGAGTATAGTACTACTGTGTAACAAAGTAAACCTGAGACAGATGAAATTAAAGTTTTATACATACCTGGGGCTTCCTCCATCCCCCTTCAGACTAATCAGTCCCTCGTTGTCCTCCACCACCTGGATCTTCTGCTATGAGTCCAGGTACTTGAGCCAGTCGGGCGTAGTGCGCATGCACACACTCCGCCCCCAGGAGCATACTACACCTGTGCAGCACTATTGCGCAGGTGCAGAATGTTCCTGGCTGTGGGAGCGGCATGCGGCCGGACAGCACTGACTGGCTGAATTACCAGGACTCATAGCAGAAGATCCGGGTGGTGGAGGACAGCGAGGGACTGATTAGTCTGAAGGGGGCTGGAGGAAGCCCCAGGTATGTATAAAACTTTACTTTTCATCCATCTCAGTTACCCTTTAATTTGTAGTCACCAAACCAAATTTTAACAACATATCAAATTATTTGATTTCATCAGCAAAGAGAGTGCATACATTTGCATAAATCAGCATCAATGCAGAATTATTTCCATCTCGTTGACCATCTCTATTAGTGACACAGCTACACATCAGGCTTTATTCTTAAAGCATAGATGTTATTTAGTAAATATAAGAGATTCCTGTGTACACATCATATATACAGTCACAATCAGATATGTATATCTGACCTTAAAAATACGGGGACTGCTTTATTGAAGCAGCATAAGTAACTAATTTTGATTGGTTTATTTCATTTTTGTGGACTAAGCACAGCTATTACTGTGTATATATACTGTATATATACATTATTTTTAATGACTATTATCTGAGAAATAGAACATTTTATCATATTTTCTATTTTAATTACAGTTACAAATTCATTAGGAGTCGGTGCATTTTTTCCCGACTCTGACTCCAGGCACCCAAAATTGCCCGACTCCGACTCCACAGCCCTGTCTAATTCTATGGATGATTAGTGGGCTGGTGGTTTCCAGCAAATGGAACCTCACACTTGGGGGAGGGGGATACCAGCCTACAAAAGGAACAATGGTTATTAAGGCTTGGGAATACACGCATATTTTTATTAAAATATTACTTTGTACACATTTCTGTCAGACGTGACATCATTAACCATTAAAATGCATGGCCACCGAACATTTTATTTATAAATATGCAGGCAGGCAACAATCCCTCACTGGAGGTGCAATGGGAAAAGTCCATATGGATACACTATTTTCTCAGGATGTCCTTAGAACAGCACCGCTCCATCCTCCATAAGACTTGTCCCCCCTCCCACCTTGGACAGGAAGCTTTAAAAGATTACATTTTCATAACACAGGCAATATAAGTATGATAACAAGACAATAGTGCCTCAGATGTGTTTCCTGTCCATAAGTCCACTACACTATTTTCTTATGTGTTACACAGCAGTTGTGGCCCAGTTCCAGAAGTGTGATAGCTTCCACTTTGCGTATGAATGAAATCGCCGCCGGGAGACTTGAGCGCAGGATACAGCCGATATACGGCTTAACCTGCTCCTGCACAAGTCCGGGTAACGTTAATTACTATTCCCCTTCCAGGTCCACGTGGATAGTAGGGAATTACGGTATGTAATTTGACTGTCAGCTATTGCTGGTAACCGTATTGCGGTGTTTTAGAAGTAACTTCAGCTCCGTCTTCTGACGGCGACGAAGTTACTCACTGTGCCCTATTGCGGTCTATAGTGGCATCGGCTGCGTCCAAATCTCTTGCACTACAATCCACGTGTTTGTCCACTTTTGGGTTTCCACTTTCACTTGCCTTGTGCTTGGGTAATTGGAGCAGCACTAAACTGATGGACTGCATTGTGCAAACCCTTGCTTTAGTAAATTACCCTAATGGCATATGAAATGGCCTGGTGACTAGTGCTTCCTACTTCTAGGGCTACAGTTTCAGGTTCATACATCAGCCAGGAGATTACTGGGATATTTATGTAAGTGTCAACATTTTCCATGGCACTGTACAAAGTAAGAAATAAACATGGGATACATAATACAGTCTATGGTATACACAAAATAGACACTGGTACATACAGAACTGGTAGACATAGCAATTACAGTGACAAATGTAACATGATGAACAAAATATATAGCAAATGCCAAGACACAAAAGGGTGAGAGTACCCTGCCCTTGTGAGCGTCGGTCTTCTCTGGACACTGATGTCCTTCCACGTCCCATAAATATGAGGAGAATTAGATTGTCATCACCTCTGAGGGACAGCTAGTGATATGAATTATTTAATGTACTCTGTAAAGCATTGTGGAAATTGTCAGCTCTATAAGCTGTACATAATAATGTTAACAATGTTATTAATCAGAGCTAAAATAATTATAATTGTAACAGTTGGTTCTGAAGCGTTCTAGCCGTTGATGAATAGAATGGACAAGTCGGCATGCTACTCACAGATGAAATCTTAGTAATAAGAAGCTATTATTTCACTTCCTCATTTGGCTCTTGTCTGCTAGAATCCTCCAAGTTGCAGTCTGTTGTGTGATCTCTGCTTGCTGATTCACTGACAGCTGTCCTTCATGCTGTGATTTACCCTCTGTGGAAATACATTATAGGTAGTCAATTACTCACAGATGTTACAAAATTCTCAGCTGCTTTCATATGAGCTGTCAGAATGTGAAGCTGAGTGATCCACTTGGTGCTGTATGTGTTTTTAGCTTATTTCACAAGAGTAGATTACAGTGTTCTGCTTCTGCAGTGTAATGTTTGTCACCTTTTGTAATGCTAAATTTCATTTGATGTAGCAGTATGTGATTTAGGCTGGTTTCACAGTGGGACGTTACAGGCGCACGTTAGAGCAGCCTGTAACGCACCCCACCACACAGCAATGAAAAATCAATGGGCTGTTCACAGTGCCCACGTTGCGTTACATTGTAACGCTGCGCCATAAGACAACGTACTGCATGCAGTACTTTACACGCGGCAGAGCCGTGTTAGACTGCTTGCACATGCTCAGTAAAGTTGGGGAGGAGCGGAGAGCGGCCGGGCACATGGCTAATTAATATTCACTGCACTCAGTGACGTGCAGTGTTTACTTCCTTGAGCGGCCGCTCTGTACGGCGATTGGCCGGGCGGGACCACGTGATGCCGCATGCGTCCAAGCAGATCTCTCGGCAGTGATGCTCTTTGCCATGTGATTCACATGTAATGGACACAGAAAAATTTGCTATGTGAAAATCAGGTCCAATTTTGAACTTTATTAGACACATTATCATGTCAATTAACTTCATTTATTCATTACGTTATTTTTACAACAGTTCCTCTTGAAAGGACCTCTGTCGCGAAAATCTTAAAATGTAAAATATATGTAAACATATAAAATTAAGAAGTACGTTTCTTCCAGAGTAAAATGAGCTATTCTCCTATGTTGCTGTCACTTAGGGCCCGTTTCCACTATAGCGTTGTGAAATCGCCAGCGAATCACCGCAGACAAATCGCATGCGGGTGCGTTTCCGCATGCATTTTTTGCCGCGATTTCGCATAGGTTAGGGTGATGCGATTTTTTTTTAACCATGTCACTGCCTGTGTGAATTAACATGGGTACCTATGCGAAATCGCATGCAAATTCGCGGCAAAAAATGCATGGAGAAAACGCATGCGATTTCCCTATTAAATACATTGCGTGCGATTCACCTGCATTCCACACGCAGGCGAATTCTGAGGGCTGTGCCATGCAGAAAAATCCTGCACAGCAAAACTGACAAGTGGAAACAGGCCCATCCACTTGTATTGGCTGTGCAAATCCGCATGCGGGCAACGCATGCGGATTCGCGATAGTGGAAACGGGCCCTAACAGTAGGTAGTAGAAATCCTGACAGAACTGACAGGTTTTGGACTAGCCCATCTCCTCATGAGGTTTCACAGGGATTTCTTTATTTTCAAAATGCACTTAGTGAATGGCAGTTGCTCGGCCCAACTGCCAAAAACAGTGTAAGGTGAGCAGAAAGGCTGGTCAGCATATATGCATACATTTTTTTCAGGGAGTGTCTTTAAAAAGAATAAAGGCCATGCTGAGAATCCCCTATGGAGAGATGGACTAGCCCAAAACCTTTTGGGAATGTCCGATTTCTACTTACTGTAAATGCCAGCAACATAGGAGAGAAGTAATTTATGGCTCATTTTACTGAAGAAGAAACGTACTTCTTATTTGTATGTGTTTTAAATTTTTAAGATGTTCGCAACAGTTCCTCTTTCATAAAATATTTAAATTCTAAAACTTATTTTTCCATGTGTAGTACAACACATTCCTACTTGTCAAGCTGAAAAAAGCCCTTTTTGGATAAAGGAAGAAGAATTCCAACCTTCTCAGTTGGTTATACTACAACACCAATCACTCAGTATAGTTATTTGGGTCAGATCTGTTCTGTTATCAGTTCTAGAACACCTGTAAAATTAACTCTCCGGTCTGTTTTTTAATCAAAAGGGCTTATGCGTTTTTTTAGAGCTTTTGAAATGTGTACACAGGGACGGATCTAGACCAAGTTGCCCCAAGTTGCGCCTGGGGCAAGGTCAGGTTTTGGCGCCTAAACTGCCATTCCCCATCCACATTTTGCCGCCTTTTTAAGATTTCAACAAACTGCGCCTGGGGCAAGAGACCCACTTGCCCCCCCCTAGATCCGTCCCTGTGTGTACATACACGGGATCATAACCAGAGACGCAACACTTTGTATTCAGTAGAGGAATAAAGCACAGCAGCTCAGTGCTTTGATGTGATTGATGAAAAGGAAGTGTGTGTCCTTGCAGATCACACACTATGTGCAGTCCTCTGACGGGTTGCACCATGCATGGTGTAACACTTAGCATTGAACTGTCCTGTCTTCTGATATGCTGGAAAAGTGACAGCACTGTATAAAGGTGTAAAATGAAAATACAGTAATGAAACTTAGAAGAGGTACTTTGGGAACGACTGATAAAAAATATCAGCGCAAGATTCTTTACTGGCTATTGCCAAGAAATCCAGGGTCACATTTTTACAATTGCCACTCTCCCCACCCCACTTTTTTAATTTTTTTTCCCCTGGCTCTAAAAAGTTAACAGGCGGGGTTATGGACAAGGAAGTAAGAACGAAACCACGTGGGGAGCCGAGCGGCGTCCTGGGCTGTGGGGAACAGTGGTAGTGCACGCCATTTCCGATACAGCGCAGGGACTACAAGTGCCAGCCAGGGCCCAACTAAACGGCAGAGAGCCCGTACCCAAAACTCTGTGCTGACTATTGAAAGAAATCTGTGAGTGCAATCTAAATTTTATATTAATAAATGTCGCTGATTTTACACTATGTGAGGCTTTTGTTTTGAGGTTATACGTGCATGGAGGCTGATATATGATCTGGAAGAAGTGATGAGGAATATCTGGTGCCCTGTGGTGACACACAACAGTTCAGTGTGGTGGGGGACGGCCCGAAGTGTCCCAAAGCGCTGATAGACCTAAGTGAAGGTCTTCATGTCTGGTGAGTGTCAATTCACCGGGTGCTGGTGGAGGTGGTAGGAAGATCAGAAACAGTGGATGTCACGATATTCCAGCAGATGTGGACTTAATTTTAATTGGGTTTTAGGTTTTGAGTTTATGTGGATAATATATTTTATTCATAAAAAGCAGAGTTGAGATTGCGCCACCTTCTGTGAAAGAGACTCTTATAAAAATAGAAGGGGTGTAACGATTGGTGTCAGCTAAACAGATTTTCTGATTATTGGTGATCTGCAGTATCACCAATAATAGACGCTATACCTGATTATGTGGTGATCTGCAGAATCACCAATAATGCTAGTATAGCCAGACACAGGACTACCAATGTGAGATAGTGTTTGGTGCAACAGTAAAAGGAAAATCAGGTCTCCCGAGGAGAGGGAGACTACAGACAATACTGCAGCCAAGGATCACCTGAGGAGCAAGAGAGTCTGGCTGTACAACAGTTAACCATTTACCGCCATCCTAACGTATTAAAACGTCATGCTTACCGCTATTAACAGCAACATGACGTTTTAATACGTCGCGCATTCCCGCCGCTGCTACCGCCGTGTGTCCGCCGCTACCGCCGCCATTACCGTCGGGATCCCGTGCTGGGTGATTGGGGAAGAGGACCGAACAGTCCTCTACCCAATCGCAGAGCCTGGAGTGAATGGACGTGACCGCGAACAGCGGCTACGTCCATTCACATAAACAGGAAATGTAACAGTTTAATAAAGTGTAAAAAAAAAAGTGAACCCGTCCTATGAGTGTTCACTAGCGCCATCTTGTGGCCAAAAAGTATATTACACCTACAAAATACATACATTTTCAAGTATATACACATCATTAATAAAATTACACTTCCAACCCTCCCCCCCCAAAAAAACACTTGTAAAAAAAAAACTGCTTAAAAAAAATAAATAAATAGTTGCCTTAGGGACTCAGCTTTTTTTATTCTATATTTTATGGGGGAAAATTAATTTTAATTTATTACATAGGGGCTTGTAATTATGGCCAGAACAAACAGAAAAATAACCACTTATATTTCAAAATAATATACTGTCGCCATACATTGTGGTAGGGACATAATCTAAACGGTTTAATTATCGGGACCACTGGGCAAATAAAACGTGTTTGTTTTATTCACAGGAGAATGTTTAATTTTAAAACTATAAAGGCTGAACACTGAGAAATAATGATTTTTTTTCTTTTTTTTTCTGTTTTTCTCATTAAAATGCATTTAGAATAAAAAAAATTCTTAGCAAAATGTACTATCCACAGAAAGCCTAATTGGTGGCAAAAAAAACGAGGTATAGATCATTTTCTTGTGATAAGTAGTAATAAAGTTATTAGGGAATAAAAGGGAGGAGCGCTGACAACTGAAAATTGCTCTGGTCCGTTAGGATAAAAACCCTTGGGGGTGAACTGGTTAAAGAGCACCTGAGGAGCAGGAGCTACTGGTAATGCTGCAAGGTTGATCACCTGAGAAGTAGGTGATTCAGACAGTACTGTAGCCAGTGGACACCTGAGGAGCAGGTGCCACCGGTAGCTGCAAAGGTCAAATCACCTGAGGAGCAGGTGGTTAAGACTATACTACAGCTATTGGAGACCTGAGGAGCAGGTGTTACAGACAGTGCTGCAATAAAGCTTCACCTGAGGGGCAGGTGAATGCTACAGATTCCTCACCAGTGGCTAGGCCCACTGGCGAGGATAGAAAGGTCAGACAAGCAGAGTAGGCAACGTACGGACAGATAAGGTACAAAGACAGAAGGCTGATTCAGTGTTGTGTTCAGGCAGGGTCGGCAACGTGAATCAGATAGGCAGAGGTAAAGAGTCAGCAAGCAGGAGAATAGACAACGGAAGCAGAAGGTCATAACAGATAATACAATGTAATTAGTACTTTAAGCTATCAACAGAATCTGGCTAAGTGTGGATTCCCAGCTCCGGCTGGTTCTGGCACACTTTGGGATCTGACTAAGGTCTGAGCGCTCACACGTAAGCATTTGCAACAGCAGACACGGAGCAACTGACAGGCTGGTACTATATATACTAAGTTGCTCCGCAGCGCCGCCCCAGCCACTCAGCCAATCCGAAGTACTGTTGGAGTCAGCTGACTTGACAGATCAGCTGACTCACCTTCTATTCGCATAAAGGTCCTGTCGCCTGGCACGCGCTCGTAGCCCTCAATCTATGTGCAATGGAAGGACCAGGCAGATCACCAGCATGAAACTGCGCGGCAGAGGCCGCGGGCTGATACGCGGAGACAGCCGCCATGCCGCCTGTCTCCGCGGCGGCATCTCCGCTATTCCTTACAAGGGGTAACTCCAACTTATTGGACTCTATAGGAATCCATTTTTAAGTGGTGTAGCGCTGGGCTCCTTGTATGTATGTATGTATGTATGTATATAACTAAAATGTTCCTGACACCGAGCTTAATCATTTGTGATAAGGAATCATCCTCCAATTTTTTTAAGCCTTTTAAACTTTACACGAGGGATATGGAGGCTGACATATTTATTTCCTTGTAAACAATGCCTGTTAGCGCTGTTGATCTTCTGGTATAAGTAGTGTGAGTGAAAACCCTGGAACAAGCATATACCTAATCCAGGAAAACCTGAGTCAGCTGAGTCAGATTACCAAATCTGCTGCATGCTTGTTCTGGGTCTATGGCTAAAAGTATTAGGGACACAAAATCAGGAGGACTGCCAGGCAACTGGTATTGTTTAAAAGGAAATGAAATAAAGATGGCAGCCTCCATATCCCTTTCACCCTGTGTTTCCTTTAATCCTAAAGCAGTGTGTCAGACACACAACAATCCTTTGTATATGTTACGGCCAGAACCCGAAGTCTGGCCACTTTGGGTTCTGGCCGGTCACAACGCGAAGTGGCCGGCTGATCCGGCCAATATACAAAACGGCCGTGAATTTCGGACTTTGGCCGGCCAGAACGCGTTGTGACTTACTGTGGCCGGCCAAGTCACAAAGTTTCCCGCACCGCTCCTCCGCCAGCTGCTCTCCTCTCCCCTCCGCCAGCCAGGAAGCCCCGCTCACCGTTCCTCCCCCGCTGCAGTAGACCTCAGATCAGGGCGACCGGACCGGGGAAGCAGAGAGAGGCAGAGCAGCTCACACGCGACCCGCAGAACGCATACACTTCAATGCAGAAGTGACATCATTGAACACTTCCGCATTGAAGAGTACGGGTCCGGGCGGGTCGCGTGTGAGCTGCTCTGCTTCTCTCCGCCTCTCTGGTCGCCCTGATCGGAGGTTTGAATAGCGCCTCCAGAAAAGCTCCCCCAGCCCAGCAAAGCACCCCCAGCCTAAAAGGCACCCAGCAAAGCCCACCTCCAGCCATGCAAAGCCGATCCCCCACCATGCATATCACCCAGCAAAGACCCCCCCAGTCATGCAAACCCCCCCCCTCCCCAGACCATGCAAAGTGCACAGAAAAGCACCCCCAGCCATGCAACGCACCCTGCAAAGACACCCCCCCCAGCCATGCAAAGCCGCCCCCCCCCAACACCATGCAAAGCACCCAGAAAAGACCCCCCAGCCATGCAAAGCCGCCCCCCACCATGCATATCACCCAGCAAAGACCCCCCAGTCATGCAACCCCCCCTCCCCAGACCATGCAAAGTGCACAGAAAAGCACCCCCAGCCATGCAACGCACCCTGCAAAGACACCCCCCCCCCCAGCCATGCAAAGCCGCCCCCCCCCCCCCCAACACCACGCAAAGTGCACAGCAAAGACCCCCCAGCCATGCAAAGTCCCATTCCACCCCCCCCCCCCCCGACCATGCAAACTGCACACCAAAGCACCCACAGCCGTGCACAGCCCCCCTCATCTGTAACTAATCACCACTGTAATTTGATCTCTCCGTGTCACCTGACTGCCACAGCAGAGCAGCTAATTTAAAAGCACAGGATGTTAACAATATGTCTGCTCCCAAGAAAGCAGGATGTAGACACACTGCTGATTTATTGCAGGATTTGCATCAGCTGTAACTAAGAAATACTTTTCTTTAAAAAGATTATTATGCTGTTGTGTGTATTTTAGAGAAGAGAGGAAGTTCCCAGTGCCATTCATGGTGCTGGACAGGACCAGGGATGTTCTGGGATTTGTGCGTTTTGGGCTTTGGCCGACTGACCTTGGCCGTTTCTAGAACTGGCCGGCCAATGTCAGAAATTCCCAGCATTTTGGACTTTGGCCGACGTCAAATCGGCCAGTTCTAGAAACGGCCGGCCAATTCTAGAATTGGCCGATTTCTGGTTTTGGCCGTAACATATACAAGAAAAGCACACTTACGCACTTTTTGCATGTGTTCTAGCTGCACTACCTTTAATCTAAGCTGCACCTAAATGAGGGATATGGTTAGCAGAAAATGCATGCAACAGCATTCACAAAATGTATGAAACCCAGCCTGAAATTATGAGAAAATGAAAGTACTATACAGTAAAAATTTGGTAACAGAACTTGGCCGTAGGCATTCATAGGGCCCTTAGTATGGTGCCTCTCTTTGGGCCATTTTATTTCTTTTCATAATGCTACTGAGTTTTGTTTTGTTTTCCTCTGAAATGTTAGTGTTTAATGCTAAGAATATTTAAAAATAGCTGCATTATAATATTTTGTGCATGGTTTAAAACAGAGTTCCAGAGTTCAGTACACTTAAAATATATAATGATGTATTTGCTTGTGCCTGAACTTGAAATCTGTTAGTTTTGGGCATAAGCTGTGCAGGAAAATGATAGGGATAGTTCAGACATTAAGTGTTGAATGTTTGGGTAAAGATAGCCATCCAATACTCTTTATCTTTTCTAGTTCTGTTAATTTGATCACTTTGTTCAGATGTGCCAGCAGTCTATTTATCTCTTCCCTAAGCCGATCTATAAGCATCAGATTTTTAGTGTTTGTCAACATAAACGGTAATGGGCACATGTGTCATTTTAATTGATCAGGCTGTGGGGAGACGCAGCATGGGGGTGAACAGCCGCAAGCTAGGGGAGGTATAGTGATTGAACCGACTCTATATTACATTTCTGCCAACACCAGATTGAGATCAAGAGGTACAATGTTGTTTCTTCTATTTGGGAAGTAATCAATCGTTCGATGCATCGGGCTGCCATGGATTGACCAATGGATGGCCAATCCTAGGTTTATAAGTTAGAGTTGGGACATTACATTAGGCAGTTTCAGGGTTCATTTTTACAGAGTGCAGAGATACTGGGGCATCCAGAGTATTGTGTTATCCTTTCTGTTCTATATGCCTCAGTTTGATCATTGTGATTGAACAGACAAATCCAGGATGTGGACACAGATAATCAGTGGTTGGTTAAATTAATACTCATAACTGTACACATAAGTAGTGTGCGCCCCAAGCCCTATTAGCAGAGTGCCCCGCCCGGGTAATTCTGGTGACTGCCCGGCTGTCATAGCTCTCTTATCAGGGCAGCACTTACAGAGGAGTTGGGGTCAGCCAGCAGTGAATAATAATTAAGGGGTGGGATCACACACTTCCAGCTTTCTGATCCCGCATGTCAGCAGCAGATGGGGAGAGTGTGTAAGAAACATTGGCCTCAATTCACTAAGATCATGCTGGAGATAATAAGGCAAGAGAAAACTTACCTCCACACAGTGAGAGTTATCTTATCTCTTCATTCCTTAAAGAGGAGCTGTTAGGTATAAGGTCTCAGAGAAAATAAACACATATATCAGTAGCTAAATATAGGCTGTACTTACATTACATATGCATTTCACTGTCCACGTTTGGATTTCACAGAATTTTTATATAGTATATGCAGAGAATGATGCTCCTGACAGCTCATGGCAGGTTCCATGTCTGTCTCCTATAAAGCCAAATGTGTCGTCATGTCCTGCCTGCTTCCTGATCACAGAAAAGCTCATACTGAATAACAGTAGTGTGCAGTGAATATTAATTAGCCATGTGGTTAGGAACAATAGCGGACTCCTGCAGTGTACTCTGCGGGGAGATTTATCAGTGCTGTGCTCTGGACTGAGTTACATGCTATTGTTACTTGACCCTGTAACTTCTCATTAGCAGCGGAGGGGAGAGCCCCAGAATGCTTTGCAGTATGGAATGCGGCTTGCGTCTTCTTAAGAGCTTGGGAATAACAGCTTTGCTGATAAGCACACATCAAATGTAAGAGAGATTTTTATCTTCAGTAATGCCTTTTTGGCTTCCTTCTAAACTGTTTAACACAGGAGAATAGAGGTTTAAATTAGCTTTTGTAGCCTGACAGTTACTCTTTAAGTTACCTCCTCTGTAGTTATTTTACCTCCTCTGTGGTTAATTTACCCTCTCTGTAGTTAATTTACCTCCTCTGTAGTTAATTTACCTCCTCTGTAGTTATTTTCACACGCAGTTAATTAACAGCCTGTCTTTAACTCTGGAGTTTATTTTAAGGATTGGAGAGTTAACTTAAAGACAGAAGAGTTAACTTTAGGATTGCCTGAGGTAAAATGTTTCCTGAATACTACATGCCTTATCACCATGGTAACAACTCTAGAAGAGTTATTAAAGACAGGATAAGCTTAGTGAATTGAGGCCATTGGACTTTTCAGAATGGACCAAGCGGTGGTGATGGATGGCGGGACGTGTGAGTATGACGTCACGTCGAGGGCGGGATGCGGCACATGCAGCCACTAGCCTAGTGAGAGCAGACAGTGTCCATTCTCATAGGCTTTGGACACATTTTCCCATCCAGTCTGGGAAAAAGTGCAAAATCCGGACTCTCTGTTATGTTTTCTTTCCTTGTAACATGGATCGCATGTGCACGAGCAGAAGGATCCGCTCTCACTAACATGGAATCCACTTCCTGCATTTCTGCAGAGCTTTAAAAACGTATCCCAAGTATACGTTTTTAAAACAAGTGTGAACTGGCCCTAACTGTAAAGTAATTCAGAATGCCAGCTTTGTATTTCCTGTGCCTTGGCATTGAACCATTTTACCACACATCTGTCACTCCGCTCCCGAAAGGTGAACAACATTTGATGAAATGAGAATAATTGGCATATGTTATGATCCTTTGATGGGGTTCAGTTTTCAGCAAGTCAGACTTGCTTTGTTACAGTTGCTTCCAAGCCTAATTAAGTGATGAAAGATGTATTTGAAGAGATTTTCATTCTGTTGTATCTCCCTCTCTTACTTCAATTAACTTCCATTTTGCAAACGAGCAGCTAAATGCATTTTCAGGTGTGATTGCAGCTCTTTGTAATCAGCAGAAAGATTGGTGGTGGATGTTGTGGACCACGTTTTATGGCATATTTGAGGGTTTTTTTTTATTTAAAGGGAAAGGATTATGGCTTTCAGCCAGTTTATTGTTCCGTTTACTCTCCAGCATACCCAGTTACTATTGATGTTCGTGTCCTGATAAAATTAGTCTGCTCTTTGCTCGGGATAGAATCTGTCAACTCATGGTGGAATATACGAAACACAACTGCATGTTCATTTTCAGCCAAGGTTTACTATGCATTTTTAATGTTTGTAATGTAATTGGTATTTTCAAATATTTTAGCTAGTACTTTGTATGTTTTATAAATATTTAAAGCTATAGGCTTGCTATACACAAGCTGTTCTGGATCGAATGAGCCTGACTTCGGGGGTATAAAGAGATCATTTGCATATTCCGTGTGTGTGCAGCCTGGACCATGAATTCCGCCCAAGGGGATCAGTTCCTGATACCAGCGGGCGACACAAGTTGGGCATGTGTATCGGCCCGTAGAGGCAGAGGATCAGCAGGACAGCCAGGCAACTGGTATTGATTAAAGGAAACCAGAGCTGATCAAAGATACATTTTTTTTTTTTTATACATACCTGGGGTTTCCCCCAGCCCCATGCGCACGGATCACTCCCACGCTGCCATCCTCGGCCTTCTCTGTTGCCGATACCGGGTCACGTAACTTCAGCCAGTCACGGCCAGTCTGACGTAAGAGAAGTGCGCTCTTTAAGTATCTCCACAGCAGCTTCCGGAGAGATACGTAGAGGACGCACTTCTCTTGCGCATACTGGCTGAAGTTACGGGACCCAGTACCGGTAACAGAGAAGGCTGAGGATGGCAGTGTGGGAGCGATCCATGCGCATGGGGCTGGGGGAAACCCCAGGTATGTATAAAACTTTTATCTTTGATCAGCTCTGTTACACTTAAAAAAAAAAAAAAAAAAAAAAAAATTGCAGCCTCCATATCCCTCTCACATCAGGTTCCGGGTGTGCACAAGCTTTCACATTCTTGGGCCTCAGGAGTTGAGCCTCATATAGAGTATTCTTTGGCGAGAGATCCAGAATGCCAGATCGTCTCGGCCAAGCACATGGCTCCCCTCCTTTCCCCTCCTGCTGCAAGGCACTGATACGCATCGCACCTCCATCCCTCCTTCCCCCTCCATAGAATCTAAAGAACATTGTGACACATCTGTACAACAGTTATCATCACAGACGGTTGCCTGCAGGTTCTTCCTGTGTGTGTGTGTACCTTTAGTGACGGATTTTTTTTCATATCTCTGATATCATTAAAGTCAGATTTGGACTTTCAGAAGCAATAGAAAACCTTTGAAATGCTGCCTTACCTTAGCATGAATCACTTATCAACCTTCATTCTGTAAATGACCTCCTATACAGTGGCTGTGCCTGATGTAGTATCTGTTTACAAGCAGGTCTTCCATTGTATAGCTGTGTAAATATCATTCTGTAGCTTTCATTTTATTCCGCTCTCTTTCTGTAAGCCGTTTTTTAAATGTTTCAGTGTAACAGTCAGATAACCTCCTACCAGACAGTAAATAAAGGAAGTAAAGAAATATAATTTCTAATCACTTAAAAAGCCATGCCAGTGGGATTTCATTAGAAATGTAATCTGTGCCAGCCAGGGAGCAGCTGCATATGTTAAGAATTACAATGTAACATTTGCATCGCTTCTGAGCCGCTGTGAATAGAATTCGGGCGATTCCGCTCTATGAAATCTCATTGAATTGTGGTTAGTAATAAGTAGTGAAGCCGGCAATATGCCTGAACCTGATATTAAAGCCAGGCATTGTGATTGAAACTATATTAAAACAAAATTTCACCCTTTATGCTATATATATATATATATATATATATATATATATATATATATATATATATATATATATATATATATATATATATATATATATATATATATATATATATATATATATATATATATATATATATAGTATTTTCTAAACATACGACATTCTACATGCCAGAGACCACTGACCCACCATGTGGAGGGATGACATCGCTTACATTTTGGGGGTTGAATATCCAAGCAGAAAAACTGTCCTTAGAGGCCCTGTGGATTATCATATTCGTGTTTTGTGCACTAATCTACTTAGATAAAGGCACATTCACTCTATTTAGGCTTGGTTCACAAATAAAAAGGTGTCCAGTCCTGTCAGTTGTTGACAGTTGGCGTCAGTTGTATATGTGTTGGGTTGGTTCACACATAAAAGGCGTACATTGCCGGTCCAGTCGGGTAAAACTGATAAAATGATGCATAACTGACGGGACAGCACTGGACCAGACTGGAAATGTAAAGATTTATGTGTGAACCAAGCCTTACTGGGAATTAACTAGGATGTTTCTTCAAAAGTTTGCATGTGTTCTATAAATTCTGAAAGGGTCCACTTTTTACCATTGACCTCCTAGATTGGTTTAATGTATTCCTTTCTTCTGTCAGCTATGCTGCTTTAAGGAAACCTGAACTGAGTGAGACGTTGAGGCTGTCTTATTTCCTTTTAAACAAAACCAGTTGCATGGCATCTTGACGGTCTCTTTGGCTGCTGTATCTGAATTGCACAACTGAAATAAGCATGCAGCTAATCTAGTCGTACCTCAGTCAGAAACCTCTGATCTGCGTGTTTGTTCAGGGCCTATGGCAATGAAACTATTAGAGGCAGCGGGTCAGTAGGACAGCCAGGCAATTGGCATGGTTTAAAAGAAAATAAATACAGCAGGCTCCATATTACGCTCAGTTCAGTTGCATTTTAAAACCTACTCGCCACAATGAGGGGGGAGTCTTCGAGCCCACCACTGCTTCCCTGAAGCCTGTTCCTCTTGTGACCACACTCCTGTCTGTGTACACACTTTTCTGTTCTGGGCATGTGCGGCTACGGTCGTCATGCCCAGTAGAATGAAGCACTTGTGCATGGAGGATAAAAAGTCATGCATAAGCAGCTTCATTCTACTGGGCATGCACCACCCATGCTGTGGGGTTGCAGTCACAGGCAGTGAGAAAAATGTAATGACTGCTATTTATATATATGAATCATTTCCACCACCGCTAGTGTTTTTATGAAAGGATTAAATGAAAGAGCAATAGGCTTCTGGAGTAGCTCAGCTCCCCCTTATTTATGTGAAGCGCCACACACCGACTTGGGTCAACACTGAAAATTATCTTTTCAGCCCTATTACTTGGCGGGCCTGCTTTGGTCTCATAAGGCCAGCATAGCTCAAATTTAGAGGACCTCTCCAGTCACGGTTCAAACGCCACATATTTGGCGCAGCTTTAGATTTTGCTATAACCTCCAATCTCCTGCCTCTCCCCTTACAGAGCTTTTTGGGAACCTGGATCCCCCCCCCCCCCCCCCCAACTTAGATGCCTCTGATTTCCTTTGGTGGGAAATTTGCCAATCTTACCATACTCTTTAAACTCCTATTGAGATGTAAACGTCCCACCCTTCAAGAGCTGACTAAAAACCTGAAGGCCTCAAGATTTTATGGTGTCGCCAAATCCACCATATTCTCTACTCCCCAAACCATCTCCTGATACCCCGCACACATTTCGAAAACGTATGTTTTCATGATCCCCCAATGAAGGGAAGAGTTTCCTATTTATTTCCTGCCCAAAACCATTCTCCAGACACTGAGAGCCTGAGAATCGGATATCAGGGAATCCATCTCCTGGATAGAATGGAGGAAATCTTTTGAAACCCTTTCAAAGGGTAGTTAACAAACCACAGCCATGGAAGTCTCTTTATGTCTCATCCATATCTTGTACCCCTGAAGCTCTCACAAATTTAGCCTTCAGCCTCCTCTCGCTGCTTCAGAGGCTGTGCTGATGTTGGCTCCCTGCTACATATTTGGTGGGACTGCCACGAGGTGTCTATTCTCTGGACTAGGGTTACAGGCTTCCTCTCTAGTGTTTTGAACAAATTGATCACTAAAGACGTCAAATGTTCCTTCTGGAAATTTAGGCCCCACGGTATGAAACATACCCTTACAACTTTGCTCAACATATTCTGGTTTCTGTCAAAGTTTATATTGCCTCTCAATGGAAACAAACCTCCCTAACCTTTGACAGGATTGAGCCCTGTGTAGATAGAAAAATGATATATGAACAAATTAACTCTTTCTCACTTTGAAAAACTTTGGCTAGACTACAGAGGAGGCCTGCATAAGTTCAATGGAATTGATTAAATCTTAGTTGGCTCAGTACTACGACGACCCATGTTCCCTTTTAACTTACACTGGATTGTTATTTTGATAAGCACCATATTAGCCCAGGCTAGTTCTCGGTAGCCCACTGTGTGAACATTTTATCATTGCTCAGACCAGAGTGTTGCCTTTATTGTTGTTAATTACCGGTTTCTTTTATTGTGGCTGGTGGGTACATAGTACATTGCACGTGACTCCCCCAGGTGCAATCGCCCCAAAATGCAGGCAACCATGCGCTGCGATTCAGTGGTGAATTGCAGCGCATGTATGGAGACATCAGAGAGGGCAGCCTATGCACTCTCTGATGTCCCTGCGATTGCATTTCCATAAGGCTTTGTGAACACAATGTGCATTTTGCGTATTGCGTGCCTATGTGCATTTTTGCATCTGCTGTAACATGTTTTTCCTAAAAAAAAAAAAATGCATCCAGTGCATTTCACTGGGAATCACTTCATATGTAATGTAATTTTGCCTTCTTAAAACAGAAGGTATTTGTCATAATTCAGCTGTGAGTAAGCAACTGTGGTTTTCCATAATACATCACTCCCAGATATGCAAATCATGTCTTTATGCCTCAGGAAGCAAAGCTGTACATTCAGAACGGCTGGTATGTAGTGAGCACATTTTACAGAGCCACATCAATGCAACAGGCATACAGCTTGTTTCGGACTAATGTCATGCGAACTGTGTGCGTTTGAAACTCATTGCAGATGGTGTGTGTGTGTGTGTGTGTGTGTGTGTGTGTGTGTGTGTGTGTATGTGTGTGTGTTTCCACCAACCCATTCACAGTAGTGAATAAGCCATGAAAATGCATACACAAATGCCAAGAAGGCACATGTTTTTTGTGTGTGTTTAACATCCTGTACTGGACTACCCAATGCATTAGATGCAAAACATTTTTTTTACACATAATATTTTCTGTGGATGATAGTTATATCATTTTAGCCTCTACACAGTAGTACACATTTGGTAACGAGTAAACTGCATTAGAATATCACTTTCCAACAATCCTTTCTACAGTTTGCGGTTCTTGACCTTGTCACATGACTTGTCTCTAAGCAATTGTATCCTTCCTCTCGACTCTTACCTCCCTCTTCTCCCCTTTATATTTTTTATTAGACTTCAGAGTTGATGTTGTTTCAAATTTGAGGTACATATATTTTTTAAAACTTTGTATAGTATGTGTGTAGGTATGTATGATCTAAGTATGTATAAAATGTTTGCGCCTGCATACAGAAAGACCGAGAAGTCCCTCATGTATTAAGCTTCCTTTCTAGCTTCTCCAGTTGCTATGGCAATGATATATGGTAAGTGCATACATGTATACATTTGTGCATTTTCACCTAAAGTTGAGTTTGCATTGTGTTACTTCCTCCATTAGAACAGTACAAATGCGATCGTGACTTGCTGTAAAGGGGTCTTCAAAGACATCAGGTAAAGCAAGGATGAAAGAAGCATGGAATGGGAGCAGAATAATAAATAAAGGAGCCAGTCGTCGTGTTGTTATGCACAATGTTCAGTAAACTATTCCAAGCTGTGGCTTTCTGGCTAGCACTTTGAATGTTTTTATTTATCCAAATAGAAGCCTGAAAATAATTATGGCTTTCAAACACTAATCCATAATTTATATGGAAATAAAATGTCAAGGTTTTTAATTAGGCTTTCAACACTAATATTTACCTACTGTTGTGATGGGTGATTTGAAATGCACAAAGCAATGTAACAAGTCATCTCTGCTGCAGTAGTTAGCAAATTGTCATACTGAAGTTTCAGGTTCAGAGTTTCCAGTGAAGAAAGTTCTAGCGATCAGGGCTATGAAGTCGGGACAATTTTGGGTGCCTGGAGTCGGCGTCAGGAAAAAATGCACAGACTCCGACTCCTAATTAAGTTAAACTGTAATTAAAATAGAAAATATGATAAAATGTTCTATTTCTCAGATAAGTCATCATAAATAATTTATACATGCAGTAATAGCTGTGCTTAGTCCACAAAAATAAAATAAACCAATCAAAATTAGTTACTTGTGCTGCTTCAATAAAGCAGTCCCCGTATTTTTAAAGTCAGATATACACATCTGATTGTGACTGTAGATATGTGTACACAGGAATCTCTTATATATACTAAATAACATCTATGCTGTAAGTATAAAGCCTGATGTGTAGCTGTGTCACTATGGTCATTGAGATGGAAATAATTCTGCGTTGATTCTGATTTATGCAAATGTACTCCTTGCTCATGAAATCAAATAATTTTATATGTTGCTAAAATTTGGTTTGGTGGCTACGAATTAAATGGTACCTGAGAAGGATAAAGTTTTATACATACCTGGGGCTTCTTCCAGCCCCCTTCAGGCTAATCAGTCCCTCGCTGTCCACCTCCAGCACCTGGATCTTCTGCTATCCTGGTAATTCAGCCAGTCAGTACAGTCCGGCCGCATGCCGCTTCCACAGCCAGGAGCGTTCTGCACCTGCGCAATAGTGCTGCGTAGGTGTAGTACGCTCCCGGTGGCGGAGTGTGTGAATGCGCATTACGCCAGACTGGCTCAAGTACCTGGACTCATAGCAGAAGATCCAGGTGGCAGAGGAGGACAGCGAGGGACTGATTAGCCTGAAGGGGGCTGGAGGGAGCCCCAGGTATGTATAAAACTTTAATTTCATCTGTCTCAGGTTTACTTTGTTACACAGTAGTACTATACTCTACATATGCACTCCCCACAGAGCTGCAGGAAATCCACTGAGAATGTTGTGCACATTGAACACAGAGGTGTTGTCTATCACCCATAAACCTGGTTCAGATTGTGCATGAAGAATGTGTAATAGAGGAAGAATCTCCTTATTCCCCTGCAGAGTACCTGCACATCACTCTTATGCTGGACATACACGGCTCGAGAATGCGCCGGTATCGAACTAGCGGCTCGATGCCGGCGCGTCACCGCTTGTGCGCGCAGATCGATTCCCACTTGTCCTCGCGGGCGCTGCCAGTCAGCGTTTCGTTTGCTCCCATTCTTCTCCCCGCCGGTATCGAGCGCAGAATCGATCCGGCGGGGTATCAGACAGGTTGAATACTATCAATCGAGCCATCAGCGGCTCGATTGATAATATAAAACGAGCTGTGTATGCCCAGCATTACATGTACCCACAGTTACATTGCCAAAGGCCTGATGGATGCTCTTTGTTCCGGTCTGTACCTTTTACAAGTACTCTTACCAAGGACTAGTTTTAGTCTATGACTAAAGGGAATAAATATGGCAGTCTCCATATCCTTCTCACTTCAGATGTCTTTTAAAATTCCTAAGCGTTGGCAGTTAAGAGATGAATTTCATGTTACATACTTTCAATCAACAAGATTGTAATATGCAAATTAGAGGAGTCGGTGGAATCCTAAACTGAGGAGTCTGAGTAGGTGGATTTTTGTACCGACTCCACAGCCCTGCTGGCGATGGTTTGTCGATGTTTGTGAATTATTAAGCTGACATTTCATTTTTTTAATATCTCATGGCAGACTGCAGAGTAAAGCCCTAGCCTTATAAGAATGTACTTTCTTGATAAGAATATCAACCATCGATCAACAAATAATTGATCACAGTACCTTACACTGCAGTTTGTGTACAGTCATGGTCAATCCCATAGTGATTACACAATAGAAGAGCACAGTGTAGCTTAACAATATTTTGTGTATTTCACAATTCAGTCACATAGGAAATCAATTGCGAGGCCTCGATAACCCATCAGACAAACTTTTTCAATCAACAGAAATGTTGCTTGTGATTTTTGATGAGCATGCGGTGATGTCTGCACTGGCGCTCCCCTCCTCTGTTCCTGACTTTCCACTAGAGAACTGTAATTGGCTGCATGTATTATACCTGCATACCAATGAAGTTAATTTTACATGAGAATGTATCTAATTAACTTCAAGATCAGATGCGAGTTTTGCAAAGTAAATGTTTTTTCCCATGTACAGTTCACATTTCATGTAATTTAATGGAAAAAAATTCACAACGTATAATGTTGGCGCTTTTATAAATACAATCAACAAACAATGCAAGGTGACTTAAAGGGGAGCTGAACTCAGAACATCCTCTCTGCTCTAAAAGATACACAACAGCATAATAACCTTTACACAATGTCTTTGTTACAGCTGATATAAATCTGCACTGTTTCTACGTCCTGATTCAGGGAAGCAAACATATTGTTAACATCCTGTGCTTTCAAACGAGCTTATCTGCCATCTCTGCCGTGTCAGTCATGTGACATGGGAGAGATCAAATTACAACTTGTGATTCGACACAAATGAGGGGGAATTAAACAGGCTAAACTCTCTAAGGGCACACTGCAGGCGTTTTTGGCTTTTTTTCACCCGCATGCGGTTTATAGAAACGCCCCTGACCGCGTGCACAATGAATGTCTATGAGAAGGTTCATATCAGCGCGGGTCGTGCGCTGTGCGGCTAGCACAGCGGTGCATGTACCAATTTTGGGGAGATTCCGCCTCAATGGAAGGTATAGGAAAAACGCAAAACGCTCACAAAATCGCTGTGTACAGCGATTGCGTTTGCGTTTTTAGGAATACATTGTATTTATTCTTTTCCGGGTCAAAGAGTTCACTTCCTGACTTGCGTCGGGAAGTAAATAAAAAAAAAAAAAAAAAACACCCAGGAAAAACGCTTACAAAACCGCTTAGCACAAAAATGAATCTCCCACCCAAGCACCGGGAATAAAAGAAAAAAAAAAGCGTCAAACGCCCAACGCCAATGTCCACGCAAATGGAATGCAATGTGAACAAGACCTGAATACATACAGGGTGCATTTCCCTGTCTTCTGTCCTGTGCAAGAGTTCAGGTTCACTTTAAAGAGGAGCTGTCAGCCATACTATCTCAGAAAAAACCCAAAACATATATAAGTAGATAAATACTTGCTCTACTTAAATACATTTATTGCACTGTCCACATTTTCATTTTAGTGATTTGGATGTCATTTCCTCTCTAATGCTAGGTACACATGATACAATTTTCTGGCAGATTTACCTGCCAGATCAATTTTTTTTCCAACATGTCTGATGTGAATTTTGATTGATTTCCATAAAGGTGAACGGTAATCGATCGGAATATTGATCGTACTCAGATCAGACATGTTGGAAAAATCGATCTGGCAGGTAAATATGCCAGAAAATTGTATTGTGTGTACCTAGCATTACTCTTTCTTCTCCCCTGTCTGTATATGCATTGCCCGCCCTTCTCCCAGTCTGCAGACACCCAGCTCTGTAGTAGGAAGTGCATTGTTATAAATCATCGTGTGACTCTGCAGAGCTGGTTTATTTGTATGGATCATATTTTAGAAGCTGCTACAGGGGTTAAGTCATTTTCTCAGCTTCTCAGCATGAGAAATGTTGTCCAATAAGAGAGGAACAGAGGTGTGGGAGGGAAAAACGGGAGGCAAAGATGCTTCAGTCAATCAGGCTGCATTAGTTATGTCTGAGGGGAAAAGGGGAGGAAAGTAAAGAAGAAAAAAAACAAAAACAGCATGCCCTGCAACTGCCTTAGTCCAGCAATGTATCAATTAAGAGCCAGGGGGTCTGATTTTTAACCTTTGGATTGCCTGCTTAACACCCTTATTACTAGTTTACCAGATAAAAATAGATTTTTTTTTTGTTTTTTTGTTCCTGACCGTTAGTAACTCCTTTTTAAAAAGAAAAATTGCAATATTGACAAAAATAACAAAACCGCAGGTCAAATGTGATGCTATCAAAATACATTATACTTCCACACAACACATGCAAATTCTGGAAGGTATGAATGGGGCCTAAGAGCTGGCACTGACACTTGGGTTGAACCAAAAAACCCTGCAATGAGCAGTGGCTTCAACTCTCAGTAGCAGGAAGATGAGTGTCCTGTATAAGGATAATTTCCTGGTTTGTGGCTTGAAGGCAGAATATTGCTGCTGCTGACGACTACAGCTCTGACTGGGTAGATGACGCTAGCTGGCAGAGCAGATCTAGCCAGAGACAATGCTGGATGCATAATCACTGAAATTCTGGGTCAGACATTAGAATTAGCTTGTAGGGAGAAGGCTATACAATCATCTCCACAGGATGGTCTTCAGTCTTTTCAGAATCAGAATCAGAATTTATTATCGCCAAGTACAACCGGTGGGTTGTACCCGGAATTGGTTTTGGCACATACAGGGTCGTTGGTGAAGAGACAAGAAATAGCATACAGTTAAGCATGGCACATACATAGACGTGAGACAAGCATACATAGGACAACATTACAGCTTGTGCGTACAATTAAGCAGAGTGCAGCGTCACATGCAGTCAAGCATGGGTCATACGTATAAAATATAAAAGCAAAAATAAAAAGCAAAAACAGAGCGTTACAGCATACACGTACATTTAACGTAAATACAAAAACATAGCAAAGCATACATTGATAGCAGGAACAGAAAAGAGTGGGACTGGAGGAGCAGCCTGAGAGCTGATCTGAGCGCTGCCATTTTCAGCACTGGACGCTACACAGCGACACGCTCCCAACAAGACAGGTGCACCGATCGTCCACGAAAGTAGAGAGAAGGAAACTGGGAAAAGCAACTGAGAGAGAGAGAATGGATAGCTAAAGAGGAGAGAGACAGAGAATCCCCTTTAGGACTGCAGATTGTGTACAGTCCGATGAACAGTGCTCCTAGCCGAACTGAGGGGATCACTGAGAGGGGTCACGCTTAGCAAAGTTCTGGCTTGGTGCCCGGTCTGGGCTGGTCAGGTCAGGTCCTGCAAAGTTCTGGCTTGGTGCCCGGTCTGGGCTGGTCAGGTCCAGAGTCCCTATTTATGATGGTTGCAGGCAGAGGGGAACTGGTAGAGTGTAGATGTGGCCGCAAATTGAGGGCTGGATGTGGGGGTGATGATCTTACTGGTAGTGGCCCCATCATTGCCTGTAATAGCAGTGAAGATCATCCAGCTGCATCTCTGAAGACAGTCAACATGCCCAGCACCTTCTAGTCATAGAAAGTGTGGGGTGGTAAGAGTGGGTTTAATTAAAAGGTCAACTGTCCTCTTGCCTTTCCCATAAGCACGCACAGTGACCAGAAGCTGTAGTGCTGACTATCCTGAAGACTCCTCACTATTGGGGCAGGTGAGAGTGCAGACTATCCTGACATTTCCTCACAACTGTTAGAGCACATACTGTCTTGATGACTTCTTACAATTGTGCCAGGTGGGAATGTGGACTATCCTGAAGACTCCTCACAACTGTGGCTGGCGAGAGAGCAAACTATCCTGAATTTATTGTGATGGGTGAGATGGCAGACTATCCTGAAAATTCCTCACAATTGCACTGGTGGAGAGTGCAGACTAACTTGAAGACTCCACAATTGTGCTGGGTGAGACTACACCTACTCCTCACAATTGTGCTGGGTGAGACTACACCTGCTTCTCACAATTGTGCTGGCTGAGAATACACCAGTTTAGTGAACAAAATGGGACGGACCACAGACCATCAGGAGCCTTTCTTTGCTGATTTTGCAGAAAGTGGAACAGTTTAAAGACACTGAAGCGAAAAAAAATATATATGATATAATGAATTGGTTGTGTACTATGAATAATTACTAGAAGATTAGCAGCAAAGAAAATATTCTCATATTTTTATTTTCAGGTATATAGTGTTTTTCTAACATTGCATCATTCTCTAATATGTGCAGATTACACAACACTCAGCATTCAAAATGATTCTTTCAGAGCAGTCTGTGAACTACCGTAACTCTCCTCTGGCAGAGAAAAAGACATTTGTTTACTTACAGTTGAGATAATAAAAGTCAGATAACAGCCCTCTCCACGACTTTGAAAGTCGTAGAGCTTAATGGCTTGTTTGCATAGAGATAACAACTAGAGTTTCTTAACTCTTCCTGTACTGGAAACAATTAGACTGATGTATCTGATCTTAATGTTTTATTTCTTAGCTGTACTACACATACAAATCATAATATCATAATTTTTTTTTCGCTTCAGTGTCTCTTTAAGCAAGTAGAGTGGATACTGTTCAGTATCACAGCTGGAACTGATGCTTTTAGGCTGAATGGAGAACACTTGAGGATGTAGGGAGAATGTAGTGGACAGTGTGCATTGTAAATAGATTCTATTTTTTTTTTCTTCTGCATAATCTTTATATAAATCTTTTTTTACTACAAGCACTAGTGGCAAAGTGTATCACAATCTTTGGATCCTCTGCTTATTACAAATCTGGTAGCTGTTTTTTGTTTTTCTCTCAGAACAAAGCGAAATGTGTTGAAAGGGAGCATTGTCACGTATTTCCACAGCTGTCCACTCATGCTTTATTACTCAAGGTCAGCCAGACACTAAGGTGGGACCCAGAATAACGGAGTTGTAGGAAAAAGTGATAGTGCTCCATATCAACACATTTTCATGGGGCTGGAAAGAAAATGGGAACACATTGTGACTGACCGATTAAAGCCCATCTCCAGGCACAGGATCCAGGGCTGTGGAGTCAGTACAAAAATCCTCCAACTCCTCAGTTTATGATTGCTCAGACTCTCTGAAAGATATTTATCAAGAGTGTCTGAGACAAAATATTAGTAGGTTTTTAAAAATCCGTGCAGAACTGCCTCAGACATCCCAAGAAATCACTAAGGGCCCATTTCCACTTCAGCCGCACGCGTCTGCAAAATGTGCAGCGGTACTTCCGGGCCTGCGGGTACGCAGACGTATCCATGGGATTCCCAACTTCCGCATCAATTCGGATGGGAATGCTGGCCGAATTGCTAGCGCAAGCAATTTGGCCGGCAATGCCATTGTTCCCTATGGCACAGTTTCCCCGCACGATTTACCTGTGGGGAAACTCTGCGTATTCGGCACGGAAACCACACAAGTGGAAACGGGCCCTAAATAGTGCAGATTCCTTCTTAAACTGTTAGGAATAGGAGGACTTAGGAAGGTGTCTCAGGCAGTGCAGTGTGAGTGACTTTACTGTTGCCGAGTTAACCAACACATCTGCTGTCAGCAGGCTTTAAGTGAGGGGGGGGGGGGGGGGGGGAGCCCTTCACAAATCACAAATCACATCTAGCGTTCAATGCTGCACTATCTGGAGAACTGCTATGAAGCACTTCTTAATCTGCAGTAGTTTAGGAATGGATTTGCACTTTTCTTAACTGTAGTGCAGCTTTAGAAATCCACGCTAAACTGCTGCTATTACGTAGGTTTTGAGAAGTTTCTTACTATCGTGCAGAACAGTTCCTCTGCTGGTTAGAACAGTTTTAGAAGAAAAAACTGTTGGTAATGCTTTGATAAATCTTGCCTTCTGACTCCAACTCTTCTAATTTAAAAATCTTGTTGATTCAAAGTATGTAACATAAAAGGCAATTCATCACTGCCAAAGCTTCATCACTGCCACTGCCAAAGGAATTTTAAAGCTTTTGGTTACAAAAAGCTCCTGGCCAGGAAGCTGACACTCTACCCTGTCAGTTATCCTGACATGTCATTGCCAGCATGTTGTCTCTATAATGGGCATCACCAGTGCCCCGTATCAGCAGGATTCAAGCATGTAGCCCTGCCACCTTGCAGAAAAAGGCCTTTAACTTTTCTATATCTGATAAAGAGAAGGTCAGGGCCATTTTCTACAATGTGGCAGATCTATGCACCGGAACACAGCTGACATGTTAATCCAGTGAATCTCATTAAGCAGGCAATGTGTTGGGCCATTCTAGCTTTTAAGCATTAGCGTACCTCTGTGCTTTTTGTTTTTTATTTTATGTACAACAAATATGCATTTTAACTAAACTTAGGAAATAGCTGTAGAGATGAACAAAAAATATTGATTGGGCCCTTAGCAATCTAACTGTGGGTACATTTAAGAGTGATGTGCAGGTACTCTGCAGGAGAATGAGGGGATTCTTCCTCTATTACACATTCTTAATGTATGACCTGAACCATGTTTACGGGTGATGAACAACACCTGTGTTCAATGTGCACAGCATTCTCAGTGCTTTCAGCTCTGCAGGGAGTGCATATGTAGAGTATAGTACTACTGTATAACTTAATTTGTAGTCATCAACCCAAAATTTAACAATGGCCTTTGAGTGGGGCAGGTCTCGGCCTTTGAGTGGGGCAGGTCTCGGCCTTTGAGTGGGGCAGGTCTCGGCCTTTGAGTGGGGCAGGTCTCTGGCCTTGGAGTGGGGCAGGTCTCTGGCCTTGGAGTGGGGCAGGTCTCTGGCCTTGGAGTGGGGCAGGTCTCTGGCCTTGGAGTGGGGCAGATCTCAGCTGCTGGTAAGGTTATTATGCCATTGATGAAGACATGTGTTCCTACCAGCATTACACAGTGCAGTAAGAACAGAACTGTGCTCCATTCCATGAACATCTGAGAAAAGGGTTTTTGTAGAGTTACATTTTAATTAAGACTCCCCAAACTGTGCCTGAGCTACATGTAACACCAGCCATAAAGATCTTTGATACATAACCTCCAGTGTGAAATGATTTTAATGCACAACTACAGGTGCTAGAAGAAGAACATGAAAAGCAATAAACATGTACATTTCCAATATAGTTTTTCAGGCTTTAAGTCATGCATTTTAATTGTAATTACTATAATTACTATTTTGACTTACAGATTTTATGGAATGTAAATAAGATAACAGTTTTGCGTAATGTACACGCATACATTTTCCAGCGCCTTATAAGCGGGTGCTATAATCCTCTCAGAACACAGTGTGGCTTCAGTCATGCATCTGTGTGTAATGCTGAAATCAGAGGTTCAGAAGAATACAAGCCTCATAGAGTCCACACTAGCAATTCTTCATTGTGCTTGAGACAAAATATGGCCATAGTATCAATGCAGAGGTATTACTGCTTCATCAGAGTTGCTAAGTTACATTTGCATCAATAAAGGGTAATAAGAGGATTTTATACAACAGGGCTGCAATTACTTTATTCAACTGCTATGCACTTATGCCTGGTGCAACTGCAATTCCTGTCCTGTCAGCATATGTCAGCATAATTGCACATCTGTCTTGGGGAAAAAGCTTCATAAATGATTCAAATAAATGATGCCCCTTAGGGAAAAGGTAGCATTTTACGCAAAATCACTTTTATAGGAAAAAGTGAATTTTTGTCCTACTTATATTGGCATGAAAATGTAATTTGCATGAAAAAGGTGGGCTTTGTTAGAATTTTTCCAGTAGAGGTCTACAGTGTACCTGGTTACAATGGCTTGGGACCGGAAACTATTCATTCTAGTCCAAGTCCGACAGCTCAGAAATAAACAACAGCAGCAGCTGCAATAAGAGGGATTGGAGGCTGTCCCATTTATTTCATTCTGAAACAATGGCCTGGCTCACCTGCCGATCTTTCTGGATTCTATACCGTCTGAATCACATACATGAAACAAGCATGCAGTTATGGCCCCACTTTACTCAGATCCCCTGACCTGCTTGCTCCTTCTGAGTCGTATTGGGTGCAGAAGATCAGCAGGACAGCCAGGCAATTGGTACTGTCAGCATATTAATATGGCAGCCTCCACATTTCACTCAATACAGGGTAATTTATGGATTTTTTTTCTATAAACAGTTATTGAGGTTTAGAGATCTTACTATATATACCTTTATTTAAAGCGGAGTGCCTGAATTGCAAACCTGGTGTGTGTATGTGTCAAGTAAGAATGAAAAGTGGTAGTAGTCCAGTCCAGTCAAACAGGGACAATAATACCAATGATGGGTATTAAGCACAGTTCATACCAGCAACAGGCAGACATCAGCAGAGGCAGTTAAATACCATTAACATGCAGATATTGCCAATCACAGGCAGTGTCCAATGATGCATAGATATAAAAAAGAGACAGATTCCAAGAAGCACGTACCCCCCCCCCTTCCCCCACTGCTGCCATTGGCTCCCATCCCCACCTATGTGGTCATAATGTCTTACCAACTTCTCAAAATTCACCTTAGTGAGGCCATTATGTTTAACTTAATGCTGCTGTCTGCTTTGTGTTGTTGGTATGCCCTTCCTCCACTTGCCAGCATATCTCATTCTTTGTGTTGGAATGTGTATTTAGCAACAACAGTCTGTTATGTGTATAAGATACATTACCAGCTATAACCACAAGGTAGAAGTGTGTTCTAGGACACAGGTCTTACTATAACCTGTTTCTGTAAAAGGAAGTTGTGGACAAACTTTTGTCGTTCTTGTTGTGTTATAGCTAAGAGAGCTATTACCATTAGAGTGATTAGTATGTTTCTCCTGCATGCTACATTGCTGCACACTAATAAGCCAGATTATATAGCCTTTCTAACACCTTGCATCAGCAGTATAGCCCCACCCCTCAGACAGATTGCCACATCCAAGCAGTTGAAGGTCGTTACAATATGTGCTGTGCTGGTGCACTTGAACCATATTCCCCCATATCACATACCAACGCCTGGGCAGACACATGAGGCTATACCAATTGTAAATGTGTTCCTCACAGGGTGGTGTACATAATAATTTATAAAACTTTTTTTTTTCTTTTGTTTCTAAAAATCCAGTGCTGACTGATAAATGCATCAGAAGGTAAAATGTATTTATTGATATTCTCACGGTCCAAGGAATCTCTAGTGGTTTTCCTGGTGAGCACTACATTCATAATGTATACTGGCTTCTCCTGAATTATTATGGTAAGAGACCACTTGGTTTTGGTACCCTCTCCCCCCCTCCCCCTTGCAAGAGTCCAGCAACATCACAGTAACTATGCAAAGCAGATGAGGTGAAGATTTTGTTTTCCCTACATGCTGTTGTGTTCAGTGATAGTGTTGCTTATTACACTCTCATGAATTTCTTAATTTATAGGTTGGTGTGTGGTGACTGTGGGCATCCCTCCTCACATCTTCCTTTCAGTGTTTTGAATCCTATAGTAGCAGACAATATGACAGCAGCATAGACTGAGCGCGCTCTGACGGTATATAGGGACATATGGTAGGTCAGGTTTCAGCTATTCTAGACTGAGTGCAGGTGTAATGTCTGATTGTGCTGCCCGGAAGCTCCCTTCCACACTGAGTAGCACGCATGCTCAGTGTGAAGTTAATGATGCTGCTGGAGGTAAAATACTAAATATCTTCACTTCCACATCTCTTACACTCCCCAAATGTTCAGGGTATGGAGGGAGCCCCCCAAACTACCTCCTATACCAAATTGCAGCCCCCGAGACCCGCTGGTTCAGGAGATAGGTTTCTGTAATCTATCTCGGGAACCAGCAAATCTCGGGGGCTACAATTTGGCATAGAGGTCGTTCTGGGGGTTCCCTCCCTACCCTGAAAATTTGGGGCGTGTAAGAGGTGTGGGAGCGGAGATATTTAGTATTTTACCACCAGCAGCATTATTCAATAGGAAATGTGGCCGCACAGTCTCCTACTGCGCATGCGGGGCAGCGCAAATCAACAGGCAGTGTAATCAGACACAACACCGGCATTCGTAGTGCACTGTCATTACTCTCTGCAGCTTCTTTGGGATTATAGAGGAAACTAGGATTGTGTAAGGGTACAGTCTGGTAAAAGAAACAAAGAATACAGGGAAAGCTCAAAGTTCAAGCAGTGCTACTGATTGCCGGGCTGTGTGTGAATGTTAGTCTGCTAAGCTCCAGAGCTCATGTGCCTAATGCCTTGGAAATCAGTGACAGGCAGACAGGGGACCATTTTCTGACTAAGACTTGTTCATAGCTTCTTAAGTATTTTCTCTTTTTACTGTTGAATTCTAGTGTTGCTTGAATACTGCAAAACTTCTTCTGAAAATACCTGTGTGAATTTGCCACAAAACTCAGTATTTTGATACTCACAAGTCTGAACTCTTGAAGTAAGTTTGGGGAGACATTCTTGCCTGTGTTTTTTGGAGAGAAGATAAGGCCCCCAAATGCAGCAAAATGTGCATGTAAAGCCCACCAAATGTCTAAGGAACACTGTGCTAGTTTTTCAAAAATGGGGGAACCATATAGTGATGGGGAGAGACCATTTTGATACCACTTTGGAGAAACATTGACCATACACAAATCATTTAATATACAGCTTTATGGGATCCCATCCTCTACACACTGAGCACAGGGTCTGAGCACACATGTGCTTCTGTGCATTTTTCAGCAATGTGCATCAGTCTCTAACATTGATGTGTTGCTGAGAAATGCACCGAAGGCACAAGTATGCTCAGGTCTCTCTTTTTTGAGGGGGAATCCATTACACTGTATCCAGGACTACAGCTACAATACCTCCCTTCTCAAAGAGTTGAGCTTTGAAGTAGAAATGTGTGTGGCCAAGTGATTTTCTGTGGGCTGATGAATGAACTCCCACCCTGCTGCCAAGAAGTAACTACAAGCCTATCTAGGAGCCAGTGGTTAGGTATTTTAAATATATTCATTGCAAAAAGTACACACTTGCAGTGCACTAAATTCTGTATATTGTTAATTAATGCACATTTACTGTGGTGTGCATTAGAATACAGAAGGCTGAAATAGGGCTAGAAGTTATTCATAAATGGTTTAAGTGTGTATTTAACCAGGCAACACCAACTTGGGAAATTCCCATACGTTAGTGTTCTCCCCAGAATTTTTTTCCAGTCGGGAGGCATGAAAACGTAGCTGGGTGGGGCCCAATGGAGGTTTGCAGGGCCAGCACAACTCTACTTGCAGCATAGGAGGAGGATGACAAGCGGGTGCTCACCAAAATTAGCCGGATGGAGCACCCGGCTAAAGAACCTGGGGAGAACACTATGAAATTGAGGTGGTTTACAGTGATCTTTTTTGGCTGACTGTTTAAAAATATGTCCCTTGAAACATTTTATAATGTTTTGTCAGTATTTTTGTTATGAAGATAGTCTGTGCAATGGGTACACATTTAAGTGTTTCAGTGCTTCGCAGGCATTTAAAGGGAACCTAAACTGAGAAGGGTATGGATTTTTCCTTTTAAAATAATACCAGTTGCCTGACTTTCCTGCTGATCCTGTGTCCATGGATTAAGAAGCATCTTCCCTTAAATACAGTCATATCATATTGAGAAAGGTGAAGCTCACAAATAGCTTGCTGTTATTTTATGTGTCTTTCCTGCAGCCATGACACATCTGTGCATGCCAATGAGGCAGTACTGATGGGAATACGAAGCCAGACACATGCAGTTAAAAAGAAACTCTACAATTACAACTCCTCCAGTACAGCTCTCCATATCACAAGGATTTACGGCAAGCCTAATTCCAGCTTGTAAGCAGAAATCATGTACGGTATATGTGAAAAATTACTCCACTGGAGTCCTGTGATGGGACTGCCCATGTTTGCTGGCAGTCAATGGATTGGTGGGGAACAGAAGTAACGGGCTCTTGCATTGTACAAGCAGATGGTTCAGGCTCTCCATTCTCCACAGTACAGATTCCAGGCTGTCATTTCAGTCCGCAAATTCAGATGGTTGCAAAGTGAAGTGGGAAAAATAGTTTTAATAGCATTCAATTTCAAAATCTTTTGTGAAGCTTTAACATGATTGCAGCAATTTTCATTGCATTGGGGAGAGGGTGAAGTGTGAGTGTCATAGTTGCACAATTATCTGAGTTGAAAGGGAGGGACAGGTTATTTAATAGGATCTTTACTGAATACAGCTTAAAGGATACCAGAGCCAAACATTTTATAATTAAAAAAACATGTAGTGGTGTGAGGGTTTCAGCCTCCACTTACTGCTCCCTCTGTTCAAAGATCTGTCCCTTCATTCTCACATTACAGCCCCCGTTTGTGGCTCTGGACCAGCCATCCACTATTCAAATACTGTGCCTTCTGACATCACTTAGAGGAGCATGCACCAGTCTTGCAGGTGTCCCAGTGTGCACTCTCAGCAGCCCCCTGCAGTTCATGCTGTGGAGACGGGAGCGCGCGCACCTCTAAGTGATGTCAGAAGGCGCAGTATTTGAATAGTGGACAGCTGGTCGGGAGCCGCAAACTGGGGCTGTAACGGGAGAACGAAGGGACAGATATTTTAACAAGGGAGCGGTAAGTGAAGGCTGAACCCTCCCACCACTACAACATGTTTTTTAATCATTAGAAGTTGGGCTCTGGTATCCTTTAATGAAAATAAAATTGCTAATTTACTGTACAATATTTATTTTAACATTCCTAAACTTTACTGTGGAATGTTTGGTGTGTTTTGTGTGAGCAGAAACAGTATGTGGTCTCCCAGAGTGCTCTGGGGCAGAAGGTTGCATAACTAAATACCCTAAACTTCAATGGGAGGGATGGGTTACATACCAATATACAGTAATATATAGATATGTTTTCTACTGAAACCAGGATAACTAACATTGGGTATTCTTAATGATTTTAGTGGATTCTTCTATACGTCATTGTGGGACTTTAAAGTGTACCTGAGGTGAAAAGAATGCAAAAAAACAGATACTTAAGAAGGGGCTTCTCGTGTCGTCCTGGCCCCCAGCATTGCCATTCCCAGACCTCGGAACAAATCAGACAAGGACTTGTTGTATATGCTACGTGGCTTAACTCCTCTGCATGCACGGTGGTGATTGTACTGCATCTGCGGGAGGATGGTCTGACCTGCGCAGTAAACCATGCTACTGTCCAGGCGCAGCCTTACCTGCATGGGTGCAGCATGGCCGTGCTCGTGCATAAAAAAGGCATGTGGTTGCGATTGTACAAGAGGATCTTGGGCAGTGGCAGTGATCTTTTGGTGAATACAGAAAGCCTCTGGAGGATCCAGAGACTTCCCCCTTCTTAGGTAAGTATCTGTTTTTGTTTTGTTTTTTTATTTTTGTACTCTTTTCGCCTCAGGCTGGCTTCAAGTTCAGCACCTGTTTATTGCATTTCTTTGTCTTTTTTTTTTTCTGTTTAAAGAAAACTTTAGTTGGCATATAAGGTACCTATGTTAGAGTTCATAGCATAAAGATGACCACCAACTATGCAGCAGGTCAATCATTTGTTTTTGTTTTTATGTGTGATAATGATTTCAAAGCTGCTTGCAGAAATGTAAAGCTATTGAATAAAACAAGTCTGGAATTAACAAGATATCTAGTGGTTTCTGCCAATGGGAGTATATGGGGACAGAGGTGTAGTGTTGATATAGCATTTAACCTGCATGTCATCAATAAGGTGTATAGGGGAGCATTGTACTAATTAGGTTGGTTCTGAGAAATAATTGGTAGGGTAGGTGTAGATAATGGACTGCTGAAGGATGTTACCCAGGCTTTGTCACATTTTGAAGAGCAATTTCTATAGGCATGTGTTTCTTGCAATGGGAGGGAAGAGTTGGCCATCTCAACCCATACATTTAGCATAGGTGAGATTCAGAAAACTATCTTGATGGCAGACCTTAGAGTCTAGGACAGTGGGGCTAGACTTCATTAGTGAATAAAGCAATAGCTTGTTTTTAGTGTGCAACTATAATGGGGCAGTCGTACAAAATGGAGAGGAATAAAGTAGTGAAGTAGCGTAATATTTTCTGCAGGATGTATACTTGTCATTCTCTCTCTAAAATAAAGGCATGCTAATTAAGGTGCCATGGCAGCTTCAGTATTTTATTGGCCAATAAAGGAGACATTATTTCCCTTTTCAGATCCACTCTCATTTTCTAACCAGCACAAGTTGAAGCTGTTACCGTAGGCTTAAATGTTTCCTTTTATACCCCTCTTTAGATCTGATTGGGTAAGTAAGACGGCTGGGTATTCTTCAATTTGTGCATCTAAACAAGGGAAGTGCACTTGTAAGGCATGGTGTATTTGGAAATTACTATATAAGGAGCTGAAGAGCAGGGGCGTTCCTAAGAGATCCAGGGCACTTTTGGGCACTCCAGCCAAAAAATAGGTGTGGCACAGGAATGTGGGTGTAAGCATGGGTGGAGCAAAATTTACATGAACTTAACAGCGGTCTAAGTAGGCCCAAAAAGAAAAAAAGAACAGCGCCAATGTTTATCATCAAAAGACCACAGCTGAGAGAAAACCAGTGTCCAGTGTTCAAGCAGTAATGTAATTGAATCAGCTGAGGTCACAAGTAGGTACTTATGATACATTTGCATTGTGCTTCACATCTGCGTTGTCAGGCAAATTAAAAGTGAGTCCCAGCACCCAAAAGGAAAAAGGCTTACCAATAACTACCTACGTTATAAGGTTGTGTACATAGCATGATGTGCCCAGTAGTCACAGACGTAGTGGATGGGGTGTCGGGACCCCCTGGAAAGAAGAGACGAAAAAATCGGGAGCCCAAATGGTATAGTATGTCAGTAACACAGAAAACAATATAATGATAAAAGTGCTATTCACAAAGATGGGTTGCTGGGGGCAACCGACCACAGGAACCAGGTGGAGCTAATGAACCAGTCTCTACTTGGGGTGTGCCAGACTGGGACTGGTGGTGGTCGCTTCTTCTTTAACCACTTGAGGAACACAGTGCTAAACCCCTCTAAAGACCAGGCCTTTTTTTACTAAAATGGGCACTGCAGCTTTAAGGCCAAGATGCCTGCGCAGCCTGCACGCAATCTCCTGCAGTAGCCGACCCCAGGACTTGACGCCAATTGGCGTTAGGTGGTCCTGGGGCTGCCGCCGCAGCCACGCCCATTGGTGTGGGGCGGTCGTTAGGTAGTTAAAAGACAATAACAGATTCAAACATGGTCTGTTTTTTAACCTCACCCACAATAGATGGGGGGGGGGGGGGGGGGTGATTAAGCACAATGAGGGTAAGGAACCGCCCATGGATTTATAAAACTGAGTTAAAAACAATAAATTATGTGGCTTACCTCAATAAGGACCTTCTCATAGGAAAAAAGAGAATTTTAGTTTTGCACAGGCAACACGTTTCACGGGTCTAAGCCCCATTCCTCAGGCCAATGAAACTGCCAGAGTATGTAGAGCCAGTATGCATGCAGTGCTCTGGGTACTGTGTGGTGCCCTACTGGGTGCTGTGGTGCCTCTACTCTGCCTAGGGGGACATCTGGAGCACCACAAAATAGATCCGGGGCACATGCCATTCATCTTTGGGGCTAGCAACACCCCTGCTGAAGAGAAGGCAACAAGCGTCTTTGTACTTCCTTTCTTTAATTTAATAATTGCTTCTTTTAACAGTAAGTGTGTGGTATGTGTGCTGACAGTAGAGCAGTGCTGAGTTCTATTACAGAAGCTGTAGCAGCACAAGGGCTTTTCTGGTGATTTCTTTGACTTACCATACTCCAGTATAAACTTGTATCAAACAAGAATAGGTGTGCTGATTACTGTATACTGTATAGCTATTTTCATGTCCAGTCAGGGGCGTAACTAGAAATCACTGGGCCCCCCTGCGAATATTTGGATGGGCCCCCCCCCATAGGTGCCAAATAATCGTAATGGGGCAGCGTTTCACTGTAAATTAATTGTAAAGTGGGCAGCATTTTACCAGACAATCGTAATGTGGGCCAGAAAATCGTAATGTGGGCAGAGTTCACCAGAAAATCATAATGTGGGCAGCAGACACCTGAAAATCGTAATGTGGGCAGCAGTGACCAGAAAATCGCAATGTGGGCAGCAGTGACCAGAAAATCGTAATGTGGGCAGCAGACACCTGAAAATCGTAATGTAGGCAGCAGACACCTGAAAATCGCAATGTGGGCAGCAGTGTCCAGAAAATCGCAATGTGGGCAGCAGACACCTGAAAATAGCAATGTGGGCAGCAGTGACCAGAAAATCGCAATGTGGGCAGCAGACACCTGAAAATCGTAATGTGGGCTGCAGACACCTGAAAATAGCAATGTGGGCAGCAGTGACCAGAAAATCGTAATGTGGGCAGCAGACACCTGAAAATCGTAATGTGGGCAGCAGGCACCTGAAAATCGTAATGTGGGCAGCAGACACCTGAAAATCGTAATGTGGGCAGCAGACACCTGAAAATCGTAATGTGGGCAGCAGACACCTGAAAATCGTAATGTGGGCAGCAGTCACCAGAAAATCCTAATGTGGGCAGCAGGCACCAGAAAATCGTAATGTGGGCAGCAGACACCTGAAAATCCCCCTGCAGAATTTCAATGTGTGTGGGCAGCGGGCAGCAGCGGGATACATACCTTCTTCCTTGCGTTCCATCGCCGCCTTCTCGCTCTAGCGGCTGACGTCACTTCCGCTTCCGGAAGTGACGTCAGCCGCTAGAGCGAGAAGGCGGCGATGGAACGCAAGGAAGCAGGTATGTATCCCGCCGCCGCTGCCCGCTGCCCACACACATTCACTAGCTGGAGGGGAGCGCAGAGGGGAGAGCCCCGAGGTGAGGGAGAGGGGGGAACTTCCCCTCTCCCCGCCGACTGTGGGCAAGGCTTTCCCCTCATGCTGCCACCCCTCCAGCCCCCCAAAAAACGGCCCCGAGCGGGCCCCAGGGGGGGGGGGGGGGGGGCGGGCCCCCCCCCCGCGGGCGCAGGCGCTGCAGGGCCTATTGCTACGCCCCTGTGTCCAGTGCTTGCTCACCACTGCCTGTTAGCTTATTGTGGATGAGGTTTTAGGTGCATAGCGTAAAATTCATGTTGCAGAACACTCTGAATTCTAGGGCATGCTGGGAATATGGATTGTTTCCAGTTAGCTCATTTGAATACAGTAGTTCCTTTTGGCCAAGGATTACATTGATCTGCAGGCACTAGAAGTCATGCATGGAAAAGCTAATCACTCACGTGAGTCTAATGAAAAAGCAGGAGAGATGCAGAAAACAAGCCAGGAATATTTGTGTGATGGAGGAGGTTCGGATATACAAACAAAGAGATTGCTGGACACCCTGAGAACTGTATACTGCATGTCTCCTGTGCTTTATAGACCCAGAGTGATAGTCTATGAAGCCTGGTTTTTATAAGTGTACATACAGCTATCTGTATAGGGGAATTATAAGTAGCAGATACATCAATGGTTATATAGCGATGTTTAATATGTTCTTGTAAAGTATTGTAATGATCATAGTTAGGCCTAAGCACCTTATGTGAAATATGGTGCTCTAAGGCCCCTTTTACACTTACCACGTCACATCATGGTACTGAAGTCTGAAAGGACCCTAAAACTTCTCATTAGTCTTGAGTTTGATGAGGTAATAGTTTGTAAGGCTTTGATTTGCTGTTTGTGACAGTATGCTAAAGCAGGAAATGACCATCGCAACCTGAGCCTTACATATCTGTCAGCTGATCAGACTGATTCCCCATGTGTTCTGGTCCACACAAGCAACTCTACTCAGGAGGACTGCTATGCAAGGAATGCAAAGCAACAAAATTCTTACCTCTCAGGAAATGACTGTTCCTTTTGTGCTTGTTTAAAGCGGACCTGAACTCAAAACTTCCTTTTTGCTCTGAGATGAGCAACAGCATAATAACCTTTTAAAGAAAAATGTTTTTGTTACAGCTGATCATGCAATAATTCTCAAGTGTGTCTACTTCCTGCTTTCCTGGAAGCGGTCATAGGGTAAACATCCTGTGTTAACATATTAGCTGCTCTGCTGATGCAGCCAGCTGGCACAGCAAAGAGATCAAATCACAGTTGTGAATAATCACAGATGAGGGGGAATTAGACAGGCTAAACTCTCTAAATACATGCCGGGTGCATTTCTCTGAAACACAGATTTTAAAATCCAAACAAAAATAAAAAATAACCTCTTTGAACCTGCAGTTCCTTAGTGACCTATGCCAAATTATGAGATAGTAGATTTTTCTGCAAATGCATTTCTCCTGCAGTCACAATTTTTGGTGCAGTTGGATCTCGATGCTCGCCCAGGAGAATTATGGAAAAAGTATTTACCATGGTGCCAGGCCCAAGACATGAAAATGTGTTACAAGTGCTATACATTTATTGCAAGGGTGCAAAATGTATTTTTTTTTAATTCATCATATATAAAATGTTATCCCACTTTGTCAAGACGTGTTTTTCACATTTCATGCAATGCATCAGAATTATTAGAAGTTATGTTACAAATAGTCTTTATTAACCCTCTGGAAGGATTTGTCTTCTGTGTCCAATAGTTTCCCATAAGTAATATTATTTGAATAAAAAAGAAGGGGGAACCTGTGTGCTCCTCAATTAACCTTCAGGGTAGTTCCACTTAGCAAAATAAAAAGGTACTCTGGATCGCTAAATACCATTAAAGTGTGTGTGTGCGCACCTTGCAAAAATATATATGTTTCCAACAGGTATAGCGCTCAACAGACCTACAATATATAAGTAATGCCACAGAAAAAAATCCCCACAATAATATCACAATAAAATCAAAGCACAAACTGCTTCAAGACCAAACACAACATTTTTTTCCATCAATAAAAGTCCACAGCACTATTCCACTGACGGTTGTTCCCATATACAGTCCTCATGATGACTTCCACTGTGCAAAGTAATAGTACAAAATGCGCTCACCAAATGATGTGGCCGACCCAATAGATCAGCTTATGCGCTCCTGGAATCGCCAGTATTAGCTCCTGCTTGTTTCACTCCAGCCTCCTCCGACATACACTCATGTAAGGGAAGGAAACATAAATAGCATAGTGTGATACCGTTTCAAACATCCACAGCTTCACCAGTGCTCCCAGCTAACACGGCTACCACCCAGCGTGCCTCCACCAGATAAGCACACAAGCCTTTCACCAAAGTTTGTCGCCAACCCGTCACAGACCAGCAATGTAGCGCTTGTTGTATTTCCACAGTCACTTCTCCGTAAATAAAGGTACCTGAATAGTCCGCAGAGCCGCCTGACATGATCCATACCACGCTTCAGAGCTCAACTCTCAGACCAGCAATGCAGTGCTTGTTGTATTTCCACAGTCACTTCTCCGTAAATAAAGCTCTGAAGCGTGGTGTGGATCATGTCTGGCAGCTCTGCGGACTATTCCAGGACCTTTATTTACGGAGAAGTGACTGGAAATACACGAAGCCCTACATTGCTGGTATGTGACGGGTCAGCGCCAAACTTTGGAGAGAGGCTTGTGTGCTTATCCGGTGGAGGCATGCTGGGTTGTAGCCCTGTTAGCTGGGAGCACTGGTGAAGCTGTGGATGTTTGAAACTGTATCACACTATGCTATTTATGTTTCCTTCCCTTATGAGTGTATGTCGGAGGAGGCTGGAGTGAAACAAGCAGGAGCTATACTGGCGATTCCAGGAGCGCATAAGCTGATCTATTAGGTCGGCCACAACATTTGGTGAGCGCATTTTGTACTATTACTTTGCACGGTGGAAGTCATCATGAGGACTGTATATGGGAACAACCGTCAGTGGAATAGTGCTGTGGACTTTTATTAATGGAAAAAAAGTTTGTGTTTTTTGTCTTGAAGCAGTTTGTGCTCTGATTTTATTGTGATATTATTGTGGGTCTGATGGTCGCCGTGCTGATCTGGAGGTCTGATGGTCGCCGTGCTGATCTGGAGATTTGAAGAGCCAGGTGAGCTACCTGTACTAGGGACAGCATACTACCTATAATGGGGGCAGCATATTACCTATGTGAGGGCAGCATACTACCTATATGGGGGCAGCATATTACCTATAATGGGGGCAGCATACTACCTAAAATGGGGGCAGCGTACTACCTATAATGGGGGCAGCGTACTACCTATAATGGGGGCAGCATACCACTTATAATTGGGGCAGCATATTACCTATGTGGGGCAGCATACTACCTAAAATGGGGGCAGCGTACTACCTATAATGGGGGCAGCATACTACTTATAATGGGGGCAGCATATTACCTATATTGGGGCAGCATATTACCTATAATGGGGGCAGCATACTACTTATAATGGGGGCAGCATACTATCTTTAATGGGGAAGCATACTACCTATACTGGGGGCAGCATACTACCTATACTGGGGCAATCTTGTACCTATGCTGGGGGCAGCACTACGTAATATGTTGGTGCCTTATAAATACAATAATAATAAGTGTGCACATTTTGTTTATTGAGTTGTTGACATCTTGTAAAAACGCTGGTGGTACAATTTCTGCAAAGGTTGAAAAGCCCTGGTGTACATTATTGAGGATAGTCACTTTTATGTTAATTATCCTGGTTTCAGCATCCGAAACAAAATATATAAATATATAGCTTTGTTACAGTACATTGATATGTAACCCTACCGAGTGATGTTTAGCTTTGGCATTGATGTCACAAAGTCTTCTCTTCCCTGAGCTCTCTGGGAGACCTGGGGCCATATGCAATTCCCCTTTTCACCTGAATTTTCTCCTAGGTCAGTGATCTGCAAACTTGGCTCTCCAGCTATTAAGGAACTACAAGTCCCACAATGCATTGCAGAAGTCTGACAGCCACAGTCATGATTCATAAAGGCAAATGCATTGTAGGACTTGTAGTTCCTTAACAGCTGGAGAGCCAAGTTTGCAGATCACTGTCCTAGGTGATATTTTCCCAACTTGTAAATAAAATGCCTTTCAAACCACCAGCAAACAAACATTTTCTAAAAATAAATTTGACGGTACTTTTTCACCTACTTTATGGTACTTTTTCCAGCACAGATTGCTAAAAAGTTATTTTAAATCGAAGATCAAAGATTATCTCAGAGAAAACTCAGGAGAATAAATGAATTGCACATGGCCCCAGGTGTTGTTTCTGCTCATTCGGAACACATAAGACATCCTGCCGTACTGCACCTTGCCAGTAGTAAAGATGTTGCCACCTGTAATAAGTTTCAGTATTTAAATCAGGGTGAGGAAAGATTTTACAATGGACAAACAGAATAAATTAATTTATAAATAAATATTGTGTAAAAAAAAAAAAAAGTAATTTTATTCATTGTGTTCTATTCAGTTAAGTCTCTCTTTAAGATGATTGCACAGGAAATGCTTGTCTCAGCACTCTTGAAGAAAAGTTTACTTGTCTGTTGCACAGGAGTAACAGAAGAACTCTGCAATCTAACTTTGTAAAAGGACAAGCTAGAAACGGTACCATAGAGTAGAGGAATAGGAGAGCACATAACGCTGAGCATTCATATCCACAAATACACAATCAGGGCCGGCGCTACCATAGAGGCAAAGGAGGCAACTGCCCCAGGGCCCCAGAGCTTGTAGGGGCCCCCAGTAGCTACAAGAGGAAAAAAATTCAAATCGACCTTATAGTTTTTGAGAAAATCGATTTTAAAGTTTCAAAGGAAAAAAAATACACATTTAAAAACCAGCTGACTTTAATGGTTAATAGCAAATCCACCTTAAATGCTAGAAACCCTAAATTTGCAGGATATGTTAAGGAGATCATTGGGAATAAGAGGAAGAAACTATTTTTCAAAAAGACCTTATAGTTTTTGAGAAAATCGATTTTAAAGTTTTTCAAAGGAAAAAAGTATACTTTTAAATGCGGTAAATGTCACTTTTAGCAGCAAACCTAACGGTAGTGTAATTTTACATGCATCAAAAGAAAGAGCAATAAATTTCCTGACGGTGTTTCCAGGGGGTCCATACGCAGCCGCAGCGTTTTGGCCAGGGATCGCTATACAGCTGCAATATGGCTGTATGACGATCCCTGGCATTTTTTTCCTATTTTCTCAATTTTTTTTTTATGTTTAGAGTGTGGGAATTTTTTTTTTTTAAATTATGTGGGGTCCCCCCTCCTGAAACTGTTTTAAACCCCTTGTCCCCCATGCAGGCTGGGGTAGCCAGAATGTGGAGCTCCGACCGATTGGGGCTTCACACCCTGACTATACCAGCTGCAAAAAAGGTCCCTTAACCACCCTGGCGTTCTATTAAGATCGCCAGGGCGGCTGCGGGAGGGTTTTTTTTAAATTAAAAAAAAACTATTTCATGCAGCCAACTGAAAGTTGGCTGCATGAAAGCCCACTAGATGGCGCTCCGGAGGCGTTCTTCTGATCGCTTCCGGCGGCCAAAAGTAACACGGAAGGCCGCAATGAGCGGCCTTCCGTGTTATTTGCTTACTTCGTCGCCATGGCGACGAGCGGAGTGACGTCATGGACGTCAGCCGACGTCCTGACGTCAGCCGCCTCCGATCCAGCCCTTAGCGCTGGCCGGAACTATTTGTTCCGGCTGCGCAGGGCTCAGGCGGCTGGGGGGACCCTCTTTCGCCGCTGCTCGCGGCAGATCGCCGCAGAGCGGCGGCGATCGGGCAGCACACGCGGCTGGCAAAGTGCCGGCTGCGTGTGCTACACTTTATTTGAACAAAATCGGCCCAGCAGGGCCTGAGCGGCACCCTCTGGCAGTACTGGACGAGCTGAGCTCGTCCATACCGCTAAGGTGGTTAATGCCAATTTTTGCTCCGGGGTATCTGTTGGGGGGGCCCCCCAGGTTTATTTTGCCCTGGGGCCCCACTGTTGCTTAAACCGCCCCTGTACACAATGCCACCATTTAGCATACACAGTCTACGAATGAAAGGTGCTAGCATTCTGGTGGATCGCTACTGGAGGACCAGTGAGTCAAGACTGACTTCTGTCCTTCCACATAAGTAAATAGACATGATTTTCTTGATTTTGTCTTTATAGAGGTTACCTGCAGTTATGCAGTGACTGACGTTTGAGAACCCACAAGGCTCTGAATATTAAATGGCACAGCTGCATCCTATGTTTAACTATATAAAGTAAAACAAATCCGTTTGTAAATATCCCGAGGTTTAAATAAGGTGGATTGAAAACCAGTATAGTTTCTCTTTTAATTAGCTAGACCAATATAAAATTTAGTGAAAACTCGGTGGGGCTAACGTGCCCACCACCACAGTTCATGCCTAATTATGTTAACATCGGAACATTTTCTTGTAAATGGTAATCAAAGGAATGCTAATAGTATAATCTCTGAATTGAGACTGATAGGATCTGAAGTATTTATATTGAATATCCGCTGGGAATCCCTGCATGGCATTATTCCAAAGAGGTCTCCCCTTTCTCCGGGGTTTCTAGTCTAGATCAATGTGCGCTGCATTTCTTTGAAGTGCTGAGAAAAAAACTTGTATCTGCTTTTTCCCTTTAATTTCAGTTTTATGTCTTTAAATGCAGATCTTGAAAGAATATCCTGTGTCACTATCACATCTAGCATCTGTAAATAATATCCCAATTCAAATAAATATAATTACATAGCAGAACTCCTATTGCCCGTCTGATCCACACATGTTCAGCATTCGCTCTGTGCAAAATGCATTTTGAAGCCCCCATGTTTGAACTAGATATGGCCAATGCAATACTGGTAATTTTGAGTTGGTGCAGATTTTGTTAATTCTATGCAAATGTACTCAGATTGGACCAATCAAAAATCAGCTATTGCAATTCACTGGTCAAATTCCAAACTGCATAGGTTTCATTACAATTAAAGTGAAGTTTGCATCAACTTTAGAATTATTAGCATCTAATTGACTTTCCATCAGTTGAACAGACTTTGCGCACATGCACAGAATGTACTGCTCTTCTTGATTGTAACATGTCACTGCCTGGAAAGTCCAGTGGGAGTATACAAATACAGAGGTGGCCATCTATCAAGCAAGGCTGAGGTGTATTCAGTCACATCATTTGTACAAATCCAGCTCCTGCTTATTACTCACATCTTTTATGTTGGTTATTCTCTGCCATTGAGACCGCTCACCTGAAATCCTTTGCACAGAGATGTAGACATCAAATACAAATTTGTAATGGATATGGGGCAGGCAACATAGGCGCCTGTAAAAAGGTGCAGGGAAATTTGGGCACAGAGTGAAGCTCACTGCATGAACGTTCCCCCTAGCTAACAAAAAACACTGGTGAAGTCATTATAATGATTAGGAGTACACTCCTCAAGATGGGCAAGCACCATCAACCACAACACCTTAATAGGATAGGTATGCGAGTGTGCAGAAAGGAACTAAAACAAGATCAAGTCTAAATATGAAGAACAGACATTCCCTCCAAGGACCGCACCACTCCAAAAGTAATATTGCAAAATCATATTTATTCAGAAAAGGAATAAAAACACTTAAAAACAAGTAACACGGATGGCCATGTTGGGGAACTTGTACAAAAAATACTCATAAGTAACAATACATGTATAGCCAAAACGCCAAGTTCCAAACACCACAGACTCACAAATCATATATAAATGTAAAAATCAATGGCTACAGGGAAAAAAAAAAGAGAAAATTCCCCATAGCCCCATTAACAATGGTCAACCTGGACAAGATACAGTACTCTGAACAATAAAGTGCATATATGGAATGTGCAAAAAAAGGGCAATCATAAATAAACAATTCATGTGTCAAAAGGTCCATACAGCGTAAATAATGTGACGTGCAAAAATCGCATAAGAGGAAAGTGCGAAGTAGTGCATGAAGAGTGATAAGAATGTCCAGGGTACCGGAAGCTTACCAGGCAGAAAGAATTAGTCAGGGAGTAATATGGGACATGGTGAACATCCGAAAGGCCGTCGCGATTCGCCGCTCAACGCTGTGGCGGCAGAGCCCAGAGGAAGCCGCCATAGCATTGAGCGGCGAATCGCGACAACCTTTCAGATGTTCTTTATGTCCCATATTACTCCCTGACTGATTCTTTCTGCCTGGTAAGCTTCCGGCACCCTGGACACTCTTATCACTCTTCATGCACTACTTTGCACTTTCCTCTTATGCGATTTTTGCACGTCACGTTATTTTCTCCGTATGGACCTTTTGACACATGAATTGTTTATTTATGATTGCCCCTTTTTTTGCACATTCCATATATGCACTTTATTGTTCAGAGTACTGTATCTTGTCCAGGTTGTCCATTGTAAATGGGGCTATGGGGAATTTTCTCTTTTTTTTTTTTCCCTGTAGCCATTGATTTTTTACATTTATATATGATTTGTGAGTCTGTGGTGTTTGAAACTTGGCCTTTTGGCTATACATGTATTGTTACTTATGAGTATTTTTTGTACAAGTTCCCCAACATGGCCATCCGTGTTACTTGTTTTTAAGTGTTTTCATTCCTTTTCTGAATAAAGATGATTTTGCAATATTACTTTTGGAGTGGTGCGGTCCTTGGAGGGAACGTCTGTTCTTCATATTTAGATATAATGATTAGGAGAACATGATTCATCATGGCATCATGGCATGTTTATTTTAGACTTTAGTCTTTATTGAGCATAGCATAGGAGTCCTCTATGCAACAGAGGCAGGCTTAAAGGGTATCTGAACAGAAAGGAATGTTGACTCCCGCAATCCTTCTTACCTTTTCAAAAATACTAGTTGCTCAGCTGTCATGTTTGTCTTTGGTTACACTTGCAGATCCTATGCAGCCAGTGGAATCGAAGCTGTGTCAGAACACCTGATGCGCATCCTTGTTGTGGGTTTTTAAAAGAAGTTTACAGTCCTTTCATTTTCGGTTTCTTTTAACCACAAAGTATACATGTGTTCAAATTAGTGGTATGTTACATGCAGTGCCTTAGGTGTAGCCATAGGACTGCATGAGTGCACAGAAGGACACAGCATCGTGCTTCAGACTGACCCTCCCCCTCAAAAGAAAACAAAACGAGAACAAAAAGAATCTCTTACTTCTCCATCCTTTGTATATACTGCATTGTGTGTGTCTGGCTGTCTCATATTTCCACTCAATAATTATTATTGGCTGCTGCTTACAGGAGTGTTCATAAATGTGTGGCATGTGATGCCAAGAGGTGCACCCCTGGTTCAGGCAAACTTTAACCACTTCACCACTGAGGGGTTTTACCCCCTGACCACCAGAGCAATTTTCACCTTTCAGCACTCCTTCCATTCATTCGTCTATAACTTTATTATTACTTATCCCAATGAAATGAACTGTATCTTGTTTTTTTTGCCACCAATTAGGCTTTCTTTAGGTGGGACATTATGCCAAGAATTATTTTATTCTAAATGTGTTTTAATGGGGAAATAGGAAAAAATGTGGGAAAAAATTATTATTTTTCAGTTTTCGGCCATTATAGTTTTTAAATAAAGCATGCTACTGTAATTAAAACCCATGAAATGTATTAACCCATTTGTCCCGGTTATAAAACCATTTAAATTATGTCCCTATCACAATGTTTGGCGACAATATTTTATTTGGAAATAAAGGTGCATTTTTTTCAGTTTTGCATCCATCCCTAATTACAAGCCCGCAGTTTATAAAGTAACAGTGTTATACCCTCTTGACATAAATATTTAAAACGTTCAGTCCCTAAGGTAACTATTTATGCTTTTTTTTTTATTGTATTTTTTTTTTTTTTTTAATTACAAAAAAATAAATAAATTGGGGAGTGTGGGAGGTAATGAGTTAATTTATTGTGTAAATGTAATGTTTGTGTATGTAAAATGCTTTTAGGGTGTAGTTTACTATTTGGCCACAAGATGGCCACAGAGTGTTTGTTTACATGCGACCTGTAAGCGTCCGGAAGGACGCTTACAGGAAGCAGTAGGAGGCTGGGAGACGCACAATGATCTCGCTGTTTCTGAAAGAAGCAGCAGATCATTGCGGGGGCTAGATCAACGAACGGGAATGGATTTTCCCGTTCATTGATCTCCGGGCGAGCGGGCGGCGGCGTGCACGAGCGGCGGGTGCGCGGACAGCGGCGGTAGCGCGGAAGGTACGGATTTCTCCGTCCCTGGTTTTTTAGGAGGGAAAAAAGGGGCGGAGAAATTCGTACCGCTGGGGGTAAAGTGGTTAAAGTGACTACAACACAAGTAGTATAGGTGTTCTGATTCTACCTTGCAGAAATCCCCACTTTTTTAAAGAGACACTGAAGCGAAAAAAAAATATGATATAATGAATTGGTTGTGTACTATGAATAATTACTAGAAGATTAGCAGCAAAGAAAATATTCTCATACTTTTATTTTCAGGTATATAGGTATATAGTGTGTTTTTTCTTTTTATTTATATATATATATATATATATATATATATATATATATATATATATATATATATATATATATATATATATATATATATATATATACATATACATATATATATATATATATATATATATATATATATATATATATATATATATATATATATATATATATATATATATATATATATATACAGGATCTTCTCAAAAAATTAGCATACTGTGATAAAGTTCATTATTTTCTGTAATGTACTGATAAACATTAGACTTTCATATATTTTAGATTCAAATACACACAACTGAAGTAGTTCAAGCCTTTTATTGTTTTAATATTGATGATTTTGGCATACAGCTCATGAAAACCCAAATTTCCTATCTCAAAAAATTAGCATATTTCATCCGACCAATAAAAGAAAAGTATTTTTAAAACAAAAAAAGTCAACTTTTAAATAATTATGTTCAGTTATGCACTCAATAAATGGTCGGGAATCCTTTTGCAGAAATTACTGCTTCAATGCGGCGTGGCATGGAGGCAATCAGCCTGTAGCACTGCTCAGGTGTTATGGAGGCCCAAGATGCTTCGATAGAGACCTTAAGCTCATCCAGAGTGTTGGGTCTTGTGTCTCTCAACCTTCTCTTCACAATATCCCACAGATTCTCTATGGGGTTCAGGTCAGGAGAGTTGGCAGGCCAATTGAGCACAGTAATACCATGGTCAGTAAACCATTTACCAGTGGTTTTGGCACTGTGAGCAGGTGCCAGGTGGTGCTGAAAAATGAAATCTTCATCTCCATAAAGCTTTTCAGCAGATGGAAGCATGAACCCACTTTTGAACCTGAAACAGTGACAGAAGCGCCTGACCTGGGCTACAGAGAAGCAGCACTGGACTGTTGCTCTGTGGTCCAAAGTACTTTTTTCAGATGAAAGCAACTTTTACATGTCATTCGGAAATCAAGGTGCCAGAGTCTGGAGGAAGACTGGGGAGAGGGAAATGCCAAAATGCCTGAAGTCCAGTGTCAAGTACCCACAGTCAGCGATGGTCTGGGGTGCCATGTCAGCTGCTGGTGTTTGTCCACTGTGTCTTATCAAGGGCAGGGTCAATGCAGCTAGCTATCAGGAGATTTTGGAGCACTTCATTCTTCCATCTGCTGAAAAGCTTTATGGAGATGAAGATTTCATTTTTCAGCACGACCTGGAACCCGCTCACAGTGCCAAAACCACTGGTAAATGGTTTACTGACCATGGTATTACTGTGCTCAATTGCCCTGCCAACTCTCCTGACCTGAACCACATAGAGAATCTGTGGGATATTGTGAAGAGAAAGTTGAGATACGCAAGACCCAACACTCTGGATGAACTTAAGGCCGCTATCGAAGCATCCTGGGCCTCCATAACACCTGAGCAGTGCCACAGGCTGATTGCCTCCATGTCACGCCGCATTCAAGCAGTCATTTCTGCAAAAGGATTCCCGACCAAGTATTGAGTGCATAACTGAACATAATTATTTGAAGGTTGACTTTTTTTGTTTTAAAAACACCTTTCTTTTATTAGTCGGATGAAATATGCTAATTTTTTGAGATAGGAAATTTGGGTTTTCATGAGCTGTATGCCAAAATCATCAATATTAAAACAATAAAAGGCTTGAACTACTTCAGTTGTGTGTATTTAAATCTAAAATATATGAAAGTCTAATGTTTATCAGTACATTACAGAAAATAATGAACTTTAACACAGTATGCTAATTTTTTGAGAAGATCCTGTATATAGTGTGCATTATTCTATAATATGTGCAGATTACACAACACTCAGCATTCAAAATGATTCTTTCAGAGCAGTCTGTGAAGTAATGACCTCTCCTCTAGCAGAGAAAAAGTAAACAGTTCACTTACAGTTGAGATAATAAAAGTCAGATAACAGCCCTCTCCACGACTAACTTAGTCGGAGAGCTTAATGGCTTGTTTGCATAGAGATAACAACTGGAGTTTCTCAACTCTTCCTGTACTGGAAACAATTAGACTGATGTATCTGATCTTAATGTTTTATTTCTTAGCTGTACTACACATACAATTCATAATATCATAATTTTTTTTCGCTTCAGTGTCTCTTTAACAAAGGCTTTGTCTGGTTTGGGTTTAGGGGAGTGTAGATTTACGGTTTATGAAAGACAAAGGTGTAAGCTTAATGTAAGGGTTAAGCTTGTAGGTTTAGAGTATTTGCATGGCAGGAAACCTGCAGCTACCACAGATTTAAAACGTGTAATAACACTTTAATATGCACTGCAACAAATGATAAAATACATGTTACCTCTGATTTTAGAATGCTTGATGCTTCTCAACTTTGCGTTTTTGACCATCTGGTTCATTCTTTCTCCCGTTCAGCAAAAAACTATTTCTGATAAGAATGTTGAACCTATAATCTGTAGTTATGTCTCAGGCACAAGGTAGACTCTGAGTCCACCTTACTATATTATAGATGAATCAAGCAGGAAGAGAACGGGCAAGACAGTGTTTACATTGCTTATAATAACACCAGCCATATTTTTTTAGTAAACTATAACACAGCTGCTATAAACAGGAAAATATTTTGTAACCATACGGGGGTAGCACAGGAGTAACTGATAACATCACAGCACCGACTTATGGTGGTCATACAAACAAAATAACCCTTATTATCACCAGCTCCCTAAATGACCTCAGACTATGCAGTGTTTTTGTCCCGACAGATCAGGCCGATGTATGGCAATGCTTCAAGGCAAAAGGAAGATGTAATTCTTAAAACTGAAGACCTTTAAATTCAAAGTACAGCACCATATTGTCAACATGTGGGAATCCTTTGTAGAGAATATGTCTATAAGTTATATTTTGCAAACCTATTTTTGTACCTTTTTAAAAGGGAGGTACATGCTGTGAATACACTACATTAAGGGCTCTTACACAGTAAGACATTGCGTTTGATGCGACGTTAAGGTCGCATAACGTGCCCCTAATGCAACGCATTGAAAGACTATAACTTGGACGTTATTTAGCCCTGCATTTGGTTCGCCGTTATCGTCGCACAGTGATAGAACCAAAACAGCGCATGCGTAAAAAAAAAAAAAGAAAACATTACTGAGCATGTACAAACAGTCTAATGCAGCTAAAATCGTGTATAACGCATAGCATGCAGCACTTTCATTTAACGTACAGTGTTAGACACCAACGCAACGTCTGCACTGTGAACAGCCCATTGATTTTTCATTGCTGTAAGTTATTGTGCGTTACATGTTGTTGTAACGTGCGTCTTTAACGTCGCACTGTGAAAGAGCCCTATGGGTACCTCTTATATGGATGTGAATCTATCCTTGATGATTACTAAGGGGCTTTTTCTGACCAGAAGACAATGCAGCACATGAATTGTCCACTGATGGAATGTTATTCATCTGACAATGTGACACATATTAGTAGTATTTATGGTTTGTGTTTATTAATAGATGCAGTTGCTGCAGTGCTACAGAACACTGTAGGGACAAAATTTATTGTAGGACTGTAAGGCTTAGCTCACACCAAAAATCGGAACCTGTAGCAACTGCTATTCGATTTTTAAATAAAGGTGCATTTATGCACATTCAATTAAGCTGAATTTCTTCCAAAAATGCTAATCGCAGCATGCTTGCGATTTTAACTAAATCACAACGCTGCTGTGGCAACACCTTCATAGGGTTGCATTAGTCAAGTGCTTTGAAAAGTGCTCGAGTGCTCTTGGTGTGAACCAGCCCTAAGGCAGTTGCACCTTTTCATAGTGCCTCTTTTGTATTTGTGCTATTCTCACAAAACTTGTAAACGAGGAAAAAAAATAAGAAAATACAGAGAGCGCATACGAACTCTGTGCACATAATGTCCAGGCCAAGACTCCAACTTGGGATTCTGGTCTGAGGCAAAAGTGCTAACGACTATGCAGTTTTGCTGCACTACGATACAACATTAGTTTTTATGTATCCAATTCCAAACAATAAATGTCTCTGGATAGTGTGCTGGTTAAGGACTCTGCCTCTGACACAGGAGACCAGAGTTTGCACCTCGGCTCTTCCTGTTCAGTAAACCAGCTCCTATTCAGTAACTTAGATACAACACACAAAAGAGATCGAGAGCCCGATATGGTGTAGTATGTCAGGAAATTAGGAGAAAAAGGTAATCGATAATGAATATACTCACAAAATTGGGTTACCGCACAGGCAACCACTGAAACGGCAGGTGGGGAGAATTATAACCTGACCCCACTCAGGTATTAAAATGTCGCTCTCTGTAGACAGGGAAAAAAGATGGGGATACACCCCTCCACCCAGGGTGGACTCAATCAATGTAATCGTCAAACAGCAGAGGCGCCAAAAAGTGTAAAAGAATTCCTTTTAAAAGCGTTTAAAAGAAGGGAGGGATATGGGTGGATTCACCTCCCTTAAGTAAAGACCAGCCAATGAGCCGTAAACAGACAACAGTATAATTTATTGGGGATTCTCCAGGCCTGGAGAATCCCCAATAAATTATACTGTTGTCTGTTTACGGCTCATTGGCTGGTCTTTACTTAAGGGAGGTGAATCCACCCATATCCCTCCCTTCTTTTAAACGCTTTTAAAAGGAATTCTTTTACACTTTTTGGCGCCTCTGCTGTTTGACGATTACCTATTCAGTAAGGAGTCCTTGGGTGAGACTCCCTAACACTGCTACTGCCTACTGAGCACGCCCTAGTGGCTGCAGCTCAAGCGCTTTGAGTCCGCCAGGAAAAGCGCAATATAAATGTTGTGTGTCTTGTCTAGGATGCTCAATAGCAAATAATGTTGTGAGATCCTCTGAGCGACTTTAGTGCTATCAGTGTGTAACGTACTGCTGAATGTCAGCACTGTATACATACATAATCAAGTCTTGATTTCATTACAGACCATATTCCTGGTTTACCTATAAAAGGCGATTCTCTTCTGAATGAAAAACTTGCTTTATTTTTATTGGGTTGCATTTATTATCATAAGCCGATATTTATGATGCACCCACATATTAAGGTGGACATAGGTTTTGCATTCTAACTGTGCTTAATAAATTAGAAATTATTAATTTCCACCTGTGCTAATCAGTTGTAGATCAACGCATTGATTGTTGTTGAATGATGTATCAATTCCAGTTGATAGTCAGTAGATTATGATCAAAAAAGTTTGAATGAGTGGATTGTTGCACATATACAGCCACACTGGCCTACAGCATTTGGGTTTTTCTTTGTAAGAAGTCTCACAATGTTACCATGTTATAATTTACACAGCGAAGAACTGCAGAACAGTGGCAGCAATGACAGGATTTCTGCCATGACAAACAGCTTGGACAGTTGGCACAGTCTGTTGGCTTGTTTACTAACACCAATGATCTCATCATTTCATGTGTAGATACAGCATTTCGATAAATCCGGAAACTGTACAGTTTTTTTTTTAGGTTTAAAACACTGTAATTACAAGCATGTTTCTGGAACAAATTATGCTCACAAATCAAGGTTCTACTGTATATTTTTTCTGTGGCTGTCATAGCAAAACAAACAAAAAAACAGCATAGATAAAATCCCAGGCAATTACTGAATGCAGACAACCTTTCTTGTTTGCATATTACCTGTAGTATAACATCATGGTTATGAAGGCTATGACCTCTTCAGAGTAATAATGCCTTTCTTACACTGTTAGATGTATTTAATAGATTAGCTATTACATTCAATAAAACATACAGTAAAATCTAACTAAAAACTATTAAAACCAGGAGAAGGGTTGGCTTTAGTACCAATCTGTATTTGAAGCTCTCCCAAAGAATAATTGCCTGGCTGCAGACAGAATGCTTCCTAAAAAATGTGGAAGATTATCAAAAGTTACTACAATGTCCCTGTTTTTAGACTGTAAGGGCTGGTTCAGACGGACGTTTGGAGGCGTCGCGTTCGTTGGCGTCGCGGCGGCAATGCGTTCGGGCTTTCAGCAGCGTTCGCATTGCGTTCGGATGCGGTCACGTTTTTTCTTCCCCTAGGGGAACATTACCCGTCGCGGTTAACCGCCCCTGGAAGCAACATGTTGCTTCCAGGGGCTCCTTGAACGCCAGTGAAAATCGGGACCCGAACGCCGCGTTCGTGTAAACGCACGTGAAAGCTTGGTACAAACGCTCCCATTCACTTGAATGGGAGCGTTTAACGCCAAGCCCCGAACACTGGCAGTAAACGCTGCACAAACGTCCGTCTGAACCAGCCCTAAGGGCTCCTTTTGTTAGTTTTCTTGCATGAGTTGTCTTGACAGTTTAGCATTGCTGTCATTTGTTTTTCTACATGTGAAAAACGCATTCAAGTGTTAACTAGCCCATTGCTTAACATTGGTTGCAAATTTCCTGTGCAGAAAATGCACAGAAAAACTGATGAGTGGAGACAGGCCCTAATGCTAGGTACACACGATACAATTTTCTGGCAGATTTACCTGCCAGATCGTTTTTTTTTTTTTCCAACATGTCCGATCTGAATTTGATCGATTCACTGATTAACTGGGGGCTCTGGTAATGATGGTGACATTGAGATTTCCTTTGTTTCTACTCTTTGCAGGGAATCGGAAGTGTTAAGGAAGATTGCTTAGAAGGTGTGGCCTGTGGTGGATGCTGGTCCCCAGCTATCCCTGGTAAGTGGTAAGCAACTACATTTCTTCTACCAAAAAAAAAAAAAAAAAAAAAGTTAAAGACTTATTTGTAAAAGCAGATGTGGAAAGAGCTGAACAGGTGACTGGAGACTTCTGGGATTGTTTGTCAATGGCTCTAATGCACATAGCAAGCAGCTTGGAATTGGGACAGTAAGTATTTTAAGGAAATGTATTTGATTGGCCTTATTCCAAGTTGCATACAATTTGCATGTGAGCCCGCGTTATTAGTAGGTAGTAGCAGTAGCAGCAGCAGCAGCAGCAGCAGCAGCTCATTAAACCTGACCTGAGGCAAAGCTACCTAAGGTAATCAGAGGCACACTGGATCCTCTTTTAAAAATATTTTTGTAAGCATTGGTCGGAAATGATTTGATTTATATAAATGCAACACCTGGGTAAGGATGCAAAATCATTCACCTCAAATTATTCCCGACCAATGCTTACATGCATTATTACTTTGCCCGTTAAGCCACATGGGTCATTTACCTTGTTAATAACCCATCAGGACTGGCCTATGTAGGCCAGACATAAAGGAAAGTTTGTCAGTCTCAACAATCACATAAGTGATAATTGATGGTCATCCTACTCTCAGGTCAGGTCGAGGAAGATTTTCTAGAGTGAAGGTAGGACCCATTAACTGCTGGACCCCATAGCAGCTGCTATGGCTATACCTACACCCTGGTATCGAATGGGCAAAACTGGCAAATGACAGGTGTGCCAAGCTTGAGGCATCATAGTCAAAAAGACTTGAGGCTGTAATTGCTGCCAAAGGTGCATCGACAAAGTATTGAGCAAAGGCATGAATACTTATAAACCTATAAACCGGTTATTTTTGTCATTATGGAGTGTTGTGTGCAGAATTTTGAGGGAAAAAATGAATTTAATCCATTTTGGAATAAAGCTGGAATATAACAAAATGTGGAAAAAGTGATGCACTGTGAATACTTTCTGGATGCACTGTAAAGCCCAGTCTTCTGTTTTATTGATGCATTTGTTAAACTGTAATCTGTTGTCATTGGAACAGAAAAATGTAATAACTCCTTGGATGAAGTAATACAGCCTACATGAAAGGTCAGGGGTCTGACTGCTTGGCCTGCTTTAGTCACGCCTTTGTTGAATGAGGCACTGTTATGGTTCAAAGTCTAGTAGGGAGCTGTGGCATAAGATGTCTGCCCTCGCCCGGGCTTTGCCACCTCACTCTGCATATTAGCCAGTGTGGTTCAGTTGACTTAAAAATTAGCTTAACTTACCTACAGCTTCTTCCAGCCCGTAAGTCACCTGTGTCCCTTGACACAGCTAAGTCTTCTTCCAGGTCCCACTGGCAGCCTCTGAAGTATTGCTGACCCCCAATGGAGAGTGCGCCCGCATCATTGGGCACAGGCGCAGTATGCTCCCGGTGACGTGGATGTGCTTTCTGGCAGCGCATGCACAGAAGACGCTGACCCATTGGGGGTCGGCGATACTTCAGTGGCTGCCAGCGGGACCTGGGAGAAAACGAGAGCTGCCTCAAGGGACACACGTTGCTTCTGGAAGAAGCCTTTGGTGGCATATAAATCTTAGAATGCAAAAATCACTATATTAAAGAATGCGTAAAAAAGCCCCTATATTTTTTTTTAGCAACTGTATTCAAACCCAATATCCTTGTTTCATCTTTTCTATCCACATAAAGGTCTAGTTGCTTCAGCAGAAAGTTCCAATGACTGTACAACTCTTGTGCGTTTTCAAACATTTTCTTTGTAGCCATGAAGAGGATGGTTGCTGGATGTTATGTATTAGTCAGTTTCAGGCATCCAAGTTATGCATCTGCAAAACTAGCTGAGTGCAGTATTTATCTGGTGAGATCTTCTACACCTCTTTTACACTGGACAGGTGTTTCTGGCTGCTGAGTGGCAAGGAGCCTGTGCCATTGCATGTATTGTGGCATGGTGTGTACGCCCAAAACTGTTAGTAAACATATCAAGTTAGTAAACCACTGAAACTTTCATAGAAGCCTGGTCTTTAATAAAAAAACAATAATAATTAATAGCTTAATGCCACTACCACAGTTATAGGCGCTTAAACATTTTGAACCTAATGTTCAGTTCACAGTTAATAGTTACATAGTTACATATTTAGGTTGAAAAAAGACATACGTCCATCGAGTTCAACCAGAGAGCAAATATGCTTTCACCATCCATGGAATAGAAGTCCCACGGAGAATATATTCAGATATGTCTGTTGCATTGGACATGTCATAAGAGAATGGTTATAACTTGTCTGACTTCTGTTCACTGTCCGGAAAAGTCGTGAAGATTGTGACTTTATGTTCTGTTACTACACTGGACAGAACTGACATATCGAGCACAGGTTTTTAACAGAATCCCATATTTGGCCTAGGACAGTGATCTGCAAACTCGGCTCTCCAGCTGTTAAGGAACTACAAGTCCCACAATGCATTTGCCTTTATGAATCATGACTGTTGCTGTCAGACTCCTGCAATGCATTGTGGGACTTGTAGTTTCATAACAGCTGGAGAGCCAAGTTTGCAGATCACTGGCCTAGGAACGGTCTATTTGTCTGTCATCCATTGTGCTCCATTGCGTGGATCAGAACGTTTATAGGCTGAAGTATGAACCAAGCCTCATCGCTCACACACTGCCTTGTAGGCCTTTGGATTAACTACTTGCCGACTGCTCCACCCCAATTGCCGTGAGCAGTGCGGCAACCCCAGGACCTCTCCACGCCGATTGGTGTGAATGGCTGTCTATGGGGCTAGCAGGAGATTGCGCGCAGGCAGAGCTCCGCCCTGCCCCGCTCTTAATCTCCGAGCATCAATAGCCGCTCGGGAGACTGTTGACGGTGAAACCGCCGTCTAATTACTTTATACAGCGCTGCGATCTGCAGCAGCACTGTACTGGGGACAGCCGTGTGACACGGCTGTCCCCCTGGCAGGCAAAATAGTGATCGGCTGTCATAGGCTAAAGCCTATGACAGCTGATCACGCTGATTGGCTGGCTGGGGGAGGGAGGGATATAAGACAAATTAAAAAAAAAAAAGTAAACTTTATTAAAAATTTAATTAAATAAATAGTTACAAAAAAACAAACACCTGGGGGGCGATCAGACCTCATCAACAGAGAGCTCTGTTGGTGGGGAGAAAAAGGGGGGGGGGAATCACTCGTGTGCTGAGTTGTTCGGCCCTGCAGCTTGGCCTTAAAGAGACCCCGTAACAAAAATTGCATCCTGTTTTTTATCATCCTACAAGCTCCAAAAGCTATTCTAATGTGTTCTGGCTTACTGCAGCACGTTCTACTATCACCATCTCTGTAATAAATCAACTTATCTCTCTCTTGTCAGACTTGTCAGCCTGTGTCTGGAAGGCTGCCAAGTTCTTCAGTGTTGTGGTTCTGTGATGCATCTCCCCCCTCCAGGCCCCTCTCTGCACACTGCCTGTGTATTATTTAGATTAGGACAGCTTCTCTCTTCTCTCTTATCTTTTACAAGCTGGATAAATCCTCCTCTGAGCTGGCTGGGCTTTCACATACTGAGGAATTACATACAGGCAGAGCTGTCTGCACTCTGCAGGAAGAAACAGCCTGACACTTCAGTGGAAGATAGCTGCAGGGGGAAAGAAACACACAAATGATCTCTTGAGATTCAAAAGGAAGGGTGTATACAGCCTGCTTGTGTATGAATGTATTTTCTATGTGTGGACATACTGTACATCAACCTACTTCCTGTTTTGGTGGCCATTTTGTTTGTTTATAAACAAACTTTTTAAAACTGTTTTTAACCACTTTTAATGCGGCGAGGAGCGGCGAAATTGTGACAGAGGGTAATAGGAGATGTCCCCTAACGCACTGGTATGTTTACTTTTGTGCGATTTTAACAATACAGATTCTCTTTAAAGCTGCTGTGGCCATTTTAGTAATAAATGTCCTGGTCACTAGGGGGGGGGGGGTTAACACTACAGTCCTCAGGTGGTTAAAGGAGACAGACAGGGTATCCAGTCATTCAGATTAACATAGAAATGTCATACAAGTAGTGTAGGGCTTGAATCCAGCACTATAGTGCTTCAAAAAACAATGGTGCTAATAAAGATGCCTCCATTTTTATTTTTTTTATTTTTTTCATTACACTAGGGAAATATTCCTGGCTTTCGGCACTGACAATCCACTGATATATTTAAAGGGGCAGTTTAGTGAAAATTATTATTTTCCATTAATCACATATCAGTTATTTAATAAGGAGAGCATACGTTTCTCCATAGACCTTGTGTTAAAAAAAAATAAATTAGATAATATCAATATTTCTGCTTTTTAAGACAGCTGAGCTGCATCATTAGCATACTAAGCGACGGACTTCACTGATAGTAGCAAACATTTTAGCTGATTTATAATGGCTGGCTCACTCACTACAGAGAGCCCTGCTGTTCTCACATGTAACTAGCTAAGTAAATAGATAAAACAGGCTACTAATTAGTTGCTTACTTAGCACCCTGTTTATCTATTTACTTAGCTAGTTACATGTGAGAACAGCACAGCTCTCTGTAGTGAGTGAGCCAGCCGTTATAAATCAGCTGGAATGTCTGCTACTATCAGTAAAGTCCGTTGCTTAGTATGCTAATGATGCAGCTCAGCTGTCTTAAAAAGCAGAAGTAGTGTTTTCTACTTTTTTAACACAAGGTCTATGGAGAAACGTATGCTCTCCTTATTAAATAACTGATATGTGATTAATGGAAAATAATAGTTTTCACTAAACTGCCCCTTTAACTTTTTCTTGAAGTGACTTTTAATAATCAGGACGCAAATATATGTGTCAGAATTGGAATTTAATAGGAAAAAAAAGTTTGGTCTTTTTGAGAAATGCCCTTTTGTTTTTATATAATTTGTTTCCCTGGCAGGTATTGCTTTATTTCTCTGCAATTCTGTTTAGTAAAAGGAAATCTTTATTTAGAGCGATGTGTAATGTTACAAATAATAGCCTGCAGGCAACATATTTCACTTTGGAATTAAAGCCAAGGGCTTTATACTGCTCCAGAAACCATGTCTCTCAGATGTGAGAGTCCCCTCCTCGTCTATCCTGCTCAGATATATTGCGCTGATCCCTTTCCCTATTTTATGTTCTTTCCTCTCTACTAGGCAGAGATGTGTTCACACCTAGACAGGCGGAGACAGATTAAACCATTTTATTCTAGGTATACATGGTACACAAGGCAGTCTTCACGCCATGCACAACAAATTAAACCATAGTTGTTCTGCTGTTTTTTTTTGTTAACGTTTTAAATATACAGGACCTATAAAAGCAATCAATTTAAAGTGAATAGTTTAGTATGTTGAAGCTTAAAAAGTGTTCTATATAATTTTTATCTGTGTCTGTCTACACATGGAGAAACTATGCATGATCACTTTCAAAGGTGTTTCTTGCTAGAAATTCTTCTGTGTTGCAAACAAACCTCCGTACAAGTCTCTAATGGTGCTATGCAAACAATATTCTTTTATAGAATTTATATTTTGCACAAAGTGCAGTCGTATGGCCATGTCTGGTCACCTCCTTCTGACACACATTACCAGGTAAGGTCCATCATCTTTGCAGCCTGGGACATGTCCTAAATAATCTATAAAGCACTTACCATTCACGTTCACTTAGGACTCAATGCTTGGAGTTTTTAGATGCAACTATGACAGTGTGGTGCAGTTAGTGTTGGGGCCAGAACTGATAGCTTTGTAAATGTTGATAAAAGCCCACAATAGCTCCAGATGTACTGTATCTGCTTGATGATGCCTTATCTGACTAGGCACAATAAGATGTTAAATCTCTACCACCAGTGGATGTCCCAAGATGACACAAATGCTGCAACTGTCCTGGATGCTGCTCTGCTGGGCTCCTTTGAAGCTTTAAAACAAATATTATATAGAGGGACCACTGCACCATATCCACTAACTAATAATATGAGAGTCGTTATAAAAGCTTGGGATTTAGTGCATAAGTGGACCCGACCTCCAGATAACAAATTCTCTCCCAACACCCCTATTTGGAACAACCCAAAATTATCACAATTCTTTACAATCCCAGATCCTATAATTTGGATATCAAAAGGAGTGTCACATTTGCAGCATATTGTCCAAGCTGGACAGCTAATACAATTTGATTCTCTAAAAGAGGCTTTTTCACTCCCTAATACACATTTTTTTCGCTTCCTGCAACTACGCCATGCCTTCAGAGCCCAGTTTGGTGGAGTCCCGCTTAGACTCGCAACATCTGAGATTGAGGATATCATACTAACTGAAAACCTCAGTAAACCCATGTCGACGATATATCAACATATAATTCTATTAACTGAACCCCGCCTTACTACCTATAAAAATGCATGGACAAATCTCATACCAAGTCTGGATGATGAGGAGTGGGAAGATGTGTGGATAAAACCCTTCCAATACTTAATTGCGACCAGAGATAGACTGATACAGTTTAAAATTTTACATAAAGCATACCTTATCCCCTCTAAATTGTCCAGATTTGATAGATTGAACCCGATAAATTGCAGGAGATGTAATGCTAGTGATGCAGATCTAGACCATATGGTGTGGAGTTGTCCTAACATTGCTTCTAAGTGGATAGATATCTGTGAATACGTTAAGAAGATTACCAAAACCAATATACCAGTTAATCCGTTATATTGTATTCTGGGGGACACCACCAGACTGGCTCCTACACACGCTCAAAGGTCACTAATAGGGTTGCTACTGTATTACTATAGGAAAGCAATTATTCTCAATTGGAAGAAGTCAGAAGCTCCTTCAATTCAATTCTGGAAGAAACTAATTAATGACTCACTGCATCTTTATAAAGCTGCGTATTTGGCTAGAGGGTGCCCACAAAAGTTTGATAAAGTCTGGAAACCTTGGACAAGTAATAAGGATACGTCCTAAGAGAATGAGGGTGGGTAACACGTTGCAAAGTCTGTAAATGCATGTTGACAGACAAAATATACTTTATATGTAATAGCTGCAATAGACTGCAAATGTTTTTACCTGATATAAACTAGGACGAGCAAAGGGGGGAGGGGAGGGGGGGTTAGGGGTGGGTCAGGATGGTACGCGGTGGTCATGAATGTAAGTCTGTAATGAGTTCTGTAGCTCACCTGCGTGTGGGCCCACCTTTTTTTTGGTGTGTGTGTTAAACGTGATGTTTTTGTCAAATTATTAAAATCAATAAAAAATTTACAAAAAAAAAAAATCTCTACCACCAACCCCACCAAGGATGCAGACCTCAATCTATAATTGTGTATTTGATTAACAGCAAGGAGACAAAATCACAGTAAACTTTAAAGCCTATCTTCATAGCCTACCCTTGCACTGTCATGCTTTTTCTGGCCAGGGCCCCATAGACTTCTGGCAGAGTACTGCAGTGTTATTGCTGCAGCCGGCTTTTGACAGTCCATCTAAATGAGTGTGCTGTAAATGTTATGGCCAAAGCCAGAAGTGTGGCCAGATCCCAAATTGGCCAACGAAGGGGAAGTGGCCAAGGTCAGATGTAAGAGATTACATCGTACCTTGGATGGTAAAGTGACGAAAAAAGCATTTTCTTCTGAATGTGCAACCTGCAGGCCTATGCCTAAGACTAACTTTCACCGCTTTAGTGCCTAACGCTAATCTCTGCTCTCTTCTGCCTTAGGCTATGGCCACACTTGCCAAAAATCGCAGGCGTTTTCTGCAACGCAAAATCGCACATGATGCTTCCCAATGCACAATCGCACTCTACTGGTAGCAATGTTTGGTTTTCCGCAGCAGGGAAAAAAGCCGACACTGTTGCTTTTTATTGTACAATGCATGGGATTCCCCTTTGCCAACAGTCAGCTGTTCTCAGATGGCTGCCGCCCAAGACCTTCCCTCTTCTGTGCCTACCACTAACCTCCCCCTCTACTCTGCCTAACCCTAACCTTCCTACCTCTCCAGATTCTGTCATATCCAAGAAAGTGACACCACACCAGGCAAATAGTGAAATGGCAGAAAAGCTATTCTGCACGTTAGTAGGCTATAGCTAAATTGGCCATCCTGAGAAATGCCAGTTCCACTTTGGCCGACTTCCGGCTTTGCCATAACAAAAGCACCAATCACTTCTTACCTTTAATTTTTTTTGGAATGGGCAAGCTTAGTTGTTACCGTCACTTACCACACCCTCCCATTCTCTGCAGTGGTAGAAACTTGTTTGTGGTAGTAGTGAAGCTAGAGAGACTGGATGCATTGTGGGAAGTGTTTAGACCTGCCACTCATTCGCCTCTCTATTCTTCTCTATGGAAGAAAGTTTGAAGCCTTAGGATGGGGAAGGTATCATAAAGCACAATTCTACACCTGATGCACGAAGGACTCCTACTTGGAGGGTGTTATTTAGTCCCCAACGTTGAGGATTTCCTTAGGCAAGTGGAATGGAAAGCTAGAATAAAATATTCCTAGAATTCGGCTATTAATTTCAGTAGCGGCTCTGGAAGATAAAGCTCTGCTTCATGCTGAGATGCTCTCCTGTGCCCAATTGATTGGGTCCTTGAAATGTACTGGAAGTTATTGATTTCTTGAGAAGCAAAAGATTTCAGGAAGATTCAGTTGCTATTATGTATTCTGTTTTAAATCGATGATTACAGACAATCGGTGTAGAGCAGCTTTTGCTCGTCCGGGCGGCTGGATCTGTGAACATGCACTTTTCCTACACGTTGTTGCAGGAGGCAATGGGTTACTCTCTCGATGTGTTTTTCTTCTGCAGTATTGCTGCTGTTATATTATCGGAATGGAATGTAATAGGTGACACAGACTTTGCATTGCACACATTGCAGATAAATTGGGAACTTTGGTAAAATGATGTGTAGGCATTTGTCATCTTTGCACATTCAGCGAGACTGCTGGAGAAGTAGCAGGAAAACATGTATTTTGGTATTCGCTTAAAGTATGACACACAAGCTTTGCAATTTGATTTTTATTTGGCAGGTTTTTTTGCACAATATCCTATTTTACTTAGCGCAACATCAAGCTAGTTATTATGATAAAAGCCTGTGTTCTTCCTCAGACCTTCCCCCTGGTCCCTCCCCTTTCCTGATACTGCAAGTGCCTGTCCTGTCACACCTGCTGATTGAAGCAGAGAGAAGTGAAGCCTGTGTTCTTCCTCAGACCCTCCCCTGGTCCCTCCCCTTTCCTGATACTGTAAGTGCCTGTCCTGTCACACCTGCTGACTGAGGCAGAGAGAAGTGAAGCCTGTGTTCTTCCTCAGACCCTCCCCTGGTCCCTCCCCTTTCCTGATACTGTAAGTGCCTGTCCTGTCACACCTGCTGATTAAGGCAGAGAAAAGTGAAGCCTGTGTTTTTCCTCAGACCCTCCCCTGGTCCATCCCCTTTTCTGATACTGTGTGCTTATCCTGTCACACCTGCTGACTGAGGCAGAGAGAAGTGAAGCCTGTGTTCTTCCTCAGACCCTCCCCCTGGTCCCTTTCCTGATACTGTAAGTGTCTGTCCTGTCACACCTGCTGACTGAGGCAAAGAGAAGTGAAGCCTGTGTTCTTCCTCAGACCCTCCCCTGGTCCCTCCCCTTTCCTGATACTGTAAGTGCCTGTCCTGTCACACCTGCTGATTAAGGCAGAGAGAAGTGAAGACTGTGTTCTTCCTCAGACCCTCCCCTGGTCCCTCCCCTTTCCTGATACTGTGTGCTTGTCCTGTCACACCTGCTGACTGGGGGAGAGAGAAGTAAAGCAGCAGTGGGGTTGTAAACTGCGAAGCAGAAAGCAAAATTAATTGCTTGAAGCAATATATAGATTTAATGGTTATAACTTGTAGATTTCCAGAGTCTGACACAATGTTTTTTTATGGTTAGTGTAAATGCAGATACAGTAGTTGTTTGAAGGGACTCTAATTCTTCTTTTCTAATTTATTATGGTGCTTCTGTCTTCTGCCTAGAATCACCCCTAGTGCATAAAGTGTGTATATGGAGGTCTAAAGGCCCATTTGTGTCCCTTATCCTCTGCATAAGCCTTTCTGATTGCTATTCACCCCAGTCATATTTAGGATGTGAGATACCTGTACATACCTCAGAGTTTTTACCTAAAATACTAATTTGTGCAACAAAAGTATAATGCCTATATGGGCCTGTGTGCGGGGGGCTTACCCCCATATTGGCACTGGGGTGAAATATATTTATTGCTGATTGATCCTGTGAACAGAAGTCATACTGCTGTGTTTTTAAAGGAAAAGCCCAAATCCCCCCCTCCCCCGATCTATAATGTAATTATAATACATTAGAGTTCACTTTACTCAACATCTTAATCAACTCTTATTTATAAGTGCTTAACCGCCAGTAGTGGTGTATATGCCATATATACAATTACTCCTGAAGCTCTCCACCATGGGATTAGTAAGAAGTAGCAGAAAGTTTGGAGCAGGGATTTTATTGGACAGGTAAGATAGGCAAGTGTGGCTGATGCTGGAGAGCAGAGGCAGAAGCAAGAGAAGCTGGCAGCATCAGCAACCCTGCTGTATACAGCATACAGAATGCATGGTCATTGTGAAAGGGGTTGTTAATCTGAGGGAGGGGAGGAGACGTCCAGGTCCACAGATTTCAACTGGGCAGCAAAATTGGTATTTAAGAATAATAACTTTTTTTAAATTAGTGGGCAATATGAGGTCGGTGTGGCCTGTGTATGGATTGTAAATACTGTGGGCCCTTTTCACACTGGCTGCATTGCATTGGTTTTTGAAAAGGCTGGTGATTTTTCAAAACGAAAGTACAGTAAAGTTACAATGGGAATCGTAAGAATGCATTCACACTAATGCATTTCCGATTTTCTAAAAGGCAATCGCAGTTCTGCTGCAGGGAAAATTGCAAACTGTGAAATGCAAAACGTGTTTGTGTTTTGCGATTTTTGGTGTGAAAGATACCTAAGCCTTTTTAACTACCAGGTTCCCCAGCTTAGGCGACTTCATAGTGGTGAGGCAGGTAAAAAGGGTGCAGCACTGTGCACAAGATTTAGTGCCACCATAGGCCGTAATATGAATTACGGCTGTAGCAGCGCATGCAGAGTAATTGGAACCAGCAATAGCCAGAGCACAAATTACACTATAAACAGCGTAATTCAGACACCAGCTATAGCTGGAGCTTGAATTGCATCTTCCCCTACTGAATTAGGTTATTAGTGGGGGAATAGTTTTGTAAATAGCTGGAAAATTTGTGTGGTTAGGGTGAGACTTTTTGTTGGGCTTCACCCAGCGCCCAAATTTCCTGGCGTCTTGATCACATGGATGCCACAGTGGGCACTTTGTAATGGGGCTTAGCACACAGCAATGCTCCGCCTATGTGACGTTCACAGTACGGTGGCTGTGTTGCAGTATAGCGGAGTGCGGCAGTAAGTTACCGTAAAATGTGCGTGTAAACAGTAACCGTGAAGCATACTTTTCATTAACTGTATGCTTTAGTGTATGCTATGCGATACGTCCGTAGTGTGAAGTACGACTGTGAACCAAGCCCAACTTACAACTCTAATGGGTTAAAAAGCACGGTAACAAATTTACCTAAATCCGCAGTGACATCTCAGACATTGTTTTCTGAAGTGTCACGCCATGTAAGAAAATGGAATTAGTTGTAAAAGAAAATGGCAAATTCAGAGCAGCTAAACCTTCCTAGAATTCATTTGACATTAGAGCATATTTCATAGATTCTGTGTCTGAGCCTTTATATAAAGTACTGTCGGCTTACACAGTGGCTTTATGGCTGAGCTCGGCGTACATTTCAGCTAGAAATTGTCTTCTGTAAATAGTTCACATTGATTTTTTTTCCCTTTCTCTCTATAAATGTTACAGCTGTTGGAGAATGTCACAGTGAAAAAATGCTGGCCTCTGGTATTGATGTGTGGCTGGAGGGATGATGATCATTCATTTTACACCTTGTACCATTTCAAAGATTAATATTTTGGAAGGCTTTTTTTTTCCTTTAGAAGGCTATAGAGGGGAAGGCTTATTTCAAAATTAAGCAGTTGCTCAAATAATCAATGTCCATTTCAGTCATAATGCAGCACTGGCATGATGTACAGAAATGTGCGATTATGCAGTGGTGGAAAAATGTATTGGCGATATTCTTGCTTTTTCCCATTGTTGCATATTTGTCACCGTAAATGGATGCTAACCATCAAACTAGTGTCTGATGATAATAAATAGCTCAATGTAATGCAAAGTCAATGTAGTAATAATATTAAAATCTCTCCATTTTACAGTAAAATGCTTAATTCCTGAAAAATTAGTTTTCTCCTCTGCACACACACATTTGCTATATTCTTAAAAGTTGAATTGTACATAAAGGAGCAAGTTGAATGCAACAAATCAACCAATAAAATTGAGCATGCATTTTAAATTCCAGAACTAGATCCTGAGATTTCCAAGTATACACTAAGCTTTATTTTGATCTTTAAATGACACTCTGGCCCCTATTTAATTAATTTTTTCTCCAGAGTTTTCTCCCTGAAGATATTTTCACATCCAATCAATAAAATTAATTTTAAAGAGAATCTGTATTGTTAAAATCGCACAAAAGTAAACATACCAGTGCGTTAGGGGACATCTCCTATTACCCTCTGTCACAATTTCACCGCTCCCCGCCGCATTAAAAGTAGTCAAAAACTGTTTTAAAAAGTTTGTTTATAAACAAACAAAATGGCCACCAAAACAAGAAGTAGGTTGATGTACAGTATGTCCACACATAGAAAATACATTCATACACAAGCAGGCTGTATACAGCCTTACTTCTGAATCTCAAGAGATCACTTGTGTGTGTTTACCTTCTGTCCCCAGCTTCTCTCATGCACTGAACATTACAGGCTTCCTGCAGACAGCTCTGCCTATGTTGTTAATTCCTTAGTATGTGACAGACCAGCTCCTTTCACAGCCTCCAGAGGAGGATTTTTATCCAGCTCTCTTCTATCACTGATAAGATAGCAGAGAAGCTGCTGGCTTATGTAAATAAAACACACACTGGAGTGTGCATAGAGGAACAGTTCAACACTGAAGAACTTGGCAGCCTTCCAGACACAGGCCGACAAGTCTGACAGGGGAAAGATACATTGATTTATTACAGAGATGGTTATAGTAGAAAGAGCTGCAGCAAGCCAGATCACATTAGAATAGGTTTAGGAACTTGTAGGATGGTAGAAAAAACGTTGTAATTTTTGTTACAGAGTCACTTTAAAGTATACCAGAGCCCAAAACATGAGAAACAGTGGGAGCAGGCATGTATGGTGAGCTGTCCTGATTCCCACCGCTCCCCCCCCCCCCCCCCCCCGTTCTCCTTTGCCCCCTACTTTCATACCTAAAGCCTCTCCGGCAGCTTTTTCAGGGTTGCCAGAGTTAGGGCATCACTGCACCTGCGCTGGCCTGGCCATCCTACAGAGCGAGACTGCGGCTGGGAGCGATCTGCGCATGACGTAATCGAGACGTGTAGGTGCAGTGCTGCCCTACTCCGGCGACTTGGTATCCTTTAAGACACAAGCAAGTAAGAAAATACTCAAAATAAGGTTGAGATTTCATGGTTAGCTACTTTTTGGTACATTTTCAATTGCAAAGTGCTGAAAGGTAACTTTGTAGAGAAGATACAAAATTGTTTTTTGGGAGAAAACTCAATAGCAAAATTCCTATTCTTTGTATCAAATTGCTGCTTGTATTCTGAAATGGGGGTCATACTTTTTATTTCACCTCCTTCGCTTTAGTCCTGTCCGTATTCATTATTTCCTTTAGGCAATATGTATTTAGCTACTGGGCCTGACCAAACATCACTTGGGTGCAGGTCGTTGCACTGGCATGCATATAGGGGGCACCAGTTCTCCACTTGGAGAAGGTGGAGAGTGCTGCAAGGGCTGCTGTAACTATGGTCACATTAGAAATGGTTTTATATTGCATCAAGCTTGTTGCGCAATAAAGCAGGCGTACTCTCCAGAAACACAGCATTAAAGGGAACCTAAAGTGAGAGGGATATGGATGTTTCCTTTTAAACAATACCAGTTGCCTAGTAGTCCTGCTGATCTCTTTGCTGCAATAGTGGCTGAATCACACACCTGAAACAAGCATGCAGCTAATCCAGTCTGACTTCAGTCAGAGCACCTGATCTGCATGCTTAACCACTTAAGCCCAAAGGGATGTTTATTTGATACTTATCCGTTAGCCGGGCGCATCCGGCAGGTGGCGCTAATTCCATTCATACTTCATTCATTTATTCATTCATTCAAAAGTGTTAATGTAAGCGATTTGTATCTTGTTTGAAGTGGCCGTCTCGCTGCGTAACAGATGAAGCCGCCGGCGGGGACATGGCAGCCGGCGGGGACATGCGTATCCCCCCAGAGTCGTTCATTGCGACAGGGAATCCTGCTTGTTTTCTTGCGACAAACGACTCTGGGGGGACACGCATGTCCCCGCCGGCTGCCATGTCCCCGCCGGCGGCTTCATCTGTTACACAGCGAGATGGCCACTTCAAACAAAATACAATCGCTTACATTAACGCTTTTGTTACGTGAAGTGTTAATGTAAATAGCGCCACCTCTATGAATTAATGAAGTATGAATGGAATTAGCGCCACCTGCTGGATGCGCCCAGGTAACGGATAAGTACAGTTTATTTTTTGCATCTGAGCAACTTGCTCCTCCCATTCATTTGCCAATAACTTTATCACTACTCATCACAATGAATTGATCTATATCTTGTTTTTTCCGCCACCAATTAGGCTTTCTTTGGGTGATACATTTTGCTGAGAATTAATTTATTATAAATACATATTAACAGGAATATTAAGAAAGAAATGGAAAAAAATCATTATTTCTCAGCTTTTGGCCATTATAGTTTGAAATTAATACATGCTACCATATTTAAAACCCATGTATTTTATTTGCCCATTTGTCCCGCTTATTACACCATTTAAATTATGTCCCTATCACAATGTATGGCGCCAATATTTTATTTGGATATAAAGGTGCATTTTTTAAATTTGCGTCCATCACTATTTACAAGCCCATAATTAAAAAAAAAATATTAATATACTCCTTTGACATGCATATTTAAAAAGTACAGACCCTTGGGTAACGATTTATGGGTTGTTGTTTTTTTTATTATTTTAATTTTTTATTAAAAATTATTTGGGTATTTTTTGATGTGGGAGGTAAACAGCTAATTTTAAATGTAAAAAAAAAATTATTCATTTAATAAAAAGTGGGTGTGGGTGTAGTTTTACTATTTGGCCACAAGATGGCCACAGTCAAAAACTCCTGGGGGCGATCGATCTCGCTCCCAGGAACAAGAATGGAGACGGGGAACTTTTTGAACTCAGAAAAACCGCAGTATCTGATGAGACGCTGTCGGCTTTTCTGCGGGGGGCTTCGATCAATGAAAGGGATCTATAATCCCTTTCATTGATCGCTGGGCTAATGGCCGGTGGCGGGAGCGTGCACAGCCCAACTGGACGAGAATGTTCGTCCAGTTGGGCTTAAAGGGAAGGTCCAAGCAAAAAAAAAAATGAGTTTCACTTACCTGGGGCTTCTACCAGCCCCATGTAGCCATCCTGTGCCCTTGTAGTCACGCACTGCTGCTCCAGTCCCTCGCTGGCAGCTTTCTGACCTCGGAGGTCAGGGCCGCATTGCATACATTTTTACGCATTCCAGCTAGTGCAGGAACAAAAATGTATGCGTTGCACCACTAACGCGTAAAAATGTATATGTTAATGTTCCTGCACTAGCGAGAATGCGTAAAAATGTACGCAATGCGACCCTGACCTCCGAGGTCAGAAAGCTGCCAGCGGGGGACTGGAGCAGCAGTGAGTGACTATGAGGGCACAGGATGGCTAAATGGGGCTGGTAGAAGCCCCAGGTAAGTGAAACTCATTTTTTTTTTTGCTTGGACCTTCCCTTTAAGTGGTTAATCTGGGGCTGTGGCTGAAAGTATTAGAGACACAGGAGAGTCAGGCAACTGGTATTATTTTAAAAGGAAAAATGCATGTCCTTCTCAGTTTAGGTTCCCTTTAAGGGCTTGTTTCCACTGTTGCGACGCGATTTCGGCCGCATTCCGACGCTTGTAAAAACGCATGCGGATGCGTTTCCACATGCGTTTTTACCCGCGATTTCGCATGCGATTTCGCATGGCAGGGTGCCATGCGAAATTAACCATGACACTGCCAGGGCTAAATAAAATTGAAAAAGGTGCGAAATCGCACGCGAAATCGCGGGTAAAAACGCATGTAACAAACGCATGCGTTTTTACTATTAAATACATTAGCGGCGATTCGCACGGATTCCCGACGCAGGCGAAATCGTTGGCTCTTTTGTGCGTTTTTTTCACGCTGAAAAAAACGCACCTCAACAACGCTACAGTGGAAACAGGCCCATCCACTTGCATCACATGTGCGGATCTGCATGCGTTGGACGCATGCAGATTCGCGATAGTGGGAACGAGCCCTCAGTTGTTTTCATTTTTTTTTTTTTTTAATCGACTTATAGGCTCTATAAAACTGACCAATCCATGATGTGATGTTTCACAAATGCTACAAAATAACCTATTACACAGAAATACACATACTGTACATGCAAAATGCGCGTCATGGAAATTTGGGAAAACTTTATGGTAGAATATCGGTAAATTTACTGCTATTCTACTATTTCAGTGCACATGACAATAGTAAAATATCACCTAATAATAATCCAAACATTTGTATAGCGCTTTTCTCCTTTCGGATTCAAAGCGCTCAAGAGCTGCAGCCACTGGAACGTGCTCAAGAGGCCACCTTGCAGTGTTAGGGAGTCTTGCCTTTGAACTCCTTACTGAATAGGTACTGACACTAGCCAGGATTCAAACCCTGGTCTCCCTTGTCAAAGGCGGTGCCCTTAACCAGTACACTATCTGTCACTACTGACAGTAATAAAATACAGATATTTTATTACACTTAAAGGACAACTGAAGCGAGCGGTATATGGAGGCTGCCATATTTATTTCCTTTTGAGTAATACCAGTCGCCTGGCTATCCTGCTGAACCTCTGCCTCTATTACTTTTAGCGGTAAATCCTGAACAAGAATATGGTATTGATGGTTATGTCAATACAAAACATACTGTGAACAGTATTGACATGCATACATGTCAATACTCTCCTGCACTGTATACTAGACCCTTGTTTGACACATTATGGCAAGTTACAGGAAAAAAAGTTATGAAAATTATTTTTTTGCACATAAATCCTGGGAAAATGTAATGCCAGGAAGGTTAAGAGTAAATAAATCTGGCAGTCTCTACCTACCTCTCGCTACAGTTGTCCTTTAATGCTCCCAATACTGATGCCTAACCTTAATCAAACTGTAGAAAAAGCATTCTGGCACCATCCATTTTACAGATACAACTTTAATTTATTGTTCTTGGGTATAATCACAGATCATTTATACAGTGATTAATAGCACAGACTAACCAGCAAGCTCATGGTGAACCAGAACTCATTGGAGTGTGTGAGGGGCTACAATGGTCCTAAAAGCCCCCTTACTAAAAGGCTATGGAAAACAAAAGTTTGCTTTCTTAAAACAGAAAGAATTTGCGATAATTCAGGTTGGAGTGAGTCAGTGCATCATGGCTCTGTACAAATGAACAAGCTGACACATCATTGCATTCCAGCGGTTCTGGAGGTGTGTTTAGCTTCTAAGGGCAACAAGGTTAATTTGCATATATTCAGCAGTGATGCACTGGGAGACATCTCGGAGCTCACTCCAACCTGAATCACTAATAAATGGCACAGATGTAATAAAGTCCCATGTATAGATACTTGTAACACAGCAAAACATGTGTTCCTTTCTCAAGCACAAATCACTGTATCTGCCTAGGATTTCAGCCTTATATACAGTTTATGAACTACTGTGGTAAAATTGGCCAATCACTGACCAATCTACATTGTGTGCACCCTAAGGGCTTGTTCACACTATGAACATTTTTTATTTTTTTTTATTTTTTAAGCGCTGGTGATTTTTGAAATCGCTCCAAAAGCGCTTGTGCAAGGATTTCCTAGGAGAGTGTTCATACTTGAGCTTTCTATTGAATCGCAAACTCAGCTCGTGTACCATTTTATGAGCTTTTTTGTTCAATAGAAAGTATAGGGAAATCACAAAGCGATTTGAAAAAGCGATTTGAATAGTGATTTCCCGAGCACTTTTATGAATAAATGCATTGTATTCATTCATTTCCAGATTAGAGTACACTTCCTGACTGAAGTTCGGAAGTGTAAAAAATCATCGCTCCACAAAAGTGCTTAGAAAAGCGCTTTTCTAACCGCAAAGCAAAATAAATAACCAAATCGCTCAGCGATAGCGCTGGCGATTTGTAATGTGAACAAGGCCTCAAGCCTAGTACACACTTTCAATTATGAATTAACAGAATTCTCAATACTATGAGCAGGTTGTCTAGTCATATCATCATAGTACACAGGTAAAATTGGTCAGTGATTGGCCAATCATAATTGAAAGTGTGTACCAGGCCTTAGGGTCTCCACTATCATCATGTGGAGTCCTGACAGGCAGCTATGTCCTTCAAAAGCCATGTGCACATATGAATAACATACTACTGCCTGCTGTTACTGCACCAGGGGAGAGTGCTAAACAAACACATCGCTAGCCTAGTGGACATCTCACATCACTAAAAATCCCACATGACAAACCTTTAGGCAATAGCAGTAGCCTTTTGTCCATAGACTTTCATTCTTTGCTGTGACTGTTCTTCATGCTCGCTATGCCAGAGTTGTGTGCTTAAGCTTAGCCCTCCATATTTGCTGTGCTCTGTAGTGTTAGGCACATTTAAAGAGATTCTCTTTATTTTTTATTTTTAGTACAAATCGTAGCGTAATAGCATGCATAGAGCTTGTTTTGCGAATACAAATAAATGTTTGCAAAATGTTGTAGTGATTTACAAGTTGAATAAAGCCTTTTGAGCACTTCTCACATACCTTGGAAAGTCTGACCTGGTGTGAAAGGACTGTCAAGGATTCACTATCATTCAACAATTCTAAACTTTCTGCCTTCGCTGATGGATAACACAGGTCAGTATCTGCTACTGTTTTACCTTAACTAAAATTTCCTATGTGACTGTTTGAATTTGTCATACTTTTTCATTCACTCTAAATACAAAGGAACACAACTCTCTACATCAGTGATGTTGAACTCCAGTCCTTGAAGGCACAGCTCAAACTGATGAGACTTAAAGGGAACCTTAGGTCAGAACAAAAAAGCCAGTCTTAACTGGGGCTTCTTCCAGCCCTCTGCAGTCTCCCTGTGCCTGCGCTGGTACTCTAGGTACCTCTGGTCTCCCGCTGCGGCTTAGTTTCGATTTTTGCCAACGAAACATGTCGCCAGCCACAGCGCCTGTGTGTCCTTGTTCATGCTCCCATCGTTGGGAGCATCCTGCACTGGTGCAGTACGAGTAAATCTCTATTACCTGCGCAGGAAGCTCCAGGCAACGGGAGCGTGAATGAGGAAGTGGGCGGCCAGGGCCGCATAGGCGCTGTGGTCGGCACCAGGCAAAATCGAAACTGAGCCGCAGCAGGGGCCTAGAAGATCCTAGAGTACCGGTTCGGGCACATGGTGACTGCAGAGGGCGGCTAGAAGCCTCAGGTAAGTAAAACTTTTACTCTTAAGTTTCTGTTTAATCAGGAAAGGTGTGGTTCATCAGGTAGAACACATTTCTTTCTTTGTTAGTCCATCCTATACACTGGCATGGATTTGGTACTCAAGGACTGGAGTTCGACACCTGTGCTCTACATAAGGGAGCAAACCTTGAAGTAAGATGTATACCATTTCTTATGCTTTTTATTTTCAAGGAAGATTGCTGTAAATCTATCCTAGCTTTTGAGTGGAACATTTTCCCTAATACCCTATGTAACTTCAATGCTGTTATTTATCTGCTGGCTAATGAAGGCGTATAATAATGTCTGCTAACACCACCCACCTCTGTCACATAGTTTTTCTCTGCCAGCATGACAAACTTAGACTGCGACTCCTGTATCATAGGAACTATATTTAACATGGTTTCTGGGATTTGCATTTGCTTCTTCTGATCAACAACGGCCTGCTATATAGCAAAACAGTTGTGCTTCAGAAATAAAAGAAGAAAATAGAAAAAAAAAAACCCTCTGTCAGGAACCGGCCCGCGGCACGCCTGCGTATACGGTTCCCGACTGCGGGTTTGACCAGATTAAGCGGGGAACAGCCTTATTTAAGCTACAAACAAGGCTGGAACCCCTCAAAACACCTCTCACTGCCACCACTAGCGTTGCTAGACACTTCCACTCTGCTGTCGAGTCCTCAGCGTGCACTCCGCGTTTTCGTATTTGGGTCAGCTTTGCACTTAGGCCAAATACGGGAACGCCACGCACCCACACACACACACACAGTTGCAATCTTACACTGTTGTGAAGCAAAGACCCACTAACAGTCGTTCCGAACGATACTGTTAGCCACTCTGCTGTCGCTACTCGCACTGGCGTTGTTCGTACGTTGGGTCAGCTGCGCGCTTAGGCCAACGTATGACAAACGCCCCCACACACAATGCAATTACAATTTCATACGGTAGTGTTGCTCAAGCGTGCAATTAGGCATGAACTTATACACGGTTACACTTCAGTCTCTTCTAGGCTATGAGTGTTAGTTTAGTACGGCAGAAGTCAAACTTATTAAATAATAATTTAATATTCCAGAAAAAACATAGAACAGTGCAGAACTGAATATGTACAAAAAGATTACCAAAAACAAAGTAAAAATAGTTACAAGATAAAATGTACAAAGATAACACACAAAGCGATTTTGCTTACCAAAATAAACGGGAAATAAACGTACCAGCGTATCGATCTGGTGTTGTTGCGGGCGGTACGCACTTCTGGTCAGGAACCAGGTTAGTTCTAGCCGTGTGAGCTACCTCCAAGAACTACCAGTTGTGGCTATCCTAGCTGCGGTTTTATACTATGAAATACGCCTAGAGGCTGCAACTTCCTTGGGGAGGGGAGGACTAGTTTTTAATAACATCCTCAGACATAATTTAATTTCCCAGAGATCTGACATCCGCATGTGAACAGTGTCCTATAGCACACACACAACAAAAGACTTTGTTAACCTCCAATCTCCCCAGGTTACAGGTGACAATTGATTAAGGCTTTCACATTGCTGACAGTACTTCCTAGCTGATCAAAGATAAGGAGGTTGCACCTCCACCAATAATTCAATTTCCACAGGTAAAAAATGGTATCAAAAGGACTTCACCCATTTCTAATAGCCTGTCATGTACATTTCAGAGGTTCCTGTGTTAGTCTCCAGACACTGGTCCTCTGGCTTAGTGTATTGAGACAATGGGCCATCTCCTGAGTTCAAACAGCCAGGCAGATAATCCCATTAGCACTCTCAGAGGAACTGCATACAGACTCAAAGCACCTCAATATATTCCTGACACGCCCCCTCTTCCAGACGGCGCCGGCAGATGATTCTAACGAATCGTCCTGCCAAAGCCGACACTGACGGCCGGGCCTGGGGGGGTAACTCCTTAGCTCCAAGCTACAGGAATGGAAAAGTTGGTCAGGTTGCTGCAATGTGTCGTTGCCCTTGGCAACCTGACGTAACCAACCAGGGGAATGCGAGTCAGTGACAACCGTGAATTTGCGACCATAGAGACAGTGCTGCAGCTGGGGAAGGGTTCCAACCGTCGCTACACGCACTTCCTCTATAGTGGCAGGAGCTATCTCTCGGTCCCTTTGGGGAACGATTATCTGCCGGTCTGCCTCCTCCACTTCGGACAGCTCAGAGGGAATAACTCCCCAGGACCCTCTCAGCCCGCCCCTCCCAGCTGGTGACCTGCTGGCTAGCCCCCTGAGCTCTTCCAGGCTGCTGTCAAATCGAACAGCCCCAGAGAGCTCAGTGCTGCCTGTCACACATTCCAGGAAGGCTGCAGACGGAGAGGCTCCTGGGCCCTCCGGGCCAGGTTCCGGATTGGATGTGGCTGACCCAGCAACATTTGCCACTTCGGTGGACAGTCCCTGTGCTGTAGACCCACTAGCGCTGCGGGTTACCACTGCAGCTGAGGGAGCGTCCACATTAGACGTATCATAAACCACATCACCTTTGGTCTTAAAAACATCGGAAGGGTGAAGACCCGGCCTGGTGCCGTCTGCCCCTTCAGTGGGCAATCCATCTGCTGCAGCCCAGCGACCATTGCTGGTTACTCCTGCAGCCGACGGAGTGTCCACAGGACAAGCATCATTATGTAGCACAACACATATGATATCAACATTATCTGTCTTATACATATTGACATTTAGAACATCACATAAAACATCCACATTATCTGTATCATTACACACATTGCTACTCAGCACTTTACAAGTAGCCTCAACAGTTCCTGCATCGATCACCTCGATAGTCCGTGTGTCATGAATGACATCATCAGTTTCTGCATTCTCCATATCAACATGTCCCACTCCAGGCCTAGGCACTGGAGAATCACTAGGGCTGGCTCCTAGCACACAGTCCATAGCCCCTGGGGCCTCACCAGCACTCCCCACTTGCACTGCGTTATCAAATAGTACCTTGCAAGAGTCCTGAACTTCTGCTGGGGATGCAGGCTCCACGGGGGTTGGATTAGGCTCATACCGGGCTACTAACCGTCCCAGGTCAGTACCCAGCAAAACGTTGGTGGGCATTTTGTCAGTTACCCCAACTTCTTTCAGTCCACTGCCGGCCCCCCAATCCAGGTGGACCAAGGCGGTGGGTATGGCTGGGGTGACACCCCCAATTCCTCTGACAGCAATCATTTTCCCAGGTATGTACTGCTCTGGGTTCACAAGCTGGGGATGTATGAGAGTCACTTCTGCTCCAGTGTCTCTCAGCCCAGTGGCAACTGTACCCCCAACCGTGACAAGCTGCAGATTCTCTGCATAGCCAGTAGCATTCCTGGTAGCACACAAAGCCGTTGGGACTTCACTGGGGTTTGAGGCCTCACTGGATTTTGGGGCCTCCCTCTTCCTCTCTGGGCAAGTCGTGCTGATATGACCCACCCTGTCACATACAAAGCATTTCCGAGTGTCAGGTTGCTTGAATCCAGGAGACAGCGGTGCTTGCCTCCTCTGGGTGCTGGGTGAAACAGGTTTAGCAATCTGTTCTCCTCTCCAGCTCGGCGTAGTAGTCCTCCGGGACTCAGGTGCTCTATGGGCGGTGTAGGAATCGCCCATTTCCGCAGCCTCATCCACTGTCTTTGGTTCTCGATCCAGCACAAACAGCCGGACCTCAACAGGACAGGTGTGGAGGAACTGGTCTTTTATCATCAGTTCCTGCAGGGCATCTAAAGTTTCCACTGACAGTCCTTTTACCCACTGCTGGAAGGCAGTGCGCAGGTTGCAAGCATGATCCAGGTAGCTGTCATTAGGACCTCGCTGCACTGTCCTGAAACGTTTGCGATACACTTCTGGCGTGAGGTGGTATCGCGCTATAATGGCTTTCTTAATTGCCTCAAAGTCTGTTTCTTCCTCCTGGGGGAGACTCACAAACGCCTCCAGGGCCTTGCCTCTCAGCCCTGGTGTGAGGTATCTTGCCCACTGCTCACGGGGCACCCCATACTGCCGACAAGTCCTTTCAAACCCCTGTAGGAAAGTGTCTATGTCAGAGTCCTTGTCCATAGCGGGGAACTTATCCAGGGGGATTCTGTGGACTCGCTCACCTTCGCGTTCTGCGGGTCCAGCAGACCGGTTCTGCTGCTGAAGTTTAGCCAGCTCCAGCTGGTGTTGCCGTTCAGCTCTTCCCTCCTCTGCCCGGAGTCTGTCCCTCTCGGCCTGGAGTCGCTGGGCAGCTTGTTCCCTCTCTGCTTGTCGTATTTCCCTCTCTGCTTGCCGATGTTCCAGAATCAGCTTTAGGCGCAGTTCGGGCTCAGCCGAACCTAGTAGCTGTAGGTCGGCTTCCAGAGATGTCATCTCCGTGTTAGGTGGATCATCCAGGACATCGTCTCCACTCGCATCCTGTGGCGGGAGCGATTCCTCCTCTGGCGTGTCGTGAGCTGCATCTGCTGACGTTGAAGCACGGGCTCGTTCTGCCTCATCATGCTCCTCGAGCGCACGAACTAACTGCTCCTTAGTCTGGCCGCTCACCGTCTCGATGCCTTTGTGCTCACACAGGTTGAGTAGTATCTCTTTGTTTTGCCTTGCATAGCTGGATGCTTTCTGAGCCATCGTGTTGCACAAAATAAAAAGAAAAAAAAAAGGGGGGGAGGGAAAGCAAACACCAAGTGTGTATCTTTGAACAAAAAAAAAACCGTATATAGATTCTGCACTGAGTAGACTTCTGTAGGCTAGTTGCTTCTAGCAAGCTTCCAGCCTTTAGTACTCAGAATAGCGAGCTAAACTGCGTACTAATGTACTAAACGATCCCACCACTGCCACCAATTATGTCAGGAACCGGCCCGCGGCACGCCTGCGTATACGGTTCCCGACTGCGGGTTTGACCAGATTAAGCGGGGAACAGCCTTATTTAAGCTACAAACAAGGCTGGAACCCCTCAAAACACCTCTCACTGCCACCACTAGCGTTGCTAGACACTTCCACTCTGCTGTCGAGTCCTTAGCGTGCACTCCGCGTTTTCGTATTTGGGTCAGCTTTGCACTTAGGCCAAATACGGGAACGCCACGCACCCACACACACACACACAGTTGCAATCTTACACTGTTGTGAAGCAAAGACCCACTAACAGTCGTTCCGAACGATACTGTTAGCCACTCTGCTGTCGCTACTCGCACTGTCGTTGTTCGTACGTTGGGTCAGCTGCGCGCTTCGGCCAACGTATGACAAACGCCCCCACACACAATGCAATTACAATTTCATACGGTAGAGTTGCTCAAGCGTACAATTAGGCATGAACTTATACACGGTTACACTTCAGTCTCTTCTAGGCTATGAGTGTTAGTTTAGTACGGCAGAAGTCAAACTTATTAAATAATAATTTAATATTCCAGAAAAAACATAGAACAGTGCAGAACTGAGAATGTACAAAAAGATTACAAAAAACAAAGTAAAAATAGTTACAAGATAAAATGTACAAAGATAACACACAAAGCGATTTTGCTTACCAAAATAAACGGGAAATAAACGTACCAGCGTATCGATCTGGTGTTGTTGCGGGCGGTACGCACTTCTGGTCAGGAACCAGGTTAGTTCTAGCCGTGTGAGCTACCTCCAAGAACTACCAGTTGTGGCTATCCTAGCTGCGGTTTTATACTATGAAATACGCCTAGAGGCTGCAACTTCCTTGGGGAGGGGAGGACTAGTTTTTAATAACATCCTCAGACATAATTTAATTTCCCAGAGATCTGACATCCGCATGTGAACAGTGTCCTATAGCACACACACAACAAAAGACTTTGTTAACCTCCAATCTCCCCAGGTTACAGGTGACAATTGATTAAGGCTTTCACATTGCTGACAGTACTTCCTAGCTGATCAAAGATAAGGAGGTTGCACCTCCACCAATAATTCAATTTCCACAGGTAAAAAATGGTATCAAAAGGACTTCACCCATTTCTAATAGCCTGTCATGTACATTTCAGAGGTTCCTGTGTTAGTCTCCAGACACTGGTCCTCTGGCTTAGTGTATTGAGACAATGGGCCATCTCCTGAGTTCAAACAGCCAGGCAGATAATCCCATTAGCACTCTCAGAGGAACTGCATACAGACTCAAAGCACCTCAATATATTCCTGACACCCTCTATATAATTTAAACTAAAAAAGGGTTGTAGTATTTCAGATTCTCTCTCTCTCTCTCTCTCTCTCTCTCTCTCTCTCTCTCTCTCTCTCTCTCTCATATTTCTATCTATCTATCTACCTATCTATCTATCTATCTATCTATGTGTATGTATATATATATATATATATATATATATATATATATATATATATATATATATATATATATATATATATATATATATATATATATATATATATATATATATATTTTATATATATATATATATATATATATATTTTATATATATATATATATATATTTTATATATATATATATATATATATATGTTACGGCCATAACCCGAAGTTTGGCCACTTCTAGTTCTGGCCGGCCACTTCGGGTTCTGGCCGGCCAATGCGCAAAGTGGCCGCTGCGCTGCGGCCAATGTTAGAAATGGAATGATTCCTCTGACATTAATATATCTTCTGGCCGCAGCGCAGCGGCCAAACGTAGAACAACTTAGTTCATTTAATGCAATTCAGCCGGCGGCAATGTAACAATTCAAGCCGCTGGCTTTTTCTCTGCCTCTCTCTCCTCCTCTTATGGGCAGCGGGCGGGGGACACGCGTGTCCCCGAGTCGTTCGTCGCACCAGGAAAGCAGAGCGGGGAGGCTGCAGACATCGCTTCTGCCAGCACGCGCCCTGCAAGAACGGCAGGATTCCCCTGCCGCGACGAACGACTACGGGGGGGGGGGGGGGGCACTCGTGTCTCCGCCCGGCTGCCCATAGGAGAGAGGCGGGGGAGGGGGGGGGAAGGAGAGAGATAGAGGCAGAGAAAAAGCCGGCGGCTTGAATTGTTACATTGCCGCCGGCTGAATTGCATTAAATGAACTAAGTTGTTATACGTTTGGCCGCTGCGCTGCGGCCAGAAGATACATTAATGTCAGAGGAATCATTCCATTTCTAACATTGGCCACAGCGCAGCGGCCACTTCGCGCATTGGCCGGCCAGAACCCGAAGTGGCCGGCCAGAACTAGAAGTGGCCAGACTTCGGGTTCTGGCCGTAACATATATATATTTTGGAACAGTTATGTAATCTGTCAGGTGTAAGAACTTTGGTCAACACAGATATTCTAGGAGTGGGTAGATCCAACATGGTTTTCTTTAAATACTATATGTACGAGATAGACACTCACCTAAAAGATTATTAGGAACACCTGTTCAATTTCTCATTAATGCAATTATCTAATCAACCAATCGCATGGCAGTTGCTTCAATGCATTTAGGGGTGCGGTCGTGGTCAAGACAATCTACTGAACTCCAAACTGAATGTCAGAATGGGAAAGCAAGGTGATTTAACCTTCCTGGCGGTAAGCCCGAGCTGAGCTCGGGCTATGCTGCGCAGGAGGATATCTCTGCCCCTAGTGGGGCGATTTGCCCCATTTAAAGTGCTGTGCACGAGCTAGCACTTTGCTAGCCGCGCGCACAGCTTTATCTCCGCCGCTCTGCGGCGATCACCCGTATGCATCGGCGGAAGAGGCCCCCCGCCAGAGCCCTGCGCTGCCCGGTCCAATGAGTTCCAGGCAGCGCTATGGGCTGGATCGGAGGCGTCTGACGTCAGGACGTCGGCTGACGTCCATGATGTCATTCCGATTGTCACCATGGCGACAGGAGAAGCCAAACAGGGGAACGCGTTATATACGCGTTCCCCTGTTTGCTATTGATGCCGGCGACGATCGCACTAGAGGGACACATGCGCCCTCTAGTGGTGTTTCATGTAGCTACCACTCTGGTAGCTTTACATGAAACAAAAAAAAATAATAAAAAAAAATGGATTTCTGCCTATGTGGCAGAAAAAATTAACCGCCAGGAGGGTTAAGCAATTTTAAGCGTGGCATGGTTGTTGGTGCCAGATGGGCCAGTCTGAGTATTTCACAATCTGCTCAGTTACTGGCATTTTCACGCACAACCATTTCTAGGGTTTACAAAGAATGTTGTGAAAAGGGAAAAACATCCATTATGCGACAGTCCTGTGGGCGAAAAAATGCCTTGTTGATGCTAGAGGTCAGAGGAGAATTGGCCAACTGATTCAAGCTGATAGAAGAGCAACGTTGACTGAAATAACCACTCGTTACAACCGAGGAATGCAGCAAAGCATTTGTGAAGCCACAACATGCACAACCTTGAGGCAGATGGGCTAGAACAGCAGAAGACCCCATGGGGTACCACTCATCTTTGGACAGTTGAAGACTGGAAAAATGTTGCCTGGTCTGAGGAGTCTCGATAGTCAAAATTTGGCGTAAACAGAATGAAAACATGGATCCATCATGCCTTGTTGGTGGTAGTGGTGTAATGGTGGTGATGTAATGGTGTGGGGGATGTTTTCTTGGCACACTTTAGGCCCCTTAGTGCCAATTGGACATTGTTTAAATGCCACGGGCTACCTGAGCATTGTTTCTGACCATGTCCATCCCTTCATGACCACCATGTACCCATCCTCTGATGGCTACTTCCAGCAGGATAATGCACCATGTCACAAAGTTCGAATCATTTTAAATTGGTTTCTTGAACATGACAATGAGTTCACTGTACTAAAATGGCCCCCACAGACACCAGATCTCAACCCAATAGAGCATCTTTGGGATGTGATGGAACGGAAGCTTCGTGCCCTGGATGTGCATCCCACAAATCTCCATCAACTGCAAGATGCTATCCTATCAATATGGGCCAACATTTCTAAAGAATGCTTTCAGCACCTTGTTGAATCAATGCCACGTAGAATCAAGGCAGTTCTGAAGGCGAAAGGGGGTCAAACACCGTATTAGTATGGTGTTCCTAATAATCCTTTAGGTGAGTGTATATAGATTGTATGTATGGGTTACTGTAAATATTTGTTTTACTTATTTATATAAAAATTGTTTGTTTTGTTTTAACATTTAGGATTTTTTTTTTTTTTGGGGGGGGGGGGGGCATGGTTGTCTTCCAGACATGCTATGCCTTGGTATGTTTCCCCCATAGATGGACACATATAGCTAATTTAATTTTCACTGTATCATCTTGGATACATCATATTATTTTCCACCCTTTAACGTTTTGTATGATTTTCTCCAGTCCAGACTCCAATGTTTTACAAGTTTTGTGTGACTATCTAAATCTAAAGCATGGGTGCCCACACTTTTTCGGCTCACAAGCTACTTTAAAATATCCCAAAAGGTAGTTAGGTATAGGTCCCCTCAGTACAGGTTAGCTAGGTATAGGTCCCCTCAGTACAGGTTAGCTAGGTATAGGTCCCCTCAGTACAGGTTAGCTAGGTATAGGTCCCCTCAGTACAGGTTAGCTAGGTATAGGTTTCTTCCGTACAGGTTAGTTAAGTATATGTGCCTTCAGTACAGATTAGCTAGGTATAGGGCGGGCACATGTAATCACTTGCCTCCCTTCAACTGTGGAGTCTGCGGCTTGTCATCTCCCCATACAGGCCATGTGCAGCAGCGATGCGGGCAGCCAGGACACCTTGTCCTCAAAGCCTACATCACAGCGGAGATCGCATCACCAGGCGGCTGAGGGAGCGCTCCGGCGGCCAGCGTGAGAGGAGGCGGAAGTGTTGCCTCCAGCGCCGCCCCCAGCCATGGCACTGCCTCTCAGCCGTGCCTCTCTCCTCTCCTGATTGGACACAGATCAGCGGCCAGCAGCAGAATCTGATAGGACGCGGCCAATCGGCCGCGTTCTACAGCTGCTGGCCACAAAATTCAATGGGATGCGGCCAGGAGGCCGCGATCTACCAATCAGGTGGTCGCGATCTACCGGTAGATCGTGATCGACCTATTGGGCAGCCCTGATCTAAAAGATCACCAACTAAGCCTGCTTAATTGAGCTAGATTCAATATTGAATCTAATAGAAATTTATTAAAATCTAGAGTGTTCCAGGTTGATGTTTGATCAAGACATGGATTATGCCTTGATCAAGTAACTGTTCTTGATCTAAGCAATGTTGAGCAAAAGACTGGGAGCTATTGATATAGACGTACACAAGAGTTTTCCTTGTAGCTTTGTGCTGCATCTTGCAGTACCCGAGCTAGTGACACAGATGATGCAATTGGTATTATACAAGATTTCTGCAGAAATTATCTTATATCTAATGGTGGAACGTGGTAGACCAGGGAAATTAACCATATTGGGTAGATATTGGGCTTGATTCACAAAGCGGTGCTAACTGTTAGCACGCCTGTGAAAACCCCCTTAGCACGTCTAAACGAGCTTTTCGCGCATAAAACTTTATGCGCATAAAATTTTACGCGCACACTGCACAGAGCGCAGGGCGCTCCGCGCGAAGTGCCCATTAAAGCCTATGGGACTTAGCGCGCATAAAACTTTGCGCGCGTAAAACTTTACGCGCGCAAAGTTAGTGCGCGATCTGATTGAGAAATCCGGTGCTAACCTACTTAGCACCCTAGTTAGCACGTCTAAAGACTTTAGACGTGCTAAGTAGGTTAGCACCGCTTTGTGAATCAAGTCCATTGTCTGTTAACTAGATCTGCTGAAGATTGAACTGGATGTTTAGCTTCAGGTGTCTTAAATCACCCATTAGACAACATTCAACTGTAAAACTATTAGATTGTGTGTGTGTGTGTGTGTCTGTCTCTCTGTCTCTCTGTCTCTCTGTCTGTCTGTCTGTCTGTGTCTGTGTGTGTTTTAAAGCTTTACTTTGAGCTTTTAAAGATATTCTTCCAAACAGAACTGAAATGTGTTATTTTGCAGAAAAATACTATGTTATATATACAATTTCAAAGTGCTACATTCAAGGCAAGCAATAATGGATTCAAACGGCGAGACCAGATGCCACAGACCACTAAGATAAAGTGCAATAACACTGAAGTGATTCACAAAGCTTAGTGCAGCATGGTGGGAGAGGCAGAGGCCTAACACGTACTGCTTATTATGCTGCTTCATCAGAGGCTACAAAGTGAGACCTTGCCAAGAGGCGTACACCGTAAGCATGTCTCAAAAGTGCATTGTGTAGTGTAGTAAGAATATACTCAATAGGATGAGTTGGCATAGCAACATACCACAAAATAGACCTGTGCATATTATCAATGCTGCAAAACAATATTGTTTTGATTGCCTGTATTATGAAAGATAAACATATTTAACCCTTTCAGGACCGGCCGCCTAACCCCCCCCCCTAAGGACCAGGCGTTTTTGCTGAAGAGGGGGGGGGGGGGCGCCGAATCCATGCAGGGTCTTGCTGGGCAGTGTCCTCCCATGGTGGCCAGGTGTCCCCCCTTCATGCAGACCCCTTCACTCACCTTCCAGGCTCCAACAACAAGCCGCAGCGGACCCCCTATGCTCCGGCCGGCATCTCTGCTCCTACTGCTGCTCAGTTCCAGGTCCCGGCTTGATGACGTCATCAAGCCTGGGACCCGGCGCTGACGTCAAAAGGAGCAGAGATGCCGGCAAGAGCGGTGGGGAGCGCCGATTGTCATGGGAACAGCAAGGAAGTGAGTGGATCCTCTTCTTTCCCCCCTACCGCCGCAGCTGTCAAATTGATCACTACGATCCGCCGGCGATCGTAGTGATCAGCAGCCATACGCGATGGCTGCTGATCACTGAGGGGAGATGTCAGCTGTCATATGACAGCTTAATCTCCCCTCTCCGGTGCGCACGATCGTGTCAGGACGGTTCGTTAGCGCGGACATTGAATCAACGTCCAGTCAGGGCGGCAGCACCACCTGCTGGACGTAGATTCAACCTACGTCGGTCCCCAAAAGGTTAACCAGACAAAAAAACCCACTTAAACTGGCTTGGCTTTCTAGATTTATAGAATGCAGACTTATTTGTCTGCATGATATGTTTTCGTAAAAGCTAAACCTATTACAGAACTTTTATTGGTCTTGCAGCTTAACCTTCCTGGCGGTAAGCCCGAGCTGAGCTCGGGCTATGCCGCGCAGGAGGATTTCTCAGGCCCCGCTGGGCCGATTTCCATACTTTTTTTTTTTTTTTGCAACACGCAGCTAGCACTTTGCTAGCTGCGTGTGCATTCCGATCGCCGCCACTCCGCGCTGATTCGTCGCCGCGCTGTGCCGCCCCCCGACCCCGTGCACTGCCTGGCCAATCAGTGCCAGGCAGCGCTGAGGGGTGGATTGGGACTCCCTTTGACGTCGGTGATGTCATCCCGCCCCGTCGCTATTCTTTGAACGGGATTTCCTGATCAAAGATCGCCGGAGGCGATCGAAGCGGGCGGGGGGATGCCGCTGCCCCCTGGCGGTTTCTAATAGACCGCCAGGATGGTTAATGAAGAGTGGCACAAGAGGTAGTTTTGTCCCAAATTTGGAGTGTATAGGCGCTATGAGAGCTTAGATATTGAGCCTTTAATATCAGCAAATGCAAATCAGGAATGAGCTGCATGTGATGTCATTACACACAAAGCTGTGTCTCAGTAGTCCAAATTTTAATTAGGCCTACAGAGTGGGATGGTTTTCACCTTTTAAGCTGGATTTCCATTGGCTGCAGGACTTTTTCCCCTCTACGAACTGGGCATTTCCTGACAAACCTGCCATCAGTTTCACACTGGTGGTAAGTTAATTTCCACCTTACAGTTCCTTTTTAAGTATTTGCAGAGTCTTTACTTTTATTTTCAAATTTGCTATTTCTACATCAGCCCAAAGCTGGTAAGTCTGGTTGATCTTTACTGGACTCCAAATTTGGCAAAAAAAGGTTTAAGATTTACAGGCCTACCCAGTATATATTTTATTTACGTAGTCTTTTAATTGTATATAACAATTGTATGCTAAGATAATGCATGTGACCCATCAAATTGTCATATGCTTCCTGCTAATTAGTCATGTTCATATTGTGTGGTTAACATTGCCGACCTCTACAGCTACCTATCTATCCGACAATCTCTCTCACAATGTTTTCACTTTGTCTTTATGGGATGCTACTTGTAGACTCAGAGAGAAAATAATTGAAAGATTTGTAGCACAGGCTCCAACATAAAAATGTAACATAGTGGAGGGGTCTGAATACTTTCTGAAGGCACTATATTTGTTGCTTAGTACTAACTCACATTGAGGCTTTTTTCATTGTTGCATATAGTAGGCCTTCACCTCCCTCATCACGCTCTACCAGAACTCGGTAGAGAGTGATGAAAAATAGGGTATTTATGCCTGTTTGGTCACTTTGGCCTCGATTCATAAAAAGCAGTGCAATAAAAAAAATCTTGTCGGGAAAATACCGCACTCGGTATTTTCCCGGTCTGTGTGCTAATTCATAAAGATTTCCCCAGCTGCCCTTGGAGGTCGGTAAATTACCGCAGCCCATTGAGCGGTAGAGTAGAGCAGTGTCTCGATTCTCTCTTTGCCCTGCAGAAATGACTCGCACAGACAGCTCTCTGCACAAATGACTCAGACAGATGACTCACACAGTCTTTCCCTGCCTGCTCAAATGACTCACACAGATGGCTCTCTGGCTCCCTCCACAGATGACTCAAACAGACTTCGGCTCTCTGCACTTTGCATTCATCAGAGCTGTCGGTAACTTGTTAATGCCTCACTAGAGGTGTCGGGAACTACCGCCAGGCTTACCGCTTGTTGCAGGCTTTATGAATCAGCATTTGCTGACAATTTACTGACGTGTTGGCGGTAACTACAGCCAAGTCGGTAATTTTATATCCCTGGTCGGTAATGTCAGATTCTCATGCGGTAACAGCCTTTATGAATTGACACTTTGCTAAGTGGTCGGGAAAGTCTGCTGTTTTCAGTATTACCGCATGAGGTAATGCTTTATGAATCGAGGCCTTTGTGATAACTGAACTATATACTAGTGTTGACGTGAGGGAGCATGTGATTTCTGAGTGTTTTGTTTTTTTTTATTGTGTGTGTGTGTGTGGGGGGGGGGTGTTTATGTTGTGTGTATTTTTTGATTGAGCATGTTCTATATTTGCATATACCATTGTAGAGGTTTGTGGGATTTTATCTTTTTATATTGATGGATCTCCATGCATCAGTGAGCTTTTCAGAAAAGCTGATCTCCATAGGGTGGTATCTAAAATATTTTTATAATGAGGGATACTTTATTTTCCAAAAATGGAAATGTATTTTAATTCTACAATTTGTAGTCTCCTGATTCCTTATAAAACTATTTGAAATAATCTTTTGAATATGTTGCAGCCAATAAACAGAGACAACAAAATGGAGTGCTTGAGAAACTTGGCAGCTAATCTAGATTTCATTTTATTCTGTGTCCTTTATTTCCCCCCGGATCACATCCATAATAAGCTGTTAGTTTAGACTTCAAATACGTCAAGCATCGTCATGCTGTCAGTTAGTGGAGAGAAACCTTGGCATCTCTACTGTGTTTGGCTTAATAATATAGAGAATAATGAGGAAGGAATTTAGAGCTTGTTAGCTAACACATACCTGAAGCATTATGAATTATTGAAAAATAATGTGCATACATCAAAGCCAGTGCCGTATGGTGTCAGCATGTAAGAATACCACCTATGCTGCCATTGGCCGCCCATGCAGCCGGCACTGAAACCAGGGCACTTCATGCCGATGTGTAGAAAGGATTTCTGCATACTTTAATAACTATGTGATTCAGGACAGATTTGCAGTTATGTTTAAATATGGCCACGAGGAAGGTGCCCCAGTGCCCAGACAAATGCTAACTAGGAAATTGTAGTCACCCCTAGCCATCTAACTACCCTCCAGTATGTAGCAATCATACACTTAGTCCACTCTAATTTAATTTGATTTAAAAGTTATCACATACATTAACTTAAGTGTTTGTCTATAATTCAAATTAAGAAACTGTGCTGTAGGGGTAGGGATCAGAGAGCAAACTTTTGTGCTAGAAGCAAAACTGTACCTGCTCATGTCCGATGAGGGGGCCATGAAGAAGGATATATATCAGGATGATGGAGTGCAGCAGCAAGAGGCTGTAATAATAATAATAATGGCAGTATTTGTATAGCACCTTTCTCCTGTCGGACTCAAAGCGCTTGCGAGGCAGCCACTAGAGCGCACTCAGTAGGCAGTAGCAGTGTTAGGGAGTCTTGCCCAATGAACTCCTTACTGAATTACTGGCTTACTGAACAGGCAGAGCCAAGATTCGAACCCTGGTCTCCCGTGTCAGAGGCAGAGCCCTTAACCAGTACACCATCCAGCCCACGTAAGCTAACCTTCTCTGCCATAGTGGTTGCTGGTGACCATGCTTCTTTGGGTTGGCTACCGTACCAGCATGTGTATATTGAAGAAAGCGCCATACTGGTGTGTTTTCATTGTTTTTATACCACCTACTTTACCCAGTTTTGCAATCTATTTGATACAAGTAATTAAATGTAATACATATGATACTTTTCAAGAAATCCTGTGAGGTTATTAAAGGTAAAAGTCCAATACTTATCTTGGGTTAGCTTTCTCGGTCCACCTTGCCATTGGCCGCAAAGTGCTTGCGTATTAGCTTGCAGGCACAGATGGCGTCCGCAGTAGCACAGACCTGCTTGGGCTTCAGTGAAGCATTACTGACTGTTGTCCATTGGGATAGAAAACCTCTGTGCAGGGTGAAGTTGAGTCTAAGTACCATTAGGCCAAGGGTAGTGGTCACTGGGGCGGGGTTGACTGAGCATTTACAGCTACTGTTGTAAGTCTGACCTTTTAAAAATGGATGTTCTAATAATTCCAAGTTGGTAAAGGTTTTGTAATCATTTTATTCAATTATTAGCTGCTGTATTTGATCTGTCTGTTTCCAAGCAGCACAAAATTTGCACTAACCCATAATTATTAGCATTTTATTGACCATGCCTGATTTGCTGACACCTGCAGAATAGATGAGCAGAAACCACAAAGATGAAGCGGCCCTCTCAATGCTGAACTCCTGCACTCCTATCCTTTACAGCTATACTGTATAAAGGAATATTGAGTGCTGAAGAAGTTTAGTTTTTGCCAGAGATAGGCAGGAATGAGCCACAGATGTGTACTGCCAGTCTGCATACCAGCCTGCTTTTTAGGATGACTATTTTAAATTGAAGCTCACTAAGACTCTTTTTTTTGAAGCCTTGAAGCTAATTAAGTGTTTTTACAACTCCTCACATTCCTTCTGAGTAGGATTCCTGTTTTGTGTTGAATGTGCTGACTCCTGTAGTTGCTTAGGCACAGACAGATTTACTTATCTGACTGCTCTCTTATGGACGTATGGATTTGTGGGGGATGAGAGAGGGCATTGTAATCGGCACCACTACACCATTATCGTCCCTGAGTTTTGGTTGTTCAGACCTCTCAATACTCACACCAGGGACAAGAAATAAAGGACCGCAGTAATTAAGGGGAGTCCCTAGCACTCCCCCTTAATATTAATAAAAAAGAGGTATATTTGTTCCTGACTTGTCACACTAGGAGAGGTTTTCCTAGCAATATGAAGAGGAACTGACTAATGTTCTCACAGAAAGGGACACAGGACACCAGTAAAAGTCCAAAAAAGGAAAGAAAATTAGAATTAGAATCATTTATTTCACCAAATACAAATGAGGGTTGTATCCAAAATTGGTTTTGGATCATACAGATTCTGGAAGGATGGGGGGATAATTTCTGAAAGCAAAGAGCACGGGCTACCATACTACAGCATCACCAGTCACACTTGGCAATCATCTGTCATCCCTAAGGAGACATCGGGGGAGGGGGGTGCACAGAGGGAGGCAAAGGTTCAGTAGTGATGAGTGATGACCCAGTCCTCTGCTGAGGATCCTGATGGCTGAGATTTGGCATCTGGTGGTGTTGGCCAAGGTGTTCCAGTTCAAAAGGTGCAGTAGTGTTAATTTCTGTGGTGGGTCCCGACTCCTGGGCAGCTTTTAGCAAGGCTGGTCAAGATAATGTGGCTGTCACAGAAGCGTCTGGCTGCGGCGGCCCTTACTTCTGGTTTAGTGGCTGGCGTCATGAAGGGGCTGAACCTGAGGTGTCCCTGCTGTGGTGGAGCAGCAGCAGCCAATGGATGGAGCCGGCATCCAGCAAGGCCGAAGATTTCCCGATCAGCCTCGGTGTCTTCCTACCTCAGTGGAGTCCCGACCTCCTGGGTAGCAGTGGTGGACTCCACAAGGCCTGTACCTGCATGAACAACGGACCCAGGCAGCGGCCAGGTGGAAAAAATTTCGGGTCCCGAACTCCCCACGATCCGCACCAGCATGCCAGACTACACCGGACCACACTGCACACCCTCGGGGGCGAAAACACAATAAATTGGTAGGGGAAAGTAAAGAAATCAAGAACACGCCAGAATCCTGTGTCCATGACTGCCATTTAAGGAGCCATCTTCTTATAATTATTATATATAATAATTAATAATTCTACTGCTTCCCACACCATCCAAAAAGTACTATAAAAATGATTTCTGGAATTTAAGCTTAAACCGGAACTGAATAAAAAAAAAAAAAGAATAGTATTTGACTTACCTGTGGCTTCTGCCAGCCCCTTGCAGCCTTCGCAAGACCCTATTGTGGAAAAAGATACGCGTGGCCCTGGGAAGTTGCCTAGTCGACCGAACCGAAAGAAGCTGGTGGCGGGAGAAAGGAGGATCGTGGAGGACCAGTGTGGGACAGGAAGGCTGCAAGGGGCTGGTAGAAGCCCCAGGTAATTTTAGTTCCGCTTTAACCACCTCTGCCTCTGCTACAGTAGATCTACGTAATTTCCTGCTCCTCTGTGGGCTGCATTAATGAGCACAGTGCATGTGTGCTTTTTTACATACCCTCACCCTACCAATGCTAACTCTCCCTGGGGTCTGACCACCCCTTTCACCTCTCCTGCTCATGCAGAGATCGACAAGCATGCTGATGTAAGGATTTCCCATCTATCTTGGTTCCGATGATGATTGTGGCTCCCCTGTTTGCAGCACTGCAGCCAGCCTCATACTGCTGCATGGACTGGGTCCCTGCTTGGTGACATCATCTAGTAATTCAAAGTGGTTAAAGTATGCTTTAAATTAAGTGTATTGCAAGCTATTATGTATACATTCAAATATTGAATGGGCAATTTTGGGCACAGAATGAAGCCGATAGACTGCTCACCCTGCTCTAGCCAAACTCCTGCCCACGCTAAATAATAATCCCACTCTGAGCTGTAGCTACTCAGGGGGAACACGTAATTCAGTCTTCAGCCTATTGCTGGTGGCCAAACTACCTCACATTTTGCTAATTTGAGCTCTGGCAATTGCCGGCACCCAAATTAGTCACTGTGAACGCTACTATAGCCCTAATTCACATTACGACCTGTGGTAGCACCCAAATCCTTGGCCTGTGACCTGATAGTGTTTCATTCTTTCTAGTGCATCTTAGTTCATATATTCACATCTCGTGTAAAGAGAAAATTGAATGTAACATCATTGCTTCAGCGCCTCAAACTGCACTCTCCGCTTACAATGACTAGTTCTAACAATTATAATAAATCAGGCACACAATAGCTGTGCTATGGTTCATTGGCATTCCTTTGTAGCATTGCTTAGTTTCACTGGAACTTTATGGCATTACAGACAGAGGCCACTGTTCATGCCTGGTAACCAACAGTCCATAGGAATTCTGCTGCAAAAACGAGCCGCCCAGCGTCCTCACATCCTCATAGAATGAGTTTGTTTTCCTTTGCAGGTCTGCCTCTGACAATCGGGGAAAGCTCCTCTTTCATCCTGCTAGATAGGCTGGAGACAGCTGAACGATTATTTTGCTAGATATCCTAGAGAAGACAGGGCGAAGTGGGGGAGGGAGGAGAGGGGAATGCACTCTGCAGCTTTGTGATTGGTGGACTCTGCAAAGGCATCTGTCTTCAGAACTACACTGGTATGTGAAACCAAATCACTTGCAAGTTAAAGATAGACGCAGAATATTCAGCATCCCCTGCCAAAATCTAAGTCAAAATCCAATGTTCGCTCGCCTGTGTGTCAGCGTTCAGCCTGCTTTTTGGTTCCTTTGCTTTATTTAGATTTTATCTCCTTCCTGCAGACCTCTGCTTTGATCCAACCTGATTTTTTTGTACAAATTGTTCAAGTTGCTAATATAGCCATGGTCCAGACTATGGGGTAAGTGAATTCACTGTCCTGTCTGTCACACCTGGCCTGTAGTGGGGAGGGTGGAGGAGATGTGTACTACCAGTATGACTGGGAAACTCTGCTTTGATGTGTGGGACTGTGTTAACTGTTTGTGAGCTACACCTGTCCTCTGCAAACTTGATTAAGGTAGGTTTGTGGTGCTTTTGAAGTATTGAAATAAGAGAGAGAGTCCTGTTTAGTAAATTTCACTATTTTAGTGATTTTCTTCTGTTTTTCAGTGTAAATTGTTTTGAACTTACATTGTCATTATTGTATTGATATCTTAAGGAAAACTCTGCATGTGGTGTAGATATCATTTATTCAGTATTTTAAAGTAGTTGTATTGTATAAAAAATATTGTTCATAATAAGTATGTGTTGTTTAGATAGGTCTTTGAGGATGGTTGTGATTTGGAATGTTTAATTTTCTCTTATCATACCCCTGTGAGGATAACTGGACTTTGTAGCCAGGCTGGGGGATTGCACTCTGGAAATCAGTAGGTGATTTGTTAAAGGTTTATTAATCAATAATGTCAAGTGAGAAATTAACTTTTACTGGTCTTCATGTAATAGACAGAATTTGGTTGCTGCTGTGCTACTACACGTTACTTGATGCAATTACTGTTTGCATCATCTTATTCAATAAGCCTGACTGGGTTATATTTGTAAACTTTAATGATATTATCTGAAAAACAGGTCACACATCCTCTTATGAATACTTTATAGAATCTCAAGTTTGATATAAGGGATATAACTATTGCATCCGCTCACAATGTGATCAGCCACATAGATATGATAGCTACGAGTTTTATGCATTTAGGCAGTACTCTTTTTCATCTTTTATTCTATGGTTCCACTTGTGGAAGAGCAGTTAAGTCTGTAACCTTTAAGTAGACTGCATATGACTGTTGCATTGCTGGCAGCACCCACCTGTTGTTGTCATCTACCATATTCTATGTTTAAATTCCCTTGCAGAGTGTGTCATCCTAGGACAACGTGATCTGCAATGACCACAAACATTACACATTCCCCAGACTTCTAACACAGCTTTGCTGATAAGCAACAGCCTAATCGTTTTCCTGACATGATCCTAATCCATTTTGTGGCCTCCAATTGAAAATGTAGAAAAGTTCCTGGGCTTCTTCCAGCCCCCTCCATGCAGATCGCTCCCTCGCCACCATCCTCCACCTCCTGTAGGATCTGGTAGAAGCCCCGTTATCTTTGACAAGTCAGGCGTACTTCGCATGTGTGGCCCCGCCGCTGGGAGTGTTCTGCGTCTGCACAGTACTACTGTGCAGACGCAGAATGCTCCCAGCCACAGCAGCGCAAATGGGGAGCGTGCGTGGACTGACTGCACTGACTGGCCGAAGATAACAGGGCTACTACCGGATCATCCAGAAGGCATAGGACTGCGGCGAGGGAGTGATCTTTGTGGAGGGGGATGGAGGAAGCCCCGGGTATGTATAAAACTTTTCTACATTTTCGTCTCGGGTACATTTTTTTTTTTAGTCTCCCATGCTGTGGGTAGTTGTTCTGAAGTGCAATCCTACAGGGCTCTCCTTGTCAATGGCCTCAATTCACTAAGCTTATCTCCTGTCTTTAATAACTCTTCTAGAGTTGTTACCATGGTGATAAGGCATGTAGTATTCAGGAAACATTTTACCTCAGGCAAGCCTAAAGTTAACTCTTCTGTCTTTAAATTAACTCTCCAATCCTTAAAATAACTCCAGAGTTAAAGACAGGCTGTTAATTAACTGCGTGTGAAAATAACTACAGAGGAGGTAAATTAACTACAGAGGAGGTAAATTAACTACAGGAGAGGTAACTTAAGGAATGAAGAGGTAAGATAACTCTCTCACGTGTGGAGGTAAGTTTTCTCTTGCCTTATTACCTCTAGCATGATCTTAGTGAATTGAGGCCTATGGCACACGTGAGAGAGTTATCTTACCTCTTCATTCCTTAAGTTACCTCTCCTGTAGTTAATTTACCTCCTCTGTAGTTAATTTACCTCCTCTGTAGTTATTTTCACATGCAGCTAATTAACAGCCTGTCTTTAACTATGGAGTTATTTTAAGGATTGGAGAGTTAATTTAAAGACAGAAGAGTTAACTTTAGGCTTGCCTGAGGTAAAATGTTTCCTGAATACTACATGTCTTATCACCATGGTAACAACTCTAGAAGAGTTATTAAAGACAGGAGATAAGTTTAGTGAATTGAGGCCTTTGTCTTTATTTTCCACTGTGTAGCGTTGCATATTGATTCTTGTAGTGTCTGCTTAGTTTCCCAAATAAACAGAACCTTCCTGTGGCTTTTCATGCACATGATTACTTATACCACATTCGATGATGCACATTTGTATACACCCTGGATGTGATAGGCTTCAGATGTATTTGGTACTGGAAGGCTTTCAGTGCATAAAATGCGGCAGCAGGTCTTGCACCTTTTTGTCCCACATGGAAATCATGTGCCGTTTTCATCTAGTGGCAGTAAGGTGCTCCTGACAAGGAGTTTCCTCAGATTGGCTGTCTGTCTGTATGCAAAAAAAGTGTTGGTTCTGGGAAGACTTCTTTGAGTCTGTTGTCCTTGTGGAGTTAGGGTTGTACAAATGAAGCAAACACTATGGAAAAGACTCAGTATGCACCGCTACACAGGGGAAAAAGCCAAAGACAAGCAGATCCCAATAAGACTTCACTGCAAAACACTTGCCCACACCACAGTAGACTGAAAGCAGCAGGGACAGCCATGCTATCCCAGGAAAGACAATCACATATATAAGTAGATAACTACTTGTTCTACTTACATAACAGATGTATTGTACAGTCCACATTTGATTTCAGTGAATTTTATATAGTAAATAAAGAGCTTTCTGTTCCTGGCATTTTCCATCTTGGTTCCCACTGACTGAAGTCAATCCTGACGTAATTATCTCCCTTACATTTTTTTCTGCTAGAAATTGCACGGTCATAGCTAGCTTGCTTTGTAAGCACATGTGAGCACAGCATGTATCAGATTTTAGCAGCTCACTGAACTGCCATCAGCCAATAGGTGAGGAGCAGGAAAGTGTGAGGGGTGATTACAAGCTTCCATCTCGTTGGCAATGGCGAAAATAGAGCCTGGCTGACTGAGATAAGATGTATTGTAGCAGAAACATTTCTGATTAGATTGGAGTGCTTGCAATGCAGGGTTAGGTTGCAGGCTGCATATCAAACACAGAGCTGTGGGTAAATGGAATTTGATTTTGTGACTTGCAGTCCATCTTTAAAGGGAACCTAAATTGAGAGGGATATGGATGTTTCCTTTTAAACCAGTTGCCTGGTAGTCCTGCTGGTCTCTTTGCTGCAATAGTGGCTGAATCACACACCTGAAACAAGCATGCCGCTAATCCAGTCTGACTTCAGTCAGAGCACCTGATCTGCATGCTTAATCAGGGGCTGTGGCTGAAAGTATTAGAGACACAGGATCAGCAGGAGAGTCAGGCAACTGGTATTATTTTAAAATGAAAAATGCATGTCCTCCTCAGTTCAGGTTCCCTTTAAGGGTTCCCTATACTCTAGTAGAATCGATGTAAAATAGTCTTCCATACACTTTCATAATTCATGTATTATAAGTATAATTTAATGCAGGTCTGTTATACAGTATAAGACAAGCAGTATGTGAAATCGGCCATAAAATATAGACATCAATTTCCAGGTCACTTCATAAATAATTGCCTGTAAAGCCGATTTCAAATAATAGCGTAAACTGGTGCTAAGATGACAGCTCTGCCTGACTCCCTAGAGAAGCAGTCGTGCATAAAGTATTGATACAGTAGCTTAGGAAGGCGTATTGTAAGAAGTCACTATCTAGGCTTCATCCCACTAGTAAGAAAAGCAGCCAAAATGTTTCAGTAAGTGGCATAAATGCAGCCTGTGCGGCTGAAGCCTTGCACTCTACCATATAAGTATGTTATAGCAGAGCTGAACGATTAGGTAATTGCCTATATCAGTCTCTGTTACATACAGTGACAGCTGAAGCAGAACAATACGTTTTATCATCTTTCGCTGGTAACATTTTCCTTAAGCACAATAGCGTGACTCAAAAATTTTAATGGCAGCCTGTCATTTCTCATTTCTTTACAAGGAATATTTCCTGGCTGGCTGCGGGGATACAGGTCTACTTTGTTCAGTGTACAATGCATTGTTCTTGCATTGCGAAGCATGTGTTCATACATGCTTGGCAGATGTCTGAGCACAGTGATGCCTTCCTTATTAGTGATGGGTCAGATGTCCTTTCATTATGCTAATCCCTTTTCTGCCAGTGCTGAGCAGTGCATTGTGAATCTGACTGGCATCAGAATGCTACATTCCAGAATTCTTCAGCCTCTCCACTTCACGGGAAACATCTCAGCGCCGGCTTCACACTCCCGTGTAATAGGATGAAGAAAGGTACGCTCTGCACTGTAATCTTCTTCACTGTGGGCAGTGTCAAGTAATTGCTGCTAAGATATCTGGTGTACAGATAAAATCTAGATGAGCCAGTTCTGTTTTGGCTCTTGAGGAGTTTCAAACTGAAACAAAACTGTTTGTTTGTCTGTATAAAGGTGGTCATTATGCCTGGTACATGCAATTTCCTGCCTGATCGACTGGTCAAAACGATCATTTTTGACATGTCCTATCTTCTCCTGATCTATAGCTGGATTGTTTTATTGCAGTAAAATCAATCCCGTTATTGATCTGGAGCAGATTGGACATGTCGGAGATTATTGCTTTGACCCTTCGATCTGGTGGGAAATTGTATTGTGTGTACCTAACAATACAACCCTGCGGCCAGTTGAGCAAACAATCAGTTGTGCCCATTAACTGGGGGATTCCTACTAACCAATCCAATCAGTTTAATGAAGTCTAACAATGTTTTGGGATCAATCGGTTAGCCGGAATTTGTCCGTTAATGGGCATTAACTACTAATCGATTACAGTGTTGTTTGGAGATGATCTCCAACCTCACTTATGCACAGGTAGGGTAATTAGTGTCTCAGCTACATGGAATCCACCTAACTGAGACACTAATTACCCCACCTGTGCATAGGTGAGGTTGCCTACAAAACATGCACTGTTGGGGAGTCACGAGGACAGGATTGAGAAACACGGTCTTAAACCATGAACCTTTTACATGTTAGGCCTCTTTTACACTATACATTTTGCCCTGCGCATTTCATCAGAAGAGCATAGACTGCATTGTCTGGAGTCCTCTCTATCACACTGTGCAGCAGTGCATGCAGTGCAGCATGAATTTTTGGCAAAACGCAGCACTTACCCATTGATTGTAATGAGTGTGATCCCCTGAGCAACAGACAGCAACACAGATGACATTTGACTGCATGCTTCGTGGTTCAAACACATGGCCATCTGCGTTCCATAATGTGAGTGAGGCCATATGCATTTCCAACATGACAGAACTTCTACAAGACATTAGCTGTCAAATGGCTGAATATTTACATCCCGGCTAAACGTATTGTTTATTAGTTATTGTTTTAATCAGTGGTTGATTTATTTATACATCAATCCAAGAATATAGATAATTGGCTTTGGCCTCTGATGTAATAAATGCTTGAAGCTGCTGCCTATAGAGCGCATCCTAGTGGCTGCAGCTCTGGCCCTTTGAGTCCGCCAGGAGAAAAGCGCAATATAAATGTTCTGTGTTCTGTGTTCAAGAGGAACTACGAATTGATGAATCCCAATCAGTTCCAAACTTCTAAAATACTGTGAATTTTAAACGAACACAGAACATTTATAGTGCGCTTTTTTTCCATCTAATTTATTGCATTTGTTGTTTTTGCCAATTTTGTACAGGTACCCTTGATGACCATGAACAGCTTGCTACAGATCATACATGCTGATAAATCATGCCCGACTGCTATTGTCATCCCCCGCCATACGTGCCAGCTGCTCTCTTCACTGTTCACCCTTATTCTTTCCATAGAGCTTAGGTTTAGTTTGCATAGTTCTTCTTAAAACAACTTGAAAAAGTACATTCTGCATTTGTACGTGTTTATCCAGGTGTACTATTGTAGCCTGCTGTAGACCATTGGACACCCTTGAGATTCTGTTTTTTGAGACATGTTGAGCTGGATGAATGTGATTTAGCCCTTGTCATTACTTTGTACTTGATCCCTATACTCTGAGCAGAAATATCTGAATATGTGGGTAGGTTGTTGGCCTTTTTCTTGAACTTGTGAAGATCCTCTTAATGTATTTTTTTATACTTGTGTAATTCTATATCTACTTGTGAGCATCTTTGTTTCATCTCTGCCTCCTAGTTGTGTGACGTCTACCAGACATTGTCTGTCTAATTGCAGGCAATAGTTGTGCTGTATTCTATTCACAGTGCTAAATAATACAGAACACCATAATACTTCTTGTAGAGACCAAGTAATAAGTAAGCTGTAAAACTCATGAAGGAGATGGCGAGCAGCAATTATTTTTTTTTCCCAAGAAAATAAAACTTTTTTTCAATCTATATAATAGGAGAGTTTGTACTTACTTCAAGTAACGTCATGAATGGCAGCTTCCCTCAGCTGCTTCGCAGACAAGTGTTCTCGTCTCTGATCCAAAAGAAAATGTAGTTAAAATAAAATGACCTGAACATTCTTTCATTTTGATTCCTTCCTGCTTTTAGGAAATCCTTCATAGATGAAATTCCTGTTTGTGGTGTGACTACAGGTATTGCACTGGGCACTAAAGGGTCTATCTTTATCTCTTCAGCACCCCTGTCAGAATTGTGTTTACATTAGATGCTCAGATCAAACTCAAATTCACTAGTAATCTCAACAGCTTCTTTACGGAGTTCACAGAAGGGTCTACAGTGAAAGAGCGATGTCTCCTGAAAGGAACTTATGATGTGCAACCAAATGGTGTGTATGGAATTGTCCTCTCAATGGGGAACTCAGTCACAGCTTTGTTAGCAGTAGAGTTCCTGAGTTAATATACACTTTATAGCCCCGTACACACCAGGGAATTTCTGCCACTGAGCAGAGATCGGATCTCGATCCCTTGGGGGACAGAGCAGTACAGACCCATCGTCAGCCTCCAGGCTAGTGATGTGCCTGTTGCTACGGAGGGGGGGTAGAGGGAGATCGAGCGGCGCACGATGCAGCTGATTCCCGCAGGTGGGGGAGTTGGGAGAACAATGCGATTTTGGGTTTTGCTTTGGCACCGGAGATCTCTAAAGATCTGGCATTCTGGATATTTAGCAGACATCAGGCGGCCTTTGTACACACGTTGGATTGTTTCTAGGTCTTTATTGCCCACCACAGCTGAGTTTAAAATCTGAACCCGTAGTTGGCTTAAAATGGATGGCTTGAATTTCTGCCAGTGCTACAGATCAGAGAATTCTGCTCCAAGCCAACCTGTAAATGCATGTGCTCCACGCCAGTGGTGGCTTAGTCTTATTTAATTTAATTTCTGAAATAGAATTTCTAACTGTAAAAGTGGCTTCAATGGTCTATAAATAATGTTTTACCATTACATTTGCAAAGCCGGCTATTATGACCTGGGTAGCTGTAAAACTTAGTTCTTTAAAATATGACTAGAAAAGAATACAAACACAGCTTCCATAATTCAGTGTTAAGTAGCTTAAATATTCATAAAGGACACACTCTTCCCTGCGATATTGTGGATGTGTTTTTATTTTTCTGGCTCTCTGTGATTGTGTTTTTTTGCGCATGATTTATCACTTTCATTTGCAATTTTCTCTGTTTGCGTTAAAATACAATAGCATTATAAACATGCAGGAAAAAAGCGGAAGGCTGTCCGTTTGGGGAAGGGTAAAAGTATGAAACTTGGACGCCCGCTATTTGTAGCATTTGTGGGTCACTGCGGGTGCCCACATTTAATACTTTTACTGATCTTTTCTATGGGATGCCCGATATTTATCCTTTTTTGCGCCAAAATTGCAGTAAGGGGGAAGGTGAATGTGGGGAGGGTTTTGAGGTTAGCTATGGGGACGGAGGACGGGAGGATTAAGGTTGGGTGTGGGTAAGAGTTTTAAGATAAGGCGTGGGAGAGGTGGGGCAGTTTTTAAAGTTTGGTGGGGGGTGTTTCACATGTTAGACATCCGGGGAGGCAGGGGAAGATTTAGTGTTTGGTATCGGCAGGGGGGTGGTTAAGATTAGGCATAGGTAGTTGGAGGGTTCTGAGTGAGAGTAGGGTTAGGATTAGTTGTCGTAAAATATTAATAGTATTTATCGGTATTTTACTATTGTGATTGCCAATTTAAACACATAGAAGATCCATAAATGTACCAATTCTACTTGCCGAAAATGGGTACCCAAATTTCCCAGCACCTCTTTTTGTAATGGATTTTATTCTGACAGTGTTTTGCATAAAATAGACTCAGATGTAGACCATATTGTTTTGACTAGTAAAGCTGATAGATGAAGCGTGGGTACATGTTTGATAAAGGCCGCTGAGATGCATTTGGCAGGATATGTCTGCTGAAAGAACCTTTTTGCTGTAATGGATTTTACTGAGACAGCGTTTTTTAGTATAATTTACCCAGAAAAAGGTTTTTATATTGCACAAAGCAGACCAGATTGTTTTCATTTTTAAAGATCATACAGTTGATGGGGCATTCAGGGCAAAAAACATTTTATTTCTACCTCCATTATTTTTAGTTTTATGTTTCACTTTAATGTATTTTTTTAATGTAGTTTATTTCTTATATATATATAATATACACACACACAGGGAGTGCAGAATTATTAGGCAAATTAGTATTTTGACCACATCATCCTCTTTATGCATGTTGTCTTACTCCAAGCTGTATAGGCTCGAAAGCCTACTACCAATTAAGCATATTAGGTGATGTGCATCTCTGTAATGAGAAGGGGTGTGGTCTAATGACATCAACACCCTATATCAGGTGTGCATAATTATTAGGCAACTTCCTTTCCTTTGGCAAAATGGGTCAAAAGAAGGACTTGACAGGCTCAGAAAAGTCAGAAATAGTGAGATATCTTGCAGAGGGATGCAGCACTCTTAAAATTACAAAGCTTCTGAAGCGTGATCATCGAACAATCAATTGTTTCTTTCAAAATAGTCAACAGGGTAGCAAGAAGCGTGTGGAAAAACCAAGGTGCAAAATAACTGCCCATGAACTGAGAAAAGTCAAGCATGCAGCTGCTAAGATGCCACTTGCCACCAGTTTGGCTGCAACATCACTGGAGTGCCCAAAAGCACAAGGTGTGCAATACTCAGAGACATGGCCAAGGTAAGAAAGGCTGAAAGACGAACACCACTGAACAAGACACACAAGCTGAAACGTCAAGACTGAGCCAAGAAATATCTCAAGACTGATTTTTCTAAGGTTTTATGGACTGATGAAATGAGAGTGAGTCTTGATGGGCCCGTGGCTGGATTGGTAAAGGGCAGAGAGCTCCAGTCCGACTCAGACGCCAGCAAGGTGGAAGTGGAGTACTGGTTTGGGCTGGTATCATCAAAGATGAGCTTGTGGGGCCTTTTCGGGTTGAGGATGAAGTCAGGCTCAACTCCCAGTCCTACTGCCAGTTTCTGGAAGACACCTTCTTCAAGCAGTGGTACAGGAAGAAGTCTGCATCCTTCAAGAAAAACATGATTTTCATGCAGGACAATGCTCCATCACACGCGTCCAAGTACTCCACAGCGTGGCTGGCAAGAAAGGGTATAAAAGAAGAAAAATTAATGACATGGCCTCCTTGTTCACCTGATCTGAACCCCATTGACAACCTGTGGTCCATCATAAAATGTGAGATTTACAAGGAGGGAAAACAGTACACCTCTCTGAACAGTGTCTGGGAGGCTGTGGTTACTGCTGCAGGCAATGTTGATGGTGAACAGATCAAAACACTGACAGAATCCATGGATGGCAGGCTTTTGAGTGTCCTTGCAAAGAAAGGTGGCTATATTGGTCACTGATTTGATTTTGTTTTGTTTTTGAATGTCAGAAATGTATATTTGTGAATGTTGAGATGTTATATTGGTTTCACTGGTAAAAATAAATAATTGAAATGGGTATATACCGTATTTTTCGGACTATAAGACGCACTTTTTTCCCCCAAAGAGAGGGGGAAAATGTTAGTGCGTCTTATGGTCCGAATGTTGTGCCACAGACTGTGCTTCCTCTAAATCGCAGGCTATGGGAATTACCGGCGCTAGACTTCTCAGCTCTCCTCCTTTGCTCTGATGCTCATCCTGATGCAGCCTGCAGGAAAGATCAGCCTAACATGATGTTGGGCTGCGGTCACTCCCCTCTATTGCCGTAGCTGCGGACTGACACCCCGACACCCCCCTCATTGCCGGTGCTGCAACAATTGCACCTGGGCTGCAGAGTGACACGCCGACATCCCTCTCATTGCTGCGGCTGCAGAGTGACACACCGGGCATTCGAGCGGAGCTTGGGTCACATGATGATGATGCTGCGAGAGCTCTGACACACCCCTGTGGAGTGAAACACGGAAGAATGCCAGGCTGAGCATGCTTCAGTGATAGCGAAAGGTTCCTGTGCTGGGAAGTGCCCAAAGATGGTTTCAGCTTTTTGCAGAGATTTGTTCCTCTCTCGCCGTTCCTTGCTGCCTTGCACGGACCATCAAACACAGGATCCCGGAGATTGAGGCCAGCTGTGCAAGTGATTTATCAGTTGGTTTTGCTGCAGGTGTGTTGGTCAGCCCAAAGCTTCTTAGCAAGGAATGTTTTTAGTAGGGAGGGAGGGATGATTTGTGTGGGCTGGAAGGAGATATTCAGCGGGGGTTTCTTTTTACACTTAGCGCTGTCTTTTTTTTTTTTATTTGCGAAGGCAGAAGGTCAAAAGTTTCACTAGGTCAAAGGTTTCTTCAGATAAGGCAATAACAGTTTTGTTACTAGCACGTGGTCATAATTGTCCAGGGGGTAGTGTAACAATGATGTTTGAGATCAAGCTAGATAAAGTTAAATCTGCAAATATTCCAACTAAAGAGGAAAAGAGTGAAATAGACTATAGACCACATGCTTTGTAAATATACTGTCCAATACAGAACAATCAGAAAGGCAGCCATTGACCCTCTGAAGCAAAGGTATGATGCTGTAAGTTGCATATCTGGCAGTAATTAAACAACAAACAAATGCTGTATTGTAGCAACATGTCACAGGGCTTGCAGACAGCATGGTACAGCAGCTCTCATCATGTCACAGGGCTTGCAGACAGCGTGGTACAGCAGCTCTCATCCTGTCACAGGGCTTGCAGACAGCGTGGTACAGCAGCTCCCATCCTGTCACAGGGCTTGCAGCATGGTACAGCAGCTCCCATCATGTCACAGGGCTTGCAGACAGCATGGTACAGCAGCTCTCATCATGTCACAGGGCTTGCAGCATGGTACAGCAGCTCCCATCATGTCACAGGGCTTGCAGACAGCATGGTACAGCAGCTCCCATCCTGGCTGTCACAGGGCTTGCAGCATGGTACAGCAGCTCCCATCATGTCACAGGGCTTGCAGCATGGTACAGCAGCTCCCATAATGTCACAGGGCTTGCAGCATGGTACAGCAGCTTTCATCATGTCACAGGGCTTGCAGCATGGTACAGCAGCTCCCATCATGTCACAGGGCTTGCAGACAGCATGGTACAGCAGCTCCGATCCTGGCTGTCACAGGGCTTGCAGCATGGTACAGCAGCTCCCATCATGTCACAGGGCTTGCAGACAGCATGGTACAGCAGCTGCCATCATGTCACAGGGCTTGCAGACAGCATCGTACAGCAGCTCCCATCATGTCACAGGGCTTGCAGCATGGTACAGCAGCTCCCATCATGTCACAGGGCTTGCAGCATGGTACAGCAGCTCCCATCATGTCACAGGGCTTGCAACATGGTACAGCAGCTCCCATCATGTCACAGGGCTTGCAGACAGCATGGTACAACAGCTTCCATCATGTCACAGGGCTTGCAGACAGCATGGTACAACAGCTCTCATCATGTCACAGGGCTTGCAGACAGCATGGTACAGCAGGTCCCATCATGTCACAGGGCTTGCAGCATGGTACAGCAGCTCCCATCATGTCACAGGGCTTGCAGCATGGTACAGCAGCTCCCATCATGTCACAGAGCTTGCAGACAGCATGGTACAGCAGCTCCCATCATGTCACAGGGCTTGCAGACAGCATCGTACAGCAGCTCCCATCATGTTACAGGGCTTGCAGCATGGTACAGCAGCTCCCATCATGTCACAGGGCTTGCAGACAGCATGGTACAGCAGCTCCCATCATGTCACAGGGCTTGCAGACAGCATCGTACAGCAGCTCCCATCATGTTACAGGGCTTGCAGCATGGTACAGCAGCTCCCATCATGTCACAGGGCTTGCAGCATGGTACAGCAGCTCCCATCATGTCACAGGGCTTGCAGCATGGTACAGCAGCTCGCATCATGTCACAGGGCTTGCAGACAGCATGGTACAACAGCTCGCATCATGTCACAGGGCTTGCAGACAGCATCGTACAGCAGCTCCCATCATGTTACAGGGCTTGCAGCATGGTACAGCAGCTCCCATCATGTCACAGGGCTTGCAGCATGGTACAGCAGCTCCCATCTGACACAGATGGTTCTCTGTACACTTATTATATGGTGCATACCTGTTGTTCTAATACAGTACAGTGCTTACACATTAACCCCTGCCTAATGTCACTGTAATCAGGAGTTTATGGTGTAATCCCTGCCTGACATTACTGGGGGAGAAGCTACACAAGACACTCTTGAACCATGGATGCACCAGGCTTAGTTTTTTTTTTTTCCTGGATTTTGTCCTCTAAATCTAGGTGCGTCTTATGGTCCGGAGCGTCTTATAGTCCGAAAAATACGGTATTTGTTTTTTGTTAAGTTGCCTAATAATCATGCACAGTAATAGTGACCTGCACACACAGATATCCCCCTAAAAACAAACTAAAAACCACTTTCAAAAATATTCAGCTTTGATATTAATGAGTTTTTTGGGTTCATTGAGAACATGGTTGTTGTTCAATAATAAAATTATTCCTCAAAAATACAACTTGCCTAATAATTCTGCACTCCTATATACCTATATATATATATATATATATATATATATATATATATATATATATATATATATATATATATATATATATATATATATATATATATATATATATATATATATATATATATATATATATATATATATATATATATATATATATATATATATATACTTATCCGTTAGCCGGGCGCATCCGGCAGGTGGCGCTGTTGATGTTAATTCCAATCATAATTACTTCACGTAAACCTGTGAATGTAAACGCCGGATGTGCCCGGCTTAAACAGATCAAGCCGCCGGCTTGCTTCGTGAGTGTCTCACTCTCCTCCCCCTCTTGCCCTCTCTCGTATGAACCTTGGGGAGGGGACATGCGTGTCCCCCCAGAGTCGTTCGTCGCGGCATTGCAACGAACGACTCTGGGGGGACACGCATGTCCCCTCCCCAGTGTTCTATAGGAGAGAGGACAAGAGGGGGAGAAGAGCGAGACACGAAGCAAGCCGGTGGCTTGATCTGTTTAAGCCGGGCGCATCCGGCGTTTACATTCACAGGTTTACGTGAAGTAATTATGATTGGAATTAAGATCAACAGCGCCACCTGCCGGATGCGCCCGGCTAACGGATAAGTGTGTGCATGTATATACATGTGTGTATATGTATGTATGTATGTATGTATATACATATATATAGTACAGACCAAAAGTTTGGACACACCTCATTCAAAGACTTTTCTTTATTTTCATGACTATGAACATTGTAGATTCACACTAAAGGCATTCAAACTATGAACACATGTGGAGGTATAGTACATAACCAAAAAGTGTGAAACAGCTGAAAATATGTCATTCTTCCAGGTAGCCACCTTTTTTATTTGATTACTGCTTTGCACACTCTTGGCATTCTCTTGATGAGCTTCAAGAGGTAGTCACCTAAAATGGTTTTCACTTCACAGGTGTGCCCTGTCAGGTTTAATAAGTGGGATGTCTTGCCTTATACATGGGGTTCGGATCATCAGGTGCATTGTGGAGAAGTCAGGTGGATACACAGCTGATAGTCCTGCTGAATAGACTGTTAGGGCTGGTGCACACCAGAGCGGTTCTGAAGCGTTTTTTAAAACGCTTGCAGGGGGAAAACCGCTTGGCTAATGAAAGTAAATGGGATCGTGCACATGGTCGTTTTTTCCACAAACGAAAACTCGGGCTGCAGCATTTTTTTATTTCTGAGGCATTTCTGCCTTAAAGTGTAGGAAAGTGGAAAACCGCTCTGAAAAACGTTAGACCAGAGCGGTTTTCCAGGCGTTTTTGTTACAGAAGCTGTTCAGTAACAGCTTTACTGTAACAATATTTGTAATCTGCTACACAAAAACGCTCCAAAAAACTCTAGGCATGTTTAGAATATATCTCTAAACATGCCTAGAATCGATCTGAAATCTGCTCCAAAAACCTCTAGCGTTTTGCAGATCTGCTAGAGGTTTTTGGTGTGCACCGGGCCTTAGAATTTGTATTATTGCAAGAAAAAGGCAGCTAAGTAAAGAAAAACGAGTGTCCATCATTACTTTAACCTACCTGGCATTCAGTTTCTGCTGGATTTCCGTGCAAACAGTGATCCCGTTTTTTTTCATAACGTTTTTTCCTGTAACTTAGCAAAATGTGTAAAGCAGGGGTCTAGTATACATTTTAAGTATAATAAAAGATTACTCTGGGTGTCTATAGTTTATGAGAAAATTTCCTGAGCGGCATGCCGGACACTGTGTCGGGCATACCACTTTTAGCAAGTTTTTCTTGCCCGACAGTGTCTGGCATACCGCTCAGGAGTTTAAGAAATAAAGGTCAGTCAGTCCAAAAAATTTGGAAAACTTTGAAAGTGCCCCCAAGTGCAGTCTCAAAAACCATCAAACGCTACAAAGAAACTGGCTCACCTGCGGACTGCCCCAGGAAAGGAAGACCAAGAGTCACCTCTGCTGCGGAGGATAAGTTCATCCGAGTCACCAGCCTCAGAAATCACAGGTTAACAGCAGCTCAGATTAGAGACCAGGTCAATGCCACACAGAGTTCTAGCAGCAGACACATCTCTAGAACAACTGTTAAGAGGAGACTGTGTGAATCAGGCCTTCATGGTAGAAGATCTGCTAGGAAACCACTGCTTAGGACAGGCAACAAGCAGAAGAGACTTGTTTGGGTTAAAGAACACAAGGAATGGACATTAGACCAGTGAAAATCTGTGCGTTGGTCTGATAAGTCCAAATTTGAGATTTTTTTATTCCAACCACCGTGTCTTTGTGCGACACAGAAAAGGTGAACGGATGGTCTCTACATGCCTGGTTCCCACCGTGAAGCATGGAGGAGGTGTGATGGTGTGCTTTGCTGGTGACACTGTTGGGGATTTATTCAAAATTGAAGGCATTCTGAACCAGCATTACTACCACAGCATCTTGCAGCAGCATGCTATTCCATCCGGTTTGCGTTTAGTTGGACCATCATTTATTTTTCAACAGAACAATGACCCCAAACGCACCTCCAGGCTGTGTAAGGGATTTTGACCAGGAAGGAGAGTGATGGGGTGCTGCGCCAGGTGACCTGACCTCCACAGTCACCAGACCTGAACCCAATCGAGATGGTTTAGGGTGAGCTGGACTGCAGAGTCCAAGGCAAAAGGGCTAACAAGTGCTAAGTATCTCTGGGAACTCCTTTTGGAAGACCATTTCAGGTGACTACCTCTTGAAGCTCATCAAGAGAATTCCAAGAGTGTGCAAAGCCAGGGTCGGACTGGGACACTGGGGGCCCATCAAAGAAATTTCGACCTGGGGCCCACACGTCCCATGATTGCAGTGAAAAAAGGGGCGTGACCATGCACTGGAAGGTGGGCGTGGTCATGATGTATTATGGACAGTGACAAATGTACATGATCTTAGCAGCATTGTAATTCAGAGACACTGCTGCCCAGCAAAACTTTGCATAGAGTCCTACTTTGCAGAGGTTGCGACCGCAGAGGTTGTGACCGCATCGGAGCCCTTGGGCCAAAGGGGCCCCGAAGGGCCCTCCCTCAACTACAGTATTACCTCTCTGTTGGTCCTGTGCTCATAATTATCACTTCTATCGATACTTTTAACAGTGGTAATCATTAACAAGCTATTTCCCAACCCCTTCTTGCACCCCTGACACTGTAGTTGCCATTGGCAGGTTTTGGTGCGTCGTATCAATTGTTATGTATGGAGTGCTTGGGGGGCCCCATTGTAAAATTTGCATCGAGGCCTACAGCTCCTTAGCTACGCCACTGCTCTCAGCATGAGTGATTACAGCACTGAGAAAATAATCTTTGTGCTGCAGGCAGCAATTGGAGCTCTGTCAGACAAGGAGGGGGGGGGCCCACCAGAGACCAGGAGGCGGGGCCCACCCGAGGGAAAAAACTGTACTACTGTGGCCCAGTCCGACCCTGTGCAAAGCAGTAATCAAAGCAAAAGGTGGCTACTTTGAAGAACCTAGAATATGACATTTTCAGTTGTTTCACACTCTTTGCTTATGTACTATACTTCCACATGTGTTAATTCATAGTTTGGATGCCTTCAGTGTGAATCTACAATGTTCATAGTCATGAAAATAAAGAAAACTCTTTGAATGAGAAGGTGTACAAACTTTTGGTCTGTACTGTGTGTGTGTGTGTGTGTGTGTGTGTGTGTGTGTGTGTGTGTGTGTGTATATATATATCTCTCTATCTCTCTCTCTATATCTCTCTCTCTATCTCTCTCTCTATCTCTATCTCTCTCTATCTCTCTCTCTATCTCTCTCTCTCTCTCTCTCTCTCTCTCTCTCTCTCTGTGTGTGTGTGTATATATATATATATATATCTATCTCTATATATCTATATATCTATATATATATCTATATATATATATATATATATATATATATATATATATATATCTATATATCTATATATATATATATATATATATATATATATATATCTCTATATATCTATCTATATATATATATATATATATATATATATATATCTCTATATATCTCTATATATCTATCTATATATATATATATATATCTATCTATATATATATATATATATATATCTATATCTATATATCTATATATCTATATCTATATCTATCTATCTATCTATCTATCTATCTATCTATCTATCTATCTATCTATATATATATATATATATATATATATATATATATATATATCCACAATGTTAGTTTTTAGTCGGTTGGAACACAATTGATCATAATATCGATTCTAATATTGATGAAAAGCATAGAAAAAGTGATAATTGATTACAGTTAGCCTGTTACTTTAATTTTAATTAAAAAATGGAGAACTTTCTTGCAGGGGTGAAGCCTCTGGATCCTAAGAAAGCTTCTCTTGTCATCCTCTGCAAACCCCTTCCACCGCTATTTACAACTGTTAATAATAATGCTTGTGGCTTGCATGCACAGGTGCACTAGCGGCTTTCCATTCAGGCTCCGGCGGAAATAGCCGATCCCAATCGGGTCGCTCTAATGCACAAGCCACCTGCACAGTAGAGCATACCTATTCGGGCTTGACTTTTTCTGCTGGTGTCCCAGGGAAAAGCCGCTACTGCACCTGTGTGCACTGGCGTCAAGTGGGGATTTTCAGGGATTTCGGCTCTGGATCCCCTCTGCTGAGGAGGGAGGGGGGGGGGGAACTCTTTAGGATCCAAATGCTTCCCCCTCCCAAGGTAAGTAAGTGCCAGCTAGGGGCACTTTTTTCCCTTCAGGTACACTTACTACAGATCTCCGTGCTTTTATTGGATAACATAAATGTTCCTCTAGAACAGCCCTGGAAAAAGCAGAGGCCACCAAACTTGAATTTGAACTTACACAGTTACCACCATGCATGTGCATGCACCTCTAGACGGCTCCCTTAGAATCTTTGTTTTTAACCAGTTCACCCCCAAGGGTTTTTACCCTAACGGACCAGAGCAATTTTCACCTTTCAGCGCTCCTCCCTTTTATTCACCAATAACTTTTTCACTACGTATCACAGCAAATTGATCAATACCTTGTTTTTATTGCCGCTGAATAGGCTTTTTGGAGGCGATATTTATTTTCAGTAATACCTTTTCTTTTTATGCATTTTAAAGGGAAAAACAAGGAAAAAAATGAAAAAATACACGATTTCTCCATTTTCATCCCCTATAGTTTTAAAATAAACACTGCTAATGTGCATAAAACACACACATTTTATCTGCCTATTTGTCCTGGTTATCACAATATATAAATTATGTCCCTAGTGCAAAGTATGGTGACAATATAATATTTGGAAATAAAGGTGTATTTTTCCTATGTTGTGTTTTTTGTTTTCTCATTGCATACTACCAATGAATTCAAGCCCTTATTTGCAAATATAACAGTAGTTCACCCTCATAGCATATATATTTTAAAAGCTGAGTCCCTAAGGTAACTATTTATGCATTCGGTTTTCAATTCTGTCACTTTTGGTGTTTTTTACAAGTGTTTTATTTTGGTACAGAGTATATGGAAATAACAGTTTTATTGCTTCTCATTCAGTTTGCCAAAAAACAAAAATCAAATGACATATGCATAATCTCTCAAACACCCCAAATTATCTTCTCTTGCTTGTCACGGTTAAAATGATACCCTATACACATCATCAGATAGTGTTTTGGCCACATAATACACTGTTAATCATGAGCAGCGCCAATGTATTTTTCAAGGCCATTTTTTGCACCAGAAACAATACAGTCATACTTTCCTAGCAAAACCCCTGGTGTCTCAGAACATTGGATATAGGTCATAAATGATACCATTCTGAAAACTAGAGAACCAGACCTACCCAAATATACATATTTTGTAACATTTGCACTTTTGCGGTTTTGATGAAATTGCACCGTAACTTTGAAAATGTTTTTTTTTTTTACAGTTTTCTTTACTTTGGCATGAAAAAACAATTCAAATGACATATGCATGATCTCTCAAACACCCCAAATTATCTTCTCTTGCTTGTCACGGTTAAAATGATACCCTATACACATCATCAGATAATGTTTTGGCCACATAATACACTGTTAATCATGAGCAGCGCCAATGTATTTTTCAAGGCCATTTTTTGCACCAGAAACAATACAGTCATACTTTCCTAGAAAACCCCCTGGTGTCTCAGAACATTTGATATAGGTCATAAATGATACCATTCTGAAAACTAGAGAACCAGACCTACCCAAATATACATATTTTGTAACATTTGCACTTGTACGGTTTTGCTGAAATTGCACCGCAACTTAGAAAATTTTATTTTTTGACAGTTTTTTTTACTTTGGCACACAACAACAATTCAAATGACATATGCATAATCTCTCAAACACCCCAAATTCTCTTCTCGTGCTTGTCACGGTTAAAATGATACCCTATACACATGATCAGATAGTGTTTTGGCCACATAATACACTGTTAATCATAAGCAGCGCCAATGTATTTTCCAAGGCCATTTTTTGCACCAGAAACAATACAGTCATTCTTTCCTAGCAAAACCCCTGGTGTCTAAGAACATTGGATATAGGTCATAAATGATACCATTCTGAAAACTAGAGAACCAGACCTACTCAAATATACATATTTTGTAACATTTGCACTTTTGCGGTTTTGCTGAAATTGCACCGTAACTTAGAAAATTGAATTTTTTTACAGTTTTTTTTACTTTGGCACAAAAAAACAATTCAAATGACATATGCATAATCTCTCAAACACCCCAAATTCTCTTCTCTTGCTTGTCACGGTTAAAATGATACCCTACACACATCATCAGATAGTGTTTTGGCCACATAATACACTGTTAATCATGAGCAGCGCCAATGTACTTTTTAAGGCCCTTTTTTACCAAATGCAACAATGTAATTCTTTCTTCTCAAAGCCCCAGGAGTGTAAGACCATTCAATAAAAGACACAAATGTTACCATTCTGAAAACTAGAGACTCAGGCCTACTCAGTTGCAAATAGAATAATTTAAGTGAGGCCTAAATCACTATCCATAACATGAATGACAGATACATTGGAACTCACCATTGCAGGTCTAGCAGGATGGAGAAAGGCCAGAGGTCATACGCCAAGGCAAGCCAGTGGTCAGAAGATGGGGGGTGGTCTGCAGAGTAAAGTCTTGTGGCGAACACTCTCGCCTTGCAGCAGCAAGTCCAAATGGGAAAAAACTATTTGCAGGTTGTAGGAGTCTTGGGTTTCCTCTAAGCTTCTGGGTTTCCTCCCACACCCCCCAAAAAGGTGGTAATGTTAACTAGTGGTAATTGTGAGCTCCTTTGAGGGACAGTAAGTGGCAAATAAAAGTAGAGAGGAAAAAGTCCAGTGAAAATTTAGGGTAATGAAGAAGGAAAAAAAAAAAAAAAAGTCTAATAGCTGCTGAGGGTATGGTATGCCTCAAAGCAGCCGGCAACGCAGAGTCCCGGCTGTGAGGGGCACTTTGGGCAGTGGTATCTGCTGTCTTTCCGCCTCTTGTGCTTGGTGCACACCCGGCATCGCTTCTGTGGCTTCGCCTTAATTGGGTTCGGTGGGATCAGGGCAGGAAAATGTTTTCCCCTTAGGCGAACTGCGCCATCCAGTTGCATTGGATTGAATTCCTCCATAAGGCTGATGCTTTCATTGATCAGCGATCTCAAAGCTTGTCGCATAAACGGGAGGTAGCTGTCACCGTGGCATTTCTTTTTATAAAGCACAAATGCGTTGTGCATCGCCATCTGTAGGAGGTAAAAAAAAACTTTTTTGTACCAGGCCCTCTTTTTTTTTAAAAAAAAGTAGTAGGAGAGCATTTGGTCCGCAAGATCCACCGCACCCATATTTTTTGTGTAGTCGACCAATGCCATTGGCTTCTCGATCCGCTCTCTGGAGGTTGTGACAGGAGCCACTTCTTCATTGTGAATGGAAGTCAGGACCATTACGTCTCTCTTGTCCCTGAATTTTATAGCCAGGAGCTCACCACTTCTGAGACTGTGTGTTTCCCCTTTGGATAATTTTTTATTAACCACCTGTGGTGGGAGGCCTTTGCGGTTTGGCCTCACTGTCCCACAGGCACCAGTCTCTGCAGAATATAAAAATTTGAAAAGGGGAATGCTGGTGTAGAAGTTATCCACGTACAAATGATAGCCTTGGTGGAGGAGTGGGTTGGCTAGTTCCACCACAATTTTCCCACTGGTTGGCATGTATGGTGGGCACCCAGCTGGTTGCAAATGGCTATCTTTGCCCTCATACAGGAAAAAAGAATAGGTGTAGCCAGTGCTGCTCTCACATAGTTTATAAAATTTTATATCATACTTGGCAGCCTTACTTGGAATGTATTGTTTTATCCCTAATCTGCCATGGAAGGGTAGGAGGGATTCATCCACTGCAACCTCTCTCTCTGGGGTGTACACCTCGCTAAATTTTGTACTGAGGTGGGTGAGGATGGGCCTCAGCTTAAAAAGCTTGTCATGGCCAGGATCACCTTTGGGGACATTGTCCGAATTGTCGGCAAAGTGCAGGCACTTCATAAGAGCCTCATAGCGCTGCCTGCTCATGGAAGCTGGAAACAGGGGTGTTGCGTGCATAAAGTCCTTAGACCAGTACAGTCTTATTTCTGGCTGTTGGAGTATGCCCATGTGTAGTGTTAGGGCCAGAAACACCTTTAGCTCAGGTATGGTGGTGGGCTCCCATTTCTCAGCCAAATAGCAGGTGGGCTTCTGGGCAATATACTGCTGCGCAAACAAATTAGTTTGCTCCACAATGTCACAATCATCACCCACAAAGAGCTGGAAGAAGTCAGCAGGCCCGAAGTTGTCAGTGGGCACTAATATTTCGCTTGCCCCTGTAAAAGGCAGGATGTTGGGTGCTACAAGGTTAGCGGGTGACCAGGTGCCCCGAATTATGTCCTCAGGTACCGGTGGGCGTACCTGCCTTTGCCTGGCTCCCCTTCGGCCTCTGCTGCTAGCTGCAGCAGTGCTACCCACTGAGCCCCCTGCGGTGGCATCTGAAGGGCCCTGGACAGTGGTTCCCCTCTGGCCTGTGCTGCTAGCTGCAGCTGTGCTACCCACCGAGCCCCCTGTGGTGGATTCTGAAGGGCCCTCACCAGTGGACTCATCATCCCTCCTGAAGCGGCGAGATGGCTGCCCAACGCTCTCTGAACTGTCAGAATCTGACTCAGAGCTGCTGCTCGTTGGGTGCCATTCGCTCCCTGAATCGTCCCCACTGCTGCTGCTCTGCTGGAGGAAGGCGGCTGCCTCCTCAACAGAATACAGTCTCCTCGCCATAGTAAGCAAAGGTGATAGATAGATGGATGGATGGGAGGGATGGATGGATGGGATAGACAGACAGACAGGTCGATCGATCAACCGAGCAATTGATCAATAACAGAAAGATTTTTTTTTTTTTTTATGAAGATGAAAAAAAGGATATAGATAGAAAGAAAGTATAGATAGAAATATCAGAGAAAGGGTAAAAGAGGGGTGAAGAAGTACAGAAAAGTACTAAGAAGTACTAAAAAGTACTAAAATAAAACAGAAAATCAGTAAATGGCAAAGGAGGGGGAGGATAAGGGGTTAATAAAAAAGTATGGGGATAAAATTTTATTTAAAAATATAAAAATCCTACCACAATCACAGTCTTTCTCCCTCACAGCTCCTGTCACCTCTGAATGCTGATTGACAGCAGTGCTGGGAGGGAGAAAGCAACTTTGTTTACAGACACTACAGGACAGATCATTGTTACTGGCTTGTAACAATGATCTGCCTTGTTACTGGCACTTGATTGGCCCAGGGACCATGTGATTCCCTGGTCCAATCACCAAGCCGCGGGACCCGACGTGCGCGTGCAGCGGGAGCGCGCCCGCTCGCACACAGCAGCAGAGTTACAATGTAACGTATTAAAACGTCCTGTTGCCATTAATAGCGGCGAACATGACGTTTTAATGCGTTACATTGTCCCTAAATGGTTAATAGTCTATATTTACACCTCCACTGATTTGCTAGCATTGCAACATCATTTGTTGTGGGTCGATATGATTCAAACAAGGGTGGCTACCTTTTGCAACATTTTGCGTTGCTCTGTTTTTTTTCCCCTCAATAGGTGACATTACAGAGGAACTGTACTGAAAATAACATAGTTAATAAAAATGCTTATTTTACAATATTTATTTAGAAATTATTTAGTCAGTGTTTGCCCACTGTAAAATCTTTCCTCTTCCCTATTTACATTCATATATTTATCACTGGTGGTAATATCTAGTTCAGCCAGATGATCTGTACGCAATGTTCATGTACGGAATGTTCTATGCACAGAAAGAGATGCTGCTCAATTGGCAGTTGGAAAAAGCTGTTATTTCCCACAATGCAACAAGGTTTACAGACAGAAAACTGTCAGGACATCACACTGTAGGAGGGGGTTCACCACAATATCAGTCATATAGACGTCCCTGATCTGTTTAAGAAAATGTAAAGATTTCTCATGGGAAAGGGGGTATCAGCTACTGATTGGAATGAAGTTCAATCCTTGGTTAAGGTTCCTCTTTAACTAAAAATTTACAATCAAGCCATTAACTTTGAGAAGGTTTATTGTATATATTTTTACAAGTTGCAAGTGGGATATCTGTTGTAAGTGTAAATCCCTCACATCTAGGAATTCCCTCTCCTGTTGAGTAGTTGCAGTGGCTGTGTTGATAATATTTCATTGTGGTTACAGTAGTTAACTCTGATGGTTTAGAAGTGGTGTGACTTGAACAGCAGAATTGTCAAAGCTTCAAGGACAATTGTAGAGAGAGGGATATAGAGGCTGCCATATTTATTCCCTATTAACCAATACCAGTTGCCTGGCAGTCCAGCCTATCCTCCGCCTCTAATCCTATTAACCATACACCCTGAACAAGCATATGCAGATCAGGCGGTTTTGACATTGTCAGATCTGACCAGATTAGCTGCATGCTTGTTTCTGGTGGTGTTCAAACACTACTGCAGCCAAATAGATCAGCAGGGCTGCCAAGCAACTGGTATTGTTTAAAAAAACATAAATATAGCAGCCTGCATATCCCTCTCGCTCTCATTCAGATAACACGTATAGTGTGGTGGCTTAATTGGTGCTTGGCACTCAACTGCTTGGTCAAAATGGCTGAATTGCTTAAAACTGCCTCAGTGAATTTATTCCTAAAGGTCCATTTTAATGATAAATCTGCTCTTAACCTCTTTCCGACCACGTCACGCCGACGAGCGTGGCGGCAGCCCCAGGACCGCCTAACGCCGATTGGCGTAAAGTCCTGGGGCCAGCTAATGCAGGAGATCGCGTGCATGATGCGCGCGCATCTCCTGCTTGGGGGGGCGGAGATCCGCCCCGCCTTCAGTCTCCGAGCGACTATTGCAGCACCCCGTCTACACTGTGCAGCGCTGCGATCAGCAGCAGTGCTGCACTGGGGACAGCCGTGTGACACGGCTGTCCACCTGGGGGACAAGAGAGCGATCGGCTCTCATAGGCAGAAGCCTGTGACAGCCGATCGCCTTAATTGGCTGTCTGTGGGGAGGGAGGGAGGGAAGGGGTTTAAAGAAACAGTTTAAAAAAAAACACAAACCATAATATTTATTATAAAAAAATAAACATGGGGGGAGCGATCAGACCCCACCAACAGAGAGCTCTGTTGGTGGGGAGAAAAGGGGGGGGAGGAATCACTTGTGTGCTGCCCTGCAGCTTGGCCTTAAAGCTACGGTGGCCAATTTTACTAAAAAGGGCCTGGTCACTAGGGGGGTTTAGCCCTGCAGTCCTCAAGAGGTTAAGCATTCTTCAATTTATCATTTGATTTTGCAGAAATCCGTTTTATGTTCGCTCTCCATCTGGATTATTGTTACCAACAGACTGCTGTAACCGGCCAGAAAATGGTGTAGTTGATGCATGGTTAGCGAGAACAGCTGGAATTATAGGCATGCTTCATACAACCTGTGGAATGTGAACTATAATGAAAAGCTGTTTTTTTTTTTTGTTTTTTTTTTTTTTTAAGGGGTGGGTGGGTGGGGGGGGGGGGAGTCTTTACATCTTTCACATTCAACCTGTGTTCCTAAGGGCTCGTTCACACTACGCACATTATATTTTTTTATGTGAGTAATTAACCACTTCAGCCTACAGCTTCGAAAATCTTATGCATCCGAGCAATGTTCACCTCCCATTCATTCGCTAATAACTTTATCGCTACTTATCAAAATTAATTGATCTATATCTCGTTTTTTCCACCACTAATTAGGCTTTCTTTAGGTAGTACATTTTGCTAAGAGCCACTTTACTGTAAATACATTTTAACAGGAAGATTAAGATAGAAATGGAAAAAAATCATTATTTCTCAGTTTTTGGCCATTATAGTTTAAAATTAATACATGCTACAGTAATTAAAACCCATGCATTTTATGTGCCCATTTGTCCCGCTTATTACACCATTTAAATTACGTCCCTATCACAATTTATGGCGCCGATATTTTTTTAGAAATAAAGGTGCATTTTTTCAATTTGCGTCCATCACTATTTACAAGCTTATAATTTTAAAAAATTTAATAAGATACTCTCTTGACATGTATATTTAAAAAGTTCAGACCCTTAGGTAACTATTTATGTAGTTTTTGTTTTTTTTATTGTAATTTTTTTTATTTATTTTTTTAATACAAAAATGTATTTGGGTAATTTTAGTTTGGGAGGTAAATAGCCAATTTTAGATGTAATATAATGTATTTTTTTATTCAATACAGGTATGTGGGTGCAGTTTACTATTTGGCCACAAGATGGCCACATTCAAAAAATTCCTGGATGCGAACGATGTCGCATCTAGGAACTAAAATGAAGAGAAGAAGTTTCCTGGGGGCAGAAATACCACGCTCTTTGATGAGAAAGCGTCGGTATTTCTGCCGGGGACTTAGATCGGTGAATGGGAATTATATTCCCATTCACTGATCGGGGGGGCAGCGGGAGGCAGCGGGAGCGCACGCTGGCGCGCGCCCGATCGCGTGCACCACACGGCTGCAGCACCACTGCCTATCTGGACGGATATATGCGTCCAGATATGGCGAAGTGGTTAATGTATGGCAATGCACTGCCCATTACTTAAAATGCGACTACGGTAGTCACATTGGGCTCTATTCACAAAACTTCTCATAAATGACTTATCACCTAATTTAGTGATTATTTTGCTTGTAAATATGGTGAAAGGTTATTTTTATGAAAGGAAGTTGTTCCTGATTAATATAATTAAGGTAAAAAAAAGTAATATTGAAATGAAGTAATTTTTTTTTTCTCTTTGGAAGTTTAAAAATATAACATGGATGAGGTGAAAACAGATGAAAAAGCTTTGTGAATAAAGCCCATTATGTGTGTTATAATGTACAGCGTCACTTTTCTACTGCATGGATTGTCACATACCACATATGATATAATGAAAATGATTGTAATATTAGCATAACTTGTATGGAATAACTACCACATCACTTGTGGCGGGTTAGTGTAATGATAAAGGGCTCTGCCTCTGACACAGGAGACCAGGGTTCAAAGTTGGGAGTGCGTCGATAGCGGGGTTCGAATGCCCGATGACCGACGCAATACAGCGGCAATACATTACCTGTTCTGCTGGCGCAAGTCCCCAGGTCACCGCTGCTCCTTCTCCGCTGGGCTCTAAGTCCGGCAGGCTTCACTTCTTCCTGTCCCGGAAGGAAGTTTAAACAGTAGAGCGCCCTCTACTGTTTAAACTTCCCCCGGCAGCAAGTAAAGTGAAGCTGGAGGAGCCCAGACCGGAGAAGAGACAGCGGAGACCGGGGGAATCGCGCCGGCCGGAGCAGGTAATGTATAGCTGGCGGGGGGGCGTCAGCTCCACAGATGGTGAAGCAATTTCATGCTGAAATCTATTCACAATTTGTTTGCAGTAAAGACAACCATACGATCCCTCTCTGATCAGATTCGATCAGAGAGGGATCTATCTGCTGGTCGATCTGATGGCAAATCGACAAGTGTATGGCCACCTTATGAATTAAAGAAAAGGCGCTTGCACCAGAAAGTGTACTGACTGATTTAAAGCCATCCTGCTATTCCAATGTGGCTAAAAGAGAATATATGATTCAAAAAAATTATAGGCTACCTTAATGAAAAACTGCAAGTCACATTGCCATTATTTTAAAATGACCAGTAGTATTAGATGTTAGAGGAAATTCTATTATTCAAATCCTTACTGACCTAGTAAGTAGAAGCTTCAAGTTGATCAGTGAGTCGGCTACTGTTTGTATAATTCACCTGTTAGCTAACTCATGCGCTAGCACCTTTCTTTTACCAACACTATTTCTTGGGTCAAAGGAAATTTGTATTTTAGGATAATTGTCTGCTTTTCCTTAGTTCATATTAATAATACTGTGTTTTCGCTACATTGATGCTGCCATCTTACTTAGCTTGGTAAAACCCTGTACATGCCTTCTGTGTTTAAAGAGCGGCCTTATCCTTCTATCGGAAGTAATTGTTTCAGCTCATTTTGGTGGCTTGTATGTACAGTATGTGTGTGTCTGTGTGCGCGCACCATTACATATATTTGTTTCGAGTTATTTTGGTTGTATGTATGTGTCTGTGTGAGCCATTATAGATATTTATTTTGAGGTATTTTGGTGGCTGGTTTGTATATATGTAATTGTCTATCTGCGTGCACATGGCATTATAGATAAACTTTGTGACAGATCTAATCTCCTAAGCTGAAATCTGTTGAAAAGAATTCATAATAGTTATTTTAAAAGTAGCATTTTCTTGTTCTGGACAATAGGAGTCATCTCCTCAGAATAGGCCTGAGTTTGTACTTGGACATCTTCCAGCCTTCTGTTATGTGAGGAAGATAATGAATGCATTGTTCAACATGTCCACAAATGCCAACGTTTATCCTCAGCAAAGTGTTATGCTCACTTGTAATATACTGGACTGAATTCGGTTGCTCAGCTTTTTAGAACAAAACATTAGAGACTGAACTTGTCACACTTTATTATTTAGTTGTTACTGCTGTTCTTTTGCTACTGTATTGAGACGGCACACAACATGAGCATTCCTCCTGATTTCCACATGGGGGTTTCCTTTTGTACAGCTAGAGAACAGTGTCAGACTAAGTAAAAAGCAGAATCTTTGACTCTTTCCTCCCTCCCCTGCTGAAATCCACAACTGCATGCCTTGTCTTTGTGGCTGTAACCTGACCTCCTGTTCCTACTTTTCCGGTGAGCTGATACAGGGGTACTTCTACACAAGTTAGGTCCATACCTCTCAGTGATTTATACATATCTGGATTTTCAGATTTTGGTGGTGGAATATGTTTGGTATAGAAAGCTCCTATTTTGCTATTGAAAACTGATGATTTTTACTCAAATTATTTTTGGACAAGAGGCCAGATTTACTAAGGATCTACTAAGCTCCAAAACTTAAGTAATCTTGCAAACCTGGTCTGACATTATTAAAAATCATTTTTATTAGGTGCCACATTCATTCAACCCTCACGTACCCCAATAACTAAGGTTGTTGAAAGGGCAGTGGGAGAAATAGTGGCATAGTTGCTCTTGCCTTCCAGTGCTATGGTCCCCACTTCAAATGTGGGCCAGGATACTGTCTGCACAAAATATGTACTGAATATTCTCTCCATGTTTGTGTGAGTTCCATCAGGTTCTCTGGTCCTCCCCCCACCCCTCAGCCCAAAAACATACAGATACATTGAATGTCTCTTGTACCCCCAAAAATAAAAGGTTTTGGACTGTGATACAGATATGACTTTAGTGGGTATCAGACTGTGATATCCCTGAGAGACAGTTTGTCACTTGTTCATATACTCTATAAAGTGCTGCTGGAGATGTGGCTATGTAAGTACACAATAATAATTACAATAGTAATTAGTGTTTGTGTGTAATTGCACCTACATTGTGAAAGCCATGGATATGCCTAGACTTTGTATTTTAGTTGCATTGATACAATGCTGTGCTCTTGACTAATTTAAGTACTGTCTGTGGCTTGTCCGTTTAGCGGACCAAATACATTAAACAATAGGATCCGTTGGCAATGCTTTGTTAGAATGGATCCATTTGGTTTGTTCTGCCAAACGGACAGCAAGTTTGGGTCTGCAGCTATTATTCCTGATTGATGCATTGACCACGCGCTAATGGAACGGAGGGTCGCGGATGGAAAACTGATGCCTTTCAAAAACTGATTAATTCTACAAATCCGTTTTTACGTGGATCAGTTTTTCATCTGTGCAAGTGCTAACCATGCTTAATGTCTCTTTAGGCTTTGTTCACATTATAAATCTCCAGCTCTATGGCAAGCGCTGAACGATTTATTGAGCTTTTTTTTCTTTTTTTAAACGCTTTTCCCTGCGCTTTTGTAAGCACTTTTCTAAGTTTTTGCTGAGCGATTACGATTTTGCAATACAAAGCGCATTGCGCTATACCTTCCATTGAGCCAAGGGCTCAGAAAATGGTACATATAGCGCATTTGCGATTTTAATATAATCAAAACGCACACATGTAAACAGTCTCATACAAAATCATTGCACAAGCGCTTTTGGGGTGATTTCTAAAAATCGCCAGCGCGGAAACGCTCATAGTGTGAACAAGCCCTAAGAGTTCCATAATGATAGAGTATTGATGGTCATGTCAAGGAGAACTCATGGAGAAGCATGTGATCAGTTTGGTCAGGTGATAGATATGTAAGTTTCTGATTTGGTAGTTATGATAATGTGCTTAACCACTTGAGGACCACAGTGCTAAACCCCCTTAAAGATCAGGCTGTTTTTTCTGTAATTGGCCACTGCAGCTTTAAGGCCAAGCTGCAGGGCCGCACAACACAGCAGACGAATGATCTCCCCCCCCCCCTTTTCCCCCCACCAACAGAGCTCTCTGTTGGTGGGGTCTGATCACGCCCCCCAGCCGGCCAATCCTGGCGATCGGCTGTCATAGGCTTCTGCCTATGAGAGCCGATCGTGTCACACGGCTGTCCCCAGTACAGCTCTCCTGCCGATCGCAGCGCTGTACATGTAAATAGACAGCGATTACGCTGTCTAACAGTCTCGAAGAAGGAGCTCCGCCCCACGAGCAGGAGATGTGCATGCATCCTGTGCGTGATCTCCTGCAAACTGCAGCCCCAGGACTTGACGCCCATGGGCGTGGAGCAGTCTTAAGGTAGTTTAGCTGGATATGATTACAGCAAATCAGAGATTTGCAAATCCATCAGCTGATCAAACAAATCACATTCAAGAGTTTTCCTAGACCTAACCATCACTATGGCAGAGTGCGGTTCAATTTCATTTGTTGGAATTACGGTAATCAAAATATGTCATGTCTTTCAGAAATAATTCCATCTGTTCTAATTCTTTTCTTCTTTATTTATATACCTCTCCCTTGCTGTCTGAAAAGCAAGTAAATAATGCAGTCCAGCTTTTATACAAAGTCTCTCTGTAATTCTGTTATACAGTGATTTAAATTCTTATCTTTTTAAAATGATGGTTTCAAAAGTGAGTATGGGCCCGAACATGTTTAAACGTGGGCACACCGGGCGGCATTTAGTCCTACCTGACTGACCAATAGCAAGTACCAACATTTCAGGACTTGGTAAATGAGCCCCTTTGTTTTCATGGTAGTTTTATTGCACAAAGGTAAGGGTTAAACATTTCTATGACATTGCTATATGCCGGGTTCAGATGGTCTTCATAGGTATCCTTTATAGAGAACTGTACATAATTTTACTTGTTGGTCAAAGGGTAGAGGTCAGTGTAGAGTTAAAATTTATATTCACCAGCACACTTTCTATTGAGAGTTCTGTAGCTCTGCAATATATGTCAGGTTGGATGAACTGTATGTGGATTATAGGGGTCCTCTGTAAGATGGCCTTACAGTAGTCTACGGAAAACTCCACCATTTGATAGAACTCATTAGGTGCCCCCTGACCGAGATGCTGAGAGTAGCGTGATGCAAAGTCATTGGCAAAGATGTAAAACTTGATCATGTAGAAGGTGAGTGTAATGTAATTGATAGGACTGTGTTTACCACCCTCCCACACCAGTAAACACTTTGCTACGTTCTTTTTTTAGCCATGAAGCCATCTGTTCTATTAAAGGAATGGACGCCTTATTTTAAATAATTTTATTTATGTTGAATAGCATAGTACTCTTATTTACAGGATACTCTGTTGTGATTATATAGTTATAAAGTTAAGGTGGCCATACACAATATTCTTTTTCCCAACAGATTCAATCGCTTTGAATCTGCCAGTGATGTGTAGACCTCAACATTTCTGATCAGTAAACTCATGTTTGCTTTAGTACAACTTATCAGTAGACTGGTCATTTGTTTGCTGCACGACACCTGGTCATTTGGGCACTGCCATAGATTGCAATGCTTTATTTGGGTACTGGTGTAGCTGGTAGGGATTAATGTGCAGGCAGGGACAGGTAATGTTAGGCGTAGAGCGACAGGAGGGTTCATTTTAGCAGTAGTTGAGTGGACGGTTAGTGTTAGGATTGGGTAGAGGGAGGGTTCTTGTGAGAGGTAGTTTTGTTTCAGTGTTAGTAGTATATTGGCAGTGCGGCAGAGATTTTACTATCTGCTTACCTGGCACAGTGTGGAAAGTTAATCAGATTTCTGCTAAAAGATCAAGGTGGTACATTGATTACTGCTACCTGATCTGGAGCTAGTAACATTTGTTAAATTTTTTTTTAAAAACTCAGATGTAACTGCACATGGTATGAAAATACAATTAAAAGATTAATCCACACTAAAACTCATTTCCGTAGAAGCAAGCATTGGATTTGCTAGACCCATACTGTGAGTTAAAGCTTAATTGCGTGATTTTAGACAGTGGTTTGAAACTTTGAGTATTTTTTTTTTACTGTTTGTGTCTTCATTGGGGAGATTTCTTCTTACTTCTGGTACCTCCTTAGAACTTTGTGTAAATTGGGAATGCAGTACCTGTGGCAGTTAATGAGGGACAGCAGTACAACCTTGTCTGGGATTCTAGATCTTCCCCTCTCTGTAACAAATTAAATGGTTTAGTTGTTGCTGTCTGTTACTTTTAGGGATAACTCCCAATGTAACAGGAAGTGGTGGGAATTTTCACTGATGGGAATACAATGAAAATCCACAAGAAACTCTCTTACCCCTTTCCACACTATCCACTATCCCTCTAACAGACAAACAATTGTATGTTAAGAAACAGGAATTTGTGAACTTGGGTCTGGATCATAATTTTAAAGGCTTGCTTGTGCTGTGTTTCTCAGGTGTTCCACGGCTAAACACTTTTGACGTCTCACAGGTATTGTACATGGTGGCATCATAAGGGGCCTCTGGCAGCATTTGTTGGTCTGGTGACACTGTGTGGCATTCAACATTTCCTGAGGTAATTTTACGGCAGCCAAGTAACTTTACTGGGATCTTGATTTATCTTGTATTTCTAAAATACAATGGGAGGTATGGGGAACATCCCTTTTGTAACAGCAGGAACAGTGAGACTTCATTACTGATAGAAAATAAGGCATGAATTTTGTAATTAGAGCTTCCTGTCCAAGAGAGCCAGCAGATGACTGCTCAGCACGTTCTGTAACTGATACATCCCAACTGGGTGGTCATCATGTCAGGAGCAGTCAGTAATGGTAATTGGTCTAAACATTACCTGACACGCTACGAGACATTCAACTGGTTAGTAATGATAAACATGATACTGACTTGACTGGTTACATGTCTTCACATGCTACTGTCCTGTTCTTGGGGGGCCCTTTGTGATAACCTATTGAGACAATTGACAACATTGCTTGTAGCAATGACTGGACATTGATGAGACTGAAGAGTGACAGGCTGAGCTTATTTACAACATGAAAGCACATCGAGAAGGAGCAGCTATAGTACCTAGAGAATAAACATCTGGAGACTTTATATCAGGGTGAAGGGTCAGCAGGGATAAATTTATTCACAACAGTGTGGAGTCATGACATCAGAAACTGGAATCTGCAAACCTTTACCAATTTTGATTCCTAATAAATTTCAATTGTAATTAAAATAATTTCCATTTATTTGAGCTGTAATATATTTACACCAAGCAAATCTAAGTGCAAGCATGTGTAACTGTTGTCAGCTCTAGGGTCAGTTCCACACTTGGTTTGTGAAACTAATTTGATATTTTATTCAATTTGAGTTCATTTATATAATTTAATCAGGATTATGCTGGACTACTATATTTTATATACACATTCCCTGCACATATGTTGTAAATCCACTGAGAATATTGTGCTCATTGAACGTGGAGGAATTTTCTATTGCCCATAAACCTAGTCCAGAAGGTGCATGAAGTAACAGAGAAGGCTCATTGGAAGGTGTATCAAGTAACCTAGGCTAATTTCCACTGCAGATTAAGTTTAACTGCACATTACCATCAATTTTACCACACCTGACTGCAAAGAATTTGCAACCAAGTATTAAAAAGTGAAAGTTTGATTTATGATTATCATTCTGTCCCATTAGTTTTTCTCCCTTAACAGGTTGGAGGTACATATGCAAACTGTTGTAATTCCTACACCGTTCCCCTGATTAGGATGTAAATACCCTCAAATTAATGCTGACAGTCTGCAGTTAAAGCACACCATGTTTGTTTCATTTAAAATCCATTGTGGTTGTGTATAGAGCCAAAAATGTTAGAATTGTATTGATGTCTCAATATTTATGGCCCTAACTGTAGCACTGACATCTTCTGCAGCACTTTACAGAGTACATAGTTATGTCACTGACTGTCCTTAGAGGATCTCACAATCTAATACTACAATAGTCATAGCCTAATTTATTTTTACTGCCATCTTCTGCAGCATTTTAGAGTAGATAGTCATGTCACTGACTGTCCTCAGAGGAGCCCAGGATTGTGAGCCAGAGCTCTGTAGCTACGCCACTACCAGTAAGGTAGATATAACATCAGCCTCCTGGCTAGTAGTTCTTTGTTTTGATCCTAAAAGCAGACACTGTATTCTTATAGGTTTCTAATTGCAGAGCTTTGGCAGTGATGAACTGCCTTTAATATGGTGTTCCTTTAATAAAAGTAGAAAATGCAGTGGTAAGTTAAAACAACAAGGAGCTGAAGGCATCATAATCTGGGGAGTTGGAGTTGATTTATTTAGCAGCTCCTCAGCCTTATTTGTGCCAGCAGTGGTGTGTAACCTGCTGGTGAGATTGTTCTGTCCTCAGTACACAAATACTTGCCCTGCACATGGTGACAAGAGAGCTCTGCTTTCCGGCTTACAGGTCTCCTAACTACCTAACTATTCTCCCTGATCTCGGGTTAAGTGCAATTAATATTGGGAATTACATGTGCCAGTAAGATCCCATTGTAGAGCAGAGGCGATAAAAGATCATAAGGTTAATGGTATTATTTTCCCTCAGTCCTGGTGATTTATAGCTTAATTAATCGTAGACAACGTGGCTTTCTTGTGATTGTTATGTGTCAGGCTAAAAGACTAGCCTAGTTCAGATGAAGGGGTCGTTAATAGTTAATTCTAGTACATTTCCTGAACTGTAACTAGAAATTACTTCAACATGTCATTGGAGATTTTAGTTAAATCTTTTACATGTTAACAGATTTACAAGCTGATATTTTAGATTATTCTCAATTACGTAGTTGTGTTAAATTATTTTACAAGTTCAAATACATTCTTAATAGGGGCATGGCTGTAAGAGCAGATGCAGTTTTGGAAAGCACGTCAATACTATGTACATACTAAAGAACAAGAGAACATTATCTTAATGCAATCCTTAAAAGGGTGGTGGTGGTGGGGGAGGTGTTTATTCTCACCTCAGTAGTGGGAGGCCTCCCTGGGTGCTCTTAAAGCTCACCATTCCAGTGCTGGATCACTCTGTATCCCCTGGCCATGCTATAGGCCATGGACAAGTGTAAAAGGCTTAGGCATGCATGGGTAGGGTTCATACATGCTCGGTAGATTGAATTGTTCAAGCACAAGCAGTTTTTGTCCATAGTTGAACGGTTTGTTCTACTGGGCATATGCAAACCTTACCCACCCATTCCCAGTCCATGCAGGAGCGCAGTGGTAAGACATCTGTTCAACCCATTGGATTAACTGAGTAAAGAGAGATCCTTCACTGAAACAGTGGGCTGTAGGATAATCCAGGAGGCCTCTAGTCATTCCAAAGGCTTCAGACTACTGAGCACACCGCAGCATTTTTTTTAACATGCATACTGTACGTTTGTCGCTCAAGAAGGTGGGAGCCATACTAGCAAAGAAAAAACACAGTTTAGGATAATTTATTGCAGTCACCACTTCTCCTAGTCAGGATTCAGGGGTGAGCATTGCTGACCAGTTATGCAACCCCTCTCCTAAAGGGTTATATTGGGGAGGGGGAGGAGGGGAGTGGAAGTGAACTTTGGACAGAATGTCATTTTGGGTCAAGAAGAGCTGCCTGATCATCAGAGGACACCTCAAGTCACATAAGTGATTTACTGAAAATTAAGTTAATCAGTATTTTTATTCTTGTGCACCTTTATTAACCTCTTCCCCTAACAGAATTAATAAAGGCTTTGCCTGGTCATCCCCTTTGAAATGCATCTTTATGAGCTGTGAGCAATGTCGCTGAAGAAAGGGCTGGATGGTATACAACCAACATGTCTTTATGATTATATCATATAAACAGAGCTCAGTCCTCACAGATCTCTGAGGTTTGACGACTCAGCTTGAACTTGATTCATTGATTGGAGTGCTGTGGGGCTTTTGCATTGGCACAGAGGTGGTTGGATGACATCGGAAGGAGAGCATGCCTGGACAGTAGAAGGTTTAGGAAGCTCTTGGTTCCACTGAGAATTAGTAAAGCTCTGTTTTTAATAAAGTGGTGTGATGGACAGTGGTAAGTCTGCATAGTATGATATGCATTCTAACAAGAATTTTGGTGCAGAATACAGGAGCTGCCATAGGTGCCTATAAGAACGGAAATTTGGGCCCACCATTCAATGCAGCAATTTGCATTTCCAGATGCCCCTGGAGGCCACGATTTTATTGGGTGCTTTTGATTTTAATCCCCAAAGTTAGGCACCACCAGAAGGGGTCTTAGAGTAAGGCACCGCCTGGAGGGGTCTAAGGGTTAGGCATCCGTAGAGGAGTGTTCTCTGAGAGCAGGTTTAGCCATAGTAAAATATTCGTAAACATTAGAGATATTTAACTGTCGGAATCCAGCAGAATATCACTAATTTTAGCGATCTTCTATTTGCGGCAATTCCCTGCGCCCTTTTTTTCCAGGTGCCTTTTCTAATATAGGCAACACAAAAAGCATGCAGTTCCAAAACACAGAAGTATAAATTTCACCTCAGTCCTGCAACAAATCTACAAGAAACGATGCTTATTTCATCCTTTTTAAGTGGGACAGCTATTTATAGAGCTTATGAAATCATCAGTACAAGCCTATATATACTGACTTACTGCAGTTCTAAATTATGTCTATAAAAACCATCAGCCATACATTTGTGTTGGGAATGTACACAGCATTACATGCATACTTGTTATCTGTGTGCACCTAAGCACAAATCCGAGCTGTGTGTATAATGGCAGTCTCATTCATATAACAGAAGCTGGAATACATTTTTTATGACTACATATAAATGTGAGCATATTTGCATTAAATGTATTCTAGAGATGTGCAGAGTGGAGGATACATTCATAATAACCTAGCATGCTGTCTGTACACTCCCATCCAAGCTAGATTAAACCACAGACCACCTGGGGGGGGGGGGGGGATGTGTGTGTGTGTGTGGGGGGGGGGTGGGGAGGGTGTTGCAGTAGCACCTGGTAACTATGATTATAAAAAAGTGTTGTTACTGCTGATTTTAAAAATGGTACAGCTCCATTCCAAGAGGAGGAGTGGATAGGGACATAGTTCACTTAGAACTGTTGCATCATGCTGCGCACTTGGCTATCACCAGCACAAGAATAATTGTCCTGTTATGTAGTTTAGCATTTCCCTGAGACTTCTGATCCTTCTCTAACCACTAGATCATCTTTAACCTAAATTCACCCCCTTCCCTTTGTCTAATACCCCCTTTCCCACAGCTACATTTCTCACTAAGGGCCTATTTCCACTATGCATGAATCTGGGTCGAATCTGCAGCGTTTCCCTGCATGTGAGCTACACAGGGAAACTATGCTCATCTATTCAATGGAGTGCCATCCCAATCACACTGCGGTGCGATCTGGAAGGCATGCTGCAGATTTCTTCAGCACACAGCAGAATCACTTGCATGGCACTGCTTAGCGATTTGGGCCGCGGCTAAGCTTCAGAGCGGGAGCTGCAGCTGAGTTAGGAACATCCGTGGCTCACAGTGGAAACAAGCGCTAAGTCTTTCCTAATCTGTCTATTGATGGTAAAGTGGACCCATACTCTTGAACAGCACACAATAAAAAAAGTCTTCCTTTCATTTCACATATAGTTGCTTAGAAATTCACGGCTGCTGTGTTGTGTGTTTATTTATCCAGTTCAAACTGTCTTAAGGTGCCCATTAATGGGACAATTCACCAAATGCGATCTTTCAATGCGATTTTTACAATTGTATTGTATATAAAATGTGCTATTAATGAAGACAATCGATAAGGAATGATTAATGGTCATTTGCTAACTAGGATAAAATCAATACGAAAGTTGGATTTTATGATTGAATATGAAGAAAAAATTGTTCAGTGAATGTGAACAATCGATAACTGCCTTCTAATTAGTTATTGTTCAAATCGCAACGAAAGATCGCATTTAGTGAAAAATCGTACTTGTAATGGGCACCTTTATCAGTAGCTGAATACACTGCAGGACAGCTCTGCCTGGTTCTCTGCCAACTCTTTCCTCATACATAAACACTGCGGACTTAACCCTTTCAGTGCCCCTTGCAAGTGGATCCAAGTTAAAGCTTTAGGTTTTGTTTTTGTTTTTTTTAGGATTTCCATAGATTGTCATGAAGACATATTTTTTCCTTAACCACTTAAGGACTGCAGTCATAAAACCCCTTAAGGACCAGAGCCTTTTTTTCCATTCGGACCACTGCAGCTTTCACGGTTTATTGCTCAGTCATACAACCTACCACCTAAATGAATTTTACCTCCTTTTCTTGTCACTAATACAGCTTTCTTTTGGTGCTATTTGATTGCTGCTGCGAGTTTTACTTTTTATTATATTCATCAAAAAAGACATGAATTTTGTCAAAAAAATGACTTTTTTAACTTTCTGTGCTGACATTTTTCAAATAAAGTAAAATTTCCTATACATTTGAGCGCGAAAGTTATTCTGCTACATGTCTTTGATAAAAAAAAAAACATTCAGTGTATATTTATTGGATTGGGTAAAAGTTATAGCGTTTACAAACTATGGTGCAAAAAGTGAATTTTCCCATTTTCAAGCATCTCTGACTTTTCTGCGCACCTGTCAGGTTTCATGAGGGGCTAAAATTCCAGGATAGTACAAATACCCCCCAAATGACCCCATTTTGGAAAGAAGACATCCCAAAGTATTCAGTGAGAGGCATGGTGAGTTCATTGAAGATTTTATTTTTTTGTCACAAGTTAGCGGAAAATGACACTTTGTGACAGAAAAAAAAAAAAAAAGTTTCCATTTCTTCTAACTTGCGACAAAAAAAAAAATGAAATCTGCCACGGACTCACTATGCTCCTCTCTGAATACCTTGAAGTGTCTACTTTCCAAAATGGGGTCATTTGTGGGGTGTGTTCACTGTCCTGGCATTTTGGGGGGTGCCTAATTGTAAGCACCCCTGTAAAGCCTAAAGATGCTCATTGGACTTTGGGCCCCTTAGCGCAGTTAGGCTGCAAAAAAGTGCCACACATGTGGTATTGCCGTACTCAGGAGAAGTAGTATAATGTGTTTTGGGGTGTATTTTTACACATACCCATGCTGGGTGGGAGAAATATCTCCGTAAATGACAATTTTTTTTATTTTTTTTACACACAATTGTCAATTTATAGAGATATTTCTCCCACTCAGCATGGGTATGTGGAAAAATACACCCCAAAACACATTATACTACTTCTCCTGAGTACGGCGATACCACATGTGTGGCACTTTTTTGCACCCTAACTGCGCTAAGGGGCCCAAAGTCCAATGAGTACCTTTAGGATTTCACAGGTCATTTTGAGAAATTTCGTTTCAAGACTGCTCCTCACGGTTTAGGGCCCCTAAAATGCCAGGACAGTATAGGAATCCCACAAATTACCCCATTTTAGAAAGAAGACACCCCAAGGTGTTCCATTAGGAGTATGGTGAGTTCATAGAAGATTTTTTTTTTTTGTCACAAGTTAGCGGAAATTGATTTTAATTGTTTTTTTTCACAAAGTGTCATTTTACGCTAACTTGTGACAAAAATAAAATCTTCTATGAACTCACCATACTCCTAATGGAATACCTTGGGGTGTCTTCTTTCTAAAATGGGGTCATTTGTGGGGTTCCTATACTGCCCTGGCATTTTAGGGGCCCTAAACCGTGAGAAGTAGTCTTAAAACCAAATGTCGCAAAATGACCTGTGAAATCCTAAAGGTACTCATTGGACTTTGGGCCCCTTAGCGTACTTAGGGTGCAAAAAAGTGCCACACATGTGGTACCGCCGTACTCAGGAGAAGTAGTATAATGTGTTTTGGGGTGTATTTTTACACATACAGATGCTAGGTGGGAGAAATACCTCTGTAAATGACAATTATTTGATTTTTTTTACACACAATTGTCCATTTACAGAGAGATTTCTCCCACCCAGCATGGGTATGTATAAAAATACACCACAGAACACATTATACTACTTCTTCTGAGTACGGCGATACCACATGTGTGACACTTTTTTGCAACCTAGGTGCGCTAAGGGGCCTAACGTCCTATTCGCAGGTCATTTTGAGGCATTTGGATTCTAGACTACTCCTCACGGTTTAGGGCCCCTAAAATGCCAGGGCAGTATAGGAACCCCACAAGTGACCCCATTTTAGAAAGAATACACCCCAAGGTATTCCGTTAGGGGTATGGTGAGTTCATAGAAGATTTTATTTTTTGTCACAAGTTAGTGAAAAATGACACTTTGTGAAAAAAACAATAAAAATCCAATTTCCGCTAACTTTTGACAAAAAATAAAATCTTCTATGAACTCATCATACACCTAACAGAATACCTTGGGGTGTCTTCTTTCTATAATGGGGTAATTTGTGGGGTTCCAATACTGCCCTGGCATTTTAGGGGCCCTAAACCGTGAGGAGTAGTCTTGAACCCAAATGTCTCAAAATGACCTGTGAAATCCTGAAGGTACTCATTGGACTTTGGGCCCCTTAGCACAGTTAGGCTGCAAAAAAGTGTCACACATGTGGTATCGCCGTACTCAGAAGAAGTAGTATAATGTGTTTTGTGGTGTATTTTTACATATAACCATGCTGGGTGGGAGAAATATCTCTGTAAATGACACATTTTTGATTTTTTTTTTACACACAATTGTCCATTTACAGAGAGATTTCTCCCACCCAGCATGGGTATGTGTAAAAATACACCACAAAACACATTATACTACTTCTCCTGAGTATGGCGATACTACATGTGTGACACTTTTTTGCAGCCTAGGTGCGCTAAGGGGCCCAACGTCCTATTCACAGGTCATTTTGAGGCATTTGTTTTCTAGACTACTCCCCACGGTTTAGGGCCCCTAAAATGCCAGGGCAGTATAGGAACCCCACAAGTGACCCCATTTTAGAAAGAAGACACCCCAAGGTATTCCGTTAGGGGTATGGTGAGTTCATAGAAGATTTTATTTTTTGTCACAAGTTAGTGAAAAATGACACTTTGTGAAAAAAACAATAAAAATCCAATTTCCGCTAACTTTTGACAAAAAATAAAATCTTCTATGAACTCATCATACACCTAACAGAATACCTTTGGGTGTCTTCTTTCTAAAATGGGGTCACTTGTGGGGTTCCTATACTGCCCTGGCATTTTACGGGCCCAAAACTGTGAGTAGTCTGGAAACCAAATTTCTCAAAATGACTGTTCAGGGGTATAAGCATCTGCAAATTTTGATGACAGGTGGTCTATGAGGGGGCAAATTTTGTGGAAACGGTCATAAGCAGGGTGGCCTCTTAGATGACAGGATGTATTGGGCCTGATCTGATGGATAGGAGTGCTAGGGGGTGACAGGAGGTGATTGATGGGTGTCTCAGGGGGCGGTTAGAGGGGAAAATAGATGCAATCAATGCACTGGGGAGGTGATCGGAAGGGGGTCTGAGGGGGATCTGAGGGTTTGGCCGAGTGATCAGGAGCCCACACGGGGCAAATTAGGGCCTGATCTGATGGGTAGGTGTGCTAGGGGGTGACAGGAGGTGATTTATGGGTGTCTCAAGGTGTGATTAGAGGGGGGAAATAGATGCAAGCAATGCACTAGCGAGGTGATCAGGGCTGGGGTCTGAGGGCGTTCTGAGGTGTGGGCGGGTGATTGGGTGCCCGCAAGGGGCAGATTAGGGTCTAATCTGATGGGTAACAGTGACAGGTGGTGATAGGGGGTGATTGATGGGTAATTAGTGGGTGTTTAGAGGAGAGAAGAGATGTAAACACTGCACTTGGGAGGTGATCTGATGTCGGATCTGCGGGCGATCTATTGGTGTGGGTGGGTGATCAGATTGCCCGCAAGGGGCAGGTTAGGGGCTGATTGATGGGTGGCAGTGACAGGGGGTGATTGATGGGTGGCAGTGACAGGGGGTGATTGATGGGTGATTGACAGGTGATCAGTGGGTTATTACAGGGAATAACAGATGTAAATATTGCACTGGCGAATTGATAAGGCGGGGGTCTGAGGGCAATCTGAGCGTGTGGGCGGGTGATTGGGTGCCCGCAAGGGTCTAATCTGATGGGTAACAGTGACAGGTGGTGATAGGGGATGATTGATGGGTGATTGATGGGTAATTAGTGGGTGTTTAGAGGAGAGAATAGATGTAAACAATGGATTTGGGAGGTGATCTGATGTCGGATCTACGGGCGATCTATTGGTGTGGGTGGGTGATCAGATGGCCCGCAAGGGGCAGGTTAGGGGCTGATTGATGGGTGGCAGTGACAGGGGGTGATTGATGGGTGGCAGTGACAGGAGGTGATTGACAGGTGATCAGTGGGTTATTACAGGGAAGAACGGATGTAAATAATGCACTGGCGAATCGATAAGGGGGGGTTTGAGGGCAATCTGAGCGTGTGGGCGGGTGATTGGGTGCCCGCAAGGGTCTAATCTGATGGGTAAAAGTGACAGGTGGTGATAGGGGGTGATTGATGGGTGATTGATGGGTAATTAGTGGGTGTTTAGAGGAGAGAATAGATGTAAACAATGGATTTGGGAGGTGATCTGATGTCGGATCTGCGGGCGATCTATTGGTGTGGGTGGGTGATCAGATTACCCGCAAGGGGCAGGTTAGGGGCTGATTGATGGGTGGCAGTGACAGGGGGTGATTGACGGGTGATTGACAGGTGATCAGGGGGGATAGATGCATACAGTACACAGGGGGGGAGGGTCTGGGGGGGTCTGGGGAGAATCTGAGGGGTGGGGGGGGTGATCAGGAGGGAGCAGGGGGCAGTTTAGGGACTAAAAAAAAAAATAGCGTTGACAGATAGTGACAGGGAGTGATTGATGGGTGATTAGGGGGGTGATTGTGTGCAAACGGTGGTCTGGGGGGTGGGCAGGGGGTGGTCTGAGGGGTACTGTGGGCGATCAGGGGGCAGGGGGGGCAGATCAGTGTGTTTGGGTGCAGACTAGGGTGGCTGCAGCCTGCCCTGGTGGTCCCTCGGACACTGGGACCACCAGGGCAGGAGGCAGCCTGTATAATACACTTTGTAAACATTACAAAGCATATTATACGCTTCCTATCCGGCGATCGTCGGGTTAACAACCCGCCGGCGCTTCCGATTGGCCGGCGGGTTGACGTCGCGGGTGGGCGGAGCCTATTGCCGGCGGATGCGCGCGCATCCCAGCGCGCGATCCCCGGCCAGAGAGTGCCCCAGGACCTGACGCCAATCTGCGTTACGTGGTCCTGGGGCTGCCACTTTGCCGCCGCCAATATGAAGTAGGCGGTCGGCAAGTGGTTAAAGGGTATTACAGTGTTCTCCCCGGAAATTATTTCCAGCCGGGTGGCATGAAAAAGTAGCCGGGTGGAGCAAGACGAGAGAATGCAGGGCCGGTGCTTCTGTGAACAACTCTGCTTACAGAATAGGAGGAGGTGAGCTGATGACAGCCGGGTGCTCACCAAAACTATCCGGGTGCAGCACCCAGCTAATAGAGCCTGGGGAGAACACTGGTATGTCGTGGCTGTTTCTTTTAGGGCAGAGAGGAAGTTCTGAGTTTAGTTTCCCCTTTAAACTAAAATTACACTAACAGACACTGACCCATATGCAATTTATTTGTTCTCCTGAGTTTTCTCCTAGGAGATAATTTTTCATCTTCTGTTTAAAATGTTTCAGCATTCTGCAATTGAAAAAGAAAAGGCCAAAAATAGCTAAAAAGTACGATTAAAATTTTTTTGAGTATTTTCTTGCTTGCTGGTGGTTTAAAAGGCATTTTATTGACAAGTTGTGAAACTATCACCTAGGAAGAAACTCGGGAGAAAAAGTGAATTGCATACGGGCCACTGAATCCTTACTCTCCTCTCCGAACCCTAGACTTTTTTGCTGCCTGAGGCAAACTTATGAGGATGTGCCCCTCCCTGATTTGGAGTGATCGCACAGTACCTGACAATTTATTCTGCTTCATTTAATGTTTTCACATGACATGCTGCAGCTCAATACAATAGCACACTGGCTGGCTGTGAGTCTGTGCCAACCAAACTGCTCACCCTCAGCCACTCATTCCTCATCAGTCAAGATAGCAGTTTCACCTCCTCCCTTCTGCTGTGCAAGTCAAAAGAAACCCTGCTGCTCTCCTGCCTCCCCCCTCCTGTCAGACTCTTCACACAGCACAACAAGTTCCCCAATGATGACTTCTTTACCTCGCTTGTTCTCCTCTTGCTACTCCTCCTCCTACCCTGACTGCATGCTGTTAGTGTAAACACAGTACAAAAATGCTGCCCCTGTAATCTCTGCACCTGATGCAAATGTTTCACCTTCCTTCATGAGAGAACCAGCCCTGTCCCAACCTTTCTAACTTGTGAGAATTCTGAGTCTTACCTTAATTTGAGGCTCCAAAATTAAACCACACCCAAGGTGCTTAGTGTGCTGCTTGTTTTCATGGCACTTTTTTTTTCTCTTTTTGGTCCTGACAAAAAAAGCCTTTCTGAGTATAGTACAAAAGTGTTCAGTGACTAATCAATAGCAGCCTCCAGAAACTTATTGAATGATTGATTTAGAAAATGAATGCTGGTTTCTGACTGGTAGACAGAATGGCATGATTGGAGGAGAGTACAGTTAGGCTTGTCATACTTGTGAATACTATAACTAAATCCCTGCTTCTCTTATTACACCATTCTTATCTTCTGCAGCTGTTGGGCACACTTCCTCTGCACTTATGCTTTAAGCACTTCCCGCTTGTCCATTTTGATGATAAACTGCAGAGTCCCATAGGAATTTATAGACAAGGGGCTTTGAGAGCCAGAAGGAAGCTGATGCTGAAAGGCTGATGCTGAAGGAGTATGTGGAGCTACTGCAGAAGATAAATATACAGTGATGACATCCTCATGTTTCCTGCATGTAGTAAGCACATCCTCACTCGCCTCCTCTCGTGCCACTTTTGCTTATTTTCTAACTGCTCTCATGCTCAGAATATCCCATTCTATCAATGACCAAACTACTAGTGGCTGGATAGTCTAAGGGTTAAATGACAAGTGAAGTGAGAATAATATAGAGGCTGCTATATTTACAGGTCCTTATCAAAAAATTAACATATTGTGATAAAGTTCGTTATTTTCTGTAATGTACTGATAAACATTAGACTTTCATATATTTTAGATTCATTGCACATAAATGAAGTAGTTCAAGCATTTTATTTCAATATTGATGATTTTGGCATACAGCTCATGAAAACCCAAAAATTCCTATCTCAAAAAATTAGCATATCATGAAAAGGTTCTCTAAACGAGCTAATAATCTAATCATCTGAATCAACTAATTAACTCTAAACACATGCAAAAGATTCCTGAGGCCAGAGTGCTGTATCAAGGCACCTCAGTGGGAAGTCTGTGGGAAGAAAAAAGTGTGGCAGAAAACGCTGCACAACGAGAAGAGGTGACCGGACCCTGAGGAAGATTGTGGAGAAGGACCGATTCCAGACCTTGGGGGACCTGCAGAAGCAGTGGACTGAGTCTGGTGTAGAAACATCCAGAGCCACCGTGTACAGGCGTGTGCAGGAAATAGGCTACAGGTGCCGCATTCCCCAGGTCAAACCACTTCATGCTTCCATCTGCTGAAAAGCTTTATGGAGATGAAGATTTCATTTTTCAGCACGACCTGGCACCTGCTCACAGTGCCAAAACCACTGGTAAATGGTTGAATGACCATGGTATTACTGTGCTCAATTGGCCTGCCAACTCTCCTGACCTGAACCTCATAGAGAATCTGCGGGATATTGTAAAGAGAAAGTTGAGAGATGCAAGACCCAACACTCTGGATGAGCTTAAAGCGGACCCAAACCAAACATTTTTTTTAATTCAAAATATTTAGTTGCACCACTCTGACACATACAAAGATAAATAAACACTCCTTCATGCCTATGAGCATTTCAGTGTATGCTTTTCACCCTCCTCTTTTTATAGCTAGGTTTATACTGGGGGCAGCCATTAGCAATTCCTCCATTGCCAGACACCATCTGCTCCACCAGTTTGCCGGAAAAATCCCGGCAATTTGAAAGGAAGGGAGGGGTTCCTCCAATAAATGTAAAATATTTTATATTTGTCATCATGCAGCTGAAAAAAGGCTGCTATTTATTATTATAATTTAGAAAATAGATTTTATTTCTGAAATCTTGTATTTTTAATTTGGGTCCACTTTAAGGCCGCTATCGAAGCATCCTGGGCCTCCATAACACCTGAGCAGTGCCAAAGGCTGATTGCCTCCATGCCACGCCGCATTGAAGCAGTCATTTCTGCAAAAGGATTCCCAACCAAGTGTTGAGTGCATAACTGAACATAATTATTTGAAGGTTGAGTTTTTTGTTTTAAAAACACTTTTCTTTTATTGGTCGGATGAAATATGCAAATTTTTTGAGATAAGAATTTTGGGTTTTCATGAGCTGTATTCCAAAATCATCAATATTAAAACAATAAAAGTCTTGAACTACTTCAGTTGTGTATAATGAATCTAAAATATATGAAAGTCTAATGTTTATCAGTACATTACAGAAAATAATGAACTTCATCACAATATGCTAATTTTTTTAGAAGGACCTATATTTCCTTTTAAATAATACCAGTTGCCTGGCAGCCCTGCTGATCTGTTTGGCTGCAGATGTGACTGAAGAACACCAGAAACAAGCATGTGGCTAATCATGTCAGAACTGACAATGTCAGCAACATCTTATCTGTTGCATGCTTGTTCAGGGTCTATTGCTAAGTATACAAAGGATCAGCAAGATAGCCAGGCAACTGATATTGCTGAAAAGGAAATAAATATGGCAGCCTCCATATCTCTCTCACTTCATGTGTCCTTTAAGAGCTCAACCTCTGACACAGGGACCTGGGTTTGAATCTCGTCTCTTCCTGTTCAGTTAGCCAGCATCTATTCAATAAGGAGTCTTGGGCTGGACCCCGTAACACTACTACTGCCTACTGAGCGCACCCTAGTGGCTGCAGCTCAAGCTCTTTGAGCAGAGCGCAATATAAATGTTATTTGTCTTCTCTTGTCTATTCTACTACCAGCCTAGACAGCTGAGTGCTGACACAAGTTAGGTTGAGTCCAGCAGCTGTGTCTAATGATCCTACCAACCATTGTTGAAGGGGGGTTTTGTAGGCGGGACCAAATAACTTATCAGTATGTGTTGTTTTTTTTTGTACGTGTTTGCGCCATTACATGTTTAACTCGGTAGGTTGTGGGAAAGATCAATTGCTGTATTGCACTCTATGAACTCTATAGTTGCAGTGCTGGCCACATACATCTCTAATCAGCAGAAAGTGGCGGTTGAACAAGCTCACCTGTGAAGCCTCATTCACACTTCAGACTACAATTGGGATCGAGAGACAAAATCCTGCACCGCACTTCCAATAAAAAAAAAGCTTTATTTGCTCATGCTTTGTTTCGAAACATAAAACGGGTTTGTAAACATTCCCCAGTCCCTGAGATGAGGCTACTGGGCGGGGTGGGAGCAGTTTTTAAACCCCAAACCGGACCTATCAGTCAGCCACATAGCCTCTGAAGAAGACAACTTGGTAAAACGGTTAGGCAGCCACATACTCACCTCAGGGACCAGGTATGTTTACAAACCATTTTATGTTTTGATACAAAGCCAGAGCAAATAAAACTTTTTAGTAGAAGTGTGTGCCGGACGTTTGCCTCTTGATTCTAATTGAAGCATATCTAATTTTTTCCTATCCTGAGCAAGCCAATACACTTGAAGATATCTGTCCCATTATATACTCTTTAACGCTCAAGCTCCAAGATTGCAGTACACTAGCAGCCGCAGTGCCTCTTTCTTCATCTATTGGAATTACACTTCCGACTTCTGTTGCTGAGGAGGGATCAGGACACAATTATTTAAGCAACAGTTTGTGGCTGTACAGACACGTCCTTGGGGATACATACAGCCAATTTAGATTGGCCAATTTTACCACTTCCATATGGTACGGCGGCCAACAAATTCTGAATTCCATGAACAGATTGTGTATGAAAGCTCTTACTACATGGAGGTAGTAAAATTGGTCAGTGATAGGCCAATCAAAATTGGATGCGTGTATGCACCCATAACCTGCAGATTAGGTAAGTGTTTTGTCACTCTGGAGAGTAGCGGACTGACAATGTGCGGAAGGGGCGGAGCACAGGAGATAACAATAGAGTCGCGCTGCATTCAGGCAAGATGATTGGGCATGCCGGATCTCTTGTCGACCTATCGGGGCTACCATACATGCACTAGATTCACACCCATGGTAGTCTTTATCAGCTGCCTTGGCCAAGTTTAATCTATGGTGACTATGGACTTTCAGGAAAGCCAGTAAGATGCAAAGAGCTTGAAGAGAGAATGAGGCCCAGTGCACACCAAAACCGCTAGCAGATCGTCAAAACTCTAGCGGTTTTTGGAGCTGATTTCAGAGCGATTCTAGGCACATTTAGAGACGTTTTCTAAACATGCCTAGCGTTTTTGGGAGCATTTTTGTGTTGCAGATTACAAATACTGTTACAGTAAAAGCTGTTACTGAACAGCTTCTGTAACAAAAACGCCTGGAAAACCGCTCTGATATAGCGTTTTCCACAGCGGTTTGAGTTTTTCCTATAGTTTACATTGAGGACGAAACGCTTCTGAAAACCGCAAATGTGCAGCAGGAGGCACGTTTGCGGTTTGGAAAAAAAACTCAAACCGCTGGTGTGCACCATCCCATTGGAACACATTAGCCAAGCGTTTTCACTGGCGGATGCGGCTGGCGGATCACTGCTGAAACTGCTCAGTGTGCACTGGGCCTGAATGCAGATTTTGTGAAAATTGCAAGCAGCTTCAAAACGCAGATCGGTGGATTGAAACCACTGCGAAATTTGATTTGTCTATTTTTAAGCTGCATATATTTGTATAAAATTTGCATAAAACCTGCACCAAGTCAGAATTACTTGATTCTCATTGATGACTGTGTGCAGAGGAACAAAATTCAACTTTTTCTAGCAGCTCTGTACTTTGTGCTCAGATTTATAGGTCAGGTCTATAGGTCCAACAGGAATTTCTCTGGAACAGCTGCATCAAATGTGAAAATTGTGCAAATAATGACAGTCATCTGTTCAGCTTTACTTGCAGTGAAAAATTCAGAAGCGTGAGCTGTTTTAAGGTGTACCTGAAGCAAAAGTTTAGTAGAAAAATAGGCACCTTAGGAGTGGAAAGCCACTGGATAGTCCAAAGGCTTATACCCCACTGTAACGATCGGTGTAACACAGAGAAGGTCTGATTACCGGTGAACTGCAGTATCACTGAGAATACAGAATATACCCGATTATTGGTGATCTGCAGTATCACCGATAATCAGATATATCTACTAACCTCTGGACACCTGATAGAACAAGTGAGTGTTTAGATGCAACAGTATACTTTGAGTACTTCTCCAGAAGTATGTTCCTTCCTCTGGCCTAGACTCTCCAGGAGGGAGGAGCTAGGCTGAGGGGAGGAAGGACAGAGCGAGAGTGACACCCGTGGGAGAGGGTGTCGCTAACGGGTCTGTGAACTGCCTCTAACAGTAAGGCGAGTTCTCGGGGTCGGCAAGTCAGGTCGTTAACACACAGACAGAAAAGGTACAGATTCAGGAGGCAGATACGGAATCCAATAAACAGACAGGGTTTGGCAACGGAGTATCAGAATAGCACAGTACAGAATCAGGAGGCCAATACAGAGTCCAGGAACGAGCAGAAATTGGCAACAGGGTAACAGAAATAGCGAGGTACAGAATCAGAGTTCAGAGGAATGGTCAGACAGGCAGAAGGTCATAACAAATAATACAGTTCAATATTCCTATTGCTAAGGTGTGAGCTCCTTGATGTCAACACCTTTGGAAACTATGCTAGAACACAGATACAGACAAGGTCTGAGTGCTACCACGTAGTGATCGCAACGGCAGACAACCAGAGAATGACCAGCACCCAGTATATATAGCAAAGCGCTCTCCAGTGCCTCCCCTAAGTGCTGGACCAATGGCAGATGGTGAAAATGTCAGCTGACCCTTTTCTGGCTGTCATATAAGCTCTGCCTCTCAGCGTGCGTGCGCGTCCTTCTGAACCTGTGTGGACTAGCAGTCCCAGCCACACCAGACATGTCTTGCAATGTGACCACTAATTCAAACGCGGGGACCGCCGCCCCGCTCTCTAAGCGAGCGGCGGTTTCCCCGCGTCCAGCCGCAATGCCATCTGCTTTGTTATGCGTACAATTCGCCGCATCCAACGCGGACTCCACCGCTCTGCCCATGCGGCCTGCGGCGGTTTCTTCGCGGTGTGCCGCCATGTTAGACGCGGAAACAGCCGCCTCACTCTGAGCCCTTGCGGCGGCTTTTCCGCGTTTCCTCACACCCACCAATCCAGTACTGGTACCCTCTAAACATTTGACAAGAGCTTGTTAAATATGATTCTCATGGCTGTGCTCCTGCCATGTACAGCCGTATCCACACATGCCCTGTAGGATGAAGTACCTCACTCACAGCCCTTTTTCTATGTGTAGGAGCACTGTATTTTACTAGGCATGCTGAGAGCTTACGCATGTATGCCCAGTTGGGATAACCTTGTACACGGATGGGAGTATGGCCACAAGGATAAGGACCGAGAAGCATGTGGACCATCTAGGGGCTTCCCATCCTTAAAGGGAACCTAAACTGAGAGGGATATGGATTTTTCCTTTTAAACAATACCAGTTGCCTGGCAGCCCTGCTGATCTCTTTAAGTGCAGTAGTGGCTGAATCACAGACCTGAAACAAGCATGCAGCTAATCCAGTCTGACTTCAGTCAGAGCACCTGATCTGCATGCTTGTTCAGGGGCTGTGGCTGAAAGTATTAGAGACACAGGATCAGCAGGCAACTGGTATTATTTTAAAAGGAAAAATCCACATCCTTCTCAGTTTAGGTTCCCTTTAAGGTAAGTATCCACCTACTCACAAGTTTGCTATAACTGAAGTTCTTGACCTGGATCTGCATGAGTTTATGCATTGCATAGCTGCCTCATGATTGAGGCCTCTCTTTCCACTAGTATTTGAACTGTGTGCTCAGCAAGCAGTTACCAGGCTGTGGTGAGCAGTTATCAGGCAGCCATAAACAGTTGACAGGCAGCAGGAAGCAGTTGTGAGAGTTTGAGAGGCATTTCACTGCCTATCAACTGCCCGTGGAAAAGGGGCCTAACTGATGCGTTCATCGCACGGATAGGCAGCTACTGTACATACAATTTTGTGTTTTGTTTTGCCACAATCGGAATACAGTATAATCACTGTTTGTTTTAATTCATTATCTGCATAGTCTATGTTTTACATAAAACCTATGATAATCATCAGTCATTATCCATCTGACTCACAACGGTACATAGTTTTTCAGCCATCTTTATTGCAGAACAATAAGATTTGGGTTATGGGAGGAAACCTAGACAAACCGAGGCAAACCATAATACATTTCATGCAGGTTGTGTCCCGGGTGAAGGATCGTAGAGTTGCAAGGCCAGAGTGTCAGTTTCCTAGGGACTGTGTATTTTTACTTTACAATTGTGTTCAAAATTATTCAACCCCCACTGAAATTGAGTGTTTTGGCCAGTTTGACATTGATTTTGATCATTTCAGTCATCTCGTTTACAATGAAATCAAAGAGGCACTTGTAAGTCAGACAAATGTAACATAACATTTATAATGAAATGAACACAAATGCCTTTTCTGTGCTCACATCATTATCAGTTTTATTCAACCCCCAAGTGACATTAATTCTTAGTACTTAGGACAAAATCCTTTTTCAGTTATAACAGCTTTTAAACGTGAAGCATAGCTTGACACAAGTGTCTTGCAGTGATCTACGGGTATCTTATCCCATCCTTCATGGGCAAAAGCCTCCAGTTCAGTCACATTCTTAGGCTTGCGCACTGCATCTGCTTTCTTTAAGTCCCACCCAGGGCCGGGCCGAGGCATAGGCTGGAGAGGCTCCAGCCTCAGGGCGCAGTGTAGGAGGGGGCGCACAATTCATTCAGCTGTCATTCCTAATTGTGTTTGAAGCAGAAATAAATAAGAAAAGGGGATACATAGCAGTGATTGCAAGCCAGATAACTAGATATTAAGGTGTTGGGGAGGTTGTGGGCCCTGTGGCCCTCTTAGTCTAATAGCAATCAGTGTGTGACAGCTGGGGTGGGAGGGATGGAGGGGCGCACTTTGGTGTCTCAGCCTTGGGTGCTGGAGGACCTTGTCCCAGCTCTGGTCCCACCAGAGGTTCCCAATCGGATTTAAGTCTGGTGACTGCGATGGCCACTCCAAAATGTTCCAGCCTTTAATCTGCAACCATGCTCTAGTGGACTTGGAGGTATGAGAGAGAGAGAAAACCAATCTTGCACTGCTCCAAGGTTTTTAATTGGTCAGTTCAATCTTCATATACAAGTTCAAACAGAGCATTCCATCAATGTAAAACTTCTGACATACCCTTCAAGTCCTGGCTGTGGGGCAATGTGGGGGCGGCAGCGGCCTGCCTGACGACCGTTTCGCTCAGTACGAGCTTCCTCTGAGGCTCCGTGCGCACAACACATCCCAGCATGGGAAATTTTATACTGCCGAGCAGTAGTTCCGTGTTCCGGGCACGTGACGCCGCTATGCATAGCTTCCTGCCCACGTCCCGCCGTGACCACGCGTACGTCTTGACGCATAGCACGCGTGCAAACAGACAGGAAGCCCTTGCGTACCACGCTGGACCGCACCAAACCCCGTCCGTTTGAGTCACGCGCACGCGTACCATATGACGCATACACGTGACCCCATAGACGGAAATAGGTCGTGATCCACGTCCAATGCCTGGGACCCAAAAGCATCTGGGTCTCCGCATTTTCCACTAGATGGTGCCAAAACATATAAAAGAGGGCTAAGTCTACATATACTTTACACATACTGTTACTTCTTTATAAAAACTATATCTTTATTTCAAAAAATTCTTTCATAAAAAAAAAAAACTGTGTTCTAAAATATATATAGTGAAAGCTATATCGTAAGTAACGCATAAACACTCGAATTATTACATTTAACGCTTCAATTTTTATTTCTTTCTTTCTATTTCAGGGGTCTAATAGGGTGCTAAATCTTACACTCAAAATATCTATTCCTCTTGGAGGTATGCTTGGGATCATTGTCCTGTTTAAAAATTGTCCAACGTCTCCCAAGCCTCAGTTTTGTGACGGACTGCATCACATTTTCATCCAATATCTCCTGGTACTGAAGAGAATTCATGGTACCTTGCACATGCTGAAGCTTCCCTGTACCTGCAGAAGCAAAACAGCCCCAAAGCATGATTGACCCCCCGCCATGCTTCACAAAACTTTTGTGATAGTGTTCTGTGGACTGATGAAACAAAATTAGAACAGTACAGGGAAGCGTCAGCGTGTGCAAGGTACCATGAATTCTCTTCAGTACCAGAAGATATTGGATGAAAATGTGATGCAGTCCATCACAAACCTGAGGCTTGGGAGACGTTGGACCTTTCAACAGGACAATGATCCCAAGCATACCTCCAAGTCCACTAGAGCATGGTTGCAGATTAAAGACTGGAACATTTTGGAGTGGCCATCGCAGTCACCAGACTTAAATCCGATTGAGAACCTCTGGTGGGACCTAAAGAAAACAGTTGCAGCACGCAAGCCTAATGGTGTGTACACACTTGAAAGATTAATGAAAGATCTTTGACCAATTTTACCACCTTCCATGTGGTATGAGAGCATACTCTACACAGTCTATTCTATTGAGCTGAACTCCTCATCAGATAAAAATCTTTGCAAGATGCTGCACACAAAGATGCTGTATACATTCAAAAGATCAGTATCTGCAAAAGATCTGTTCCTGCAAAAGATCTGTTACTACAAAATGCATTCGTAGTCTGATATCTGCAGATCCTCATACACACCTTGTTTAACAATCATCTGCAGATCTGAAGACCCATCCTGGTGGATCTGATCTGCAGATGAATGTCTGTTAAACAAGGTGTGTATGAGGATCTTCAGATATCATAGACTATGAATGCATTTTGCAGGAACGGAACTTTTGCAGGAACAGATCTTTTGCAGAAACTGGTCTTTTGAATGTGTGCAGCATCTTGCAAAGATTTTTATCTGATGGGGAATTCAGCTCAGTAGAATAGACTGTGTAGAGTATGGCTCTCATACTACATGGAAGGGGGTAAAATTGGTCTGATATCTTTCATTAATCTGTCAAGTGTGTATGTAGTATAAGAATGTGACTGAACTGGAGGCTTTTGCCCATGAAGAATGGGCTAAGATACCCGCAGATCGCTGCAAGACACTTGGTTCAAGTTATGCTTCACGTTTGATAGCTGTTATAACTGGAAAAGGATGTTGTACTAAGTACTAAGAATGAATGTCACTTGGGGGTTGAATAAAACTGATAATGATGTGAGCACAGAAAAGACATTTGTGGTTATTTTCATTATAAATGTTATATTTGTCTGACTTACAAGTTCCTCTTTGATTTAATTGTAAACAAGATGACTGAAATGATCAGATTCAATTTCAGTGGGGGTTGAATAATTTTGAACACAACTGTATTTTCTATTTGTTACATCACTTGTTTTGTCTCCTGTGAGCATGCATGCTAGTTTTCCCCTACAGTTTTTTTTTATTATTCAAGGGATTTTGGAGCGCCACAAATTTGTGTTAGGGCCCGTTCACACTGCACGCGTTTCCAGCCGCGTTTTGGAAACGCGTGCAGGTGGCCGAAACGCACGACATCAGACATTGCATAGAGTGCAATGTCTGATGTTCACACTGCATGCGTTCCGGACCTGTGCGGTCCGGGAACACATGCTGCACGCAGATTTTGCAAAAACGCGTGGCTGTCCCATTCACTTTTCAGTGATGGGATCAGCCACGCAACGCACACAAACGCGGATGGCCATGCGTTCGTACGCGTTGCAGTCCGCACGCGTTCTGCACGCATGGCCATCCGCATTTCTTATTTGAACGGGCCCGCTTCTTTTCCACTGACTTTTGAGCTGTGTGCTCAGCAAGCAGTTGGCAGGCAGCAGTGAGCAGTTGTGAGAGTTTTTGAGGCATTTCACTGCCTATCAACTGTCCGTGGAAAAGAGGCCTTACTGAGTAGGGATGGACAATGAGATGCAAATAGTCCAGAGTGGATGTGTGATTATGTAACATTTTATATGCATGTAAATAGAATTAAATCACGCCAAATCAATTTTCAAGCTGTGCAAATTTGCATGCAAACTTTGCATAATCATGCATCCACTCAAATCTTTACATTTCATTGAGCATCCCTATTGCTGAGCTCCAAGGTAAATTCTGTATTTGTGCTAATAAATATCTCCTTGATAAAGAATAACTATTTCACTTTTCTTCCCACAAGAAGCATAGTAAGGCTTTACAGATGTAATGTTTAATAATAATCTTTCTAAGCTGGCACAATGAATATTAATGGCTAAATAGCCTTCTTTTAGCCTGATATAGAGCATTGCCTCTTCTTATTTTGTAAAGAATGTTATACAATGCCTAATAGTCCTAGTGCAGCATGAATGGCCGATGTTCTCATGTTATATAGTAATATTTTCCAATGTTACCAGCAGCTTTGTTATTCAAATGTAAATCGTGCCGTGCTCTTATGGCAGCAATTTTCTACGTCCTTGCAGTTCTACTGACTGAAAGAGCAGATATAAATAGCTAGATCGTAGGCATCCATGCTGGGAAATACAAACCTCTCCACTTGTTCATTCATACTAGACAAGTGTCGCATTTCCCAGCCTGCTCTAATTTGATTCCAGTTATTTTGTTGGAAAGGAAAGCCCAGCCCATTTGGACTACAGCATTATTAGATAACCTCTATCCGCTGCACTAAAGGAGCTATAAATCCCAAATGTTTTGTCTTCCATTTATTCATGACCAGAATTTTGATCTGTTATTGCTTAAAGTAGTTGCAATGGATTGGCCTCTGTGTCCCATGACATGCTATGGGCCCTGCGTGTTACTGAACAGAGTGCTATGAGAGCTGCACATTACAGAACAGAGTGCTATGAGAGCTGCACATTACAGAACAGAGTGCTATGAGAGCTGCACATTACTGAACAGAGTGCTATGATCGCTGCACATTACTGAACAGAGTGCTATGAGAGCTGCACATTACTTAACAGAGTGCTATGAGAGCTGCACATTACTGAACAGGGTGCTATCAGAGCTGGAATACACTTAATGGAGTGCTATGAGAGTTGCATGTTCCTACTGTAAACAGCATTCTGTTTGGGAACATCCAGGTCTCATAGCACTCTGTTTAGTTACACACAGCTCTCAAAGCACTGCATTTAGTAACTTCTAGCTCTTCCTTTCCCTAGCCAAATAATGCAGCAGGTAAGTGAACTAATTTACTGGGCCATCATACGCAACCTGATCTAAAATATTTACTAATGAGCCAGGTTTAGTCTGTTTTTCTTGGTGGGAAGAACATTTTTCTACCACTTTGCTTCTATTCACCCTTCATATTAGTTAACAAACTGATTAATGTTAGTATGTGCCTGTTCATTCTTGGGTTTACTTCAGATTCTGCTGGTGAAAAAAACAGGTTTAAGTTTTTAAGTTCCTCCAATGCTTCAGTCCATATGTTTACTGCAAGTTCATAGCACTTTGGTGAAATGCAAGACTCAGTAGTCCACAGCAATGATGATGTATTGTAAAAAGGAACACCAGTCAATGGAGTACAGTTCCAAAAACACTGTAATCGATTTGTTATGCAATCACGTCCATGGTGGCCTGTAAACTGTATAGTGTGAACAGAAAAGCAGGTGCTGATAATACAGCTCAGCGAAACAGCATCTATTAGTGCGAGCCTGTCCAGGTTTGCAAGCAAGCACAGATAAAGACTGCATTAGAGGCAATCACTGTCTGCAGCAGCAAAGGTTAGCTTTTAGACTTGCCACATTGCAGGGGGAAGTGCACAAACATAGTTTGGGAAGCAGACACTGTATACAGCAGGTTGCAGTATAGAATTGCCTGGTAATTTCTTGTCACAGCAAAGCTTATAAGTATTAGAGCATATAGTACTGATTCAGCGGTGTCCAGCTCCCACATCAAGCTGCATGGTTCACACTGGATGTAAGTGCATCAGAGATAGTCCACAGGACATAGCGACTAGATAACAGACATCCTGAAGAGCAACAAGTTGATATCCCCTGCAGCAATGGATGGATTGTCCACAGGCTGGAGAGCAAGCACCATGGATGACAACAGGTTTGTGGCAATAGAGTGGTGGCTAAAAGTGCATCTGTGCGGCAAACGGACCCCGCCAAGTGCACCACGCTAGCCCACGACATGTTTCACCGGTTTCCTCAGGTGGGCGTGTACATGTGTGCTCTCCTCTGATAGTACAGTGTGTACACATGTGAGCTCCTCTGACACTACAGTGTGTACAGATGTGAGCTCCTCTGACAGTACAGTGTGCACATCTGTGCTGTCCTCTGACTGTATAGTGTGTACACATGTGAGCTCCTCTGACAGTACAGTGTGCACATCTGTGCTGTCCTCTGATGGTATAGTGTGTACACATGTGAGCTCCTCTGACAGTACAGTGTGCACATCTGTGCTGTCCTCTGACTGTATAGTGTGCACATCTGTGAGCTCCTTTTGCTGAGTTTTTTTTTTTTTTTAATACAGGCTTGTTTCAGTCTGCTTCATGTACTAGGACTTTTTTACGGTCTAAGTTTGCCACACACGGGCCAATTTTTCTGGCGGATCCAAACACATTGCTTGAATATGTTGATAATTGCATGAGGCCGGGGTGGGTACACTTTAATGGACAAAATGCCGCTGCAAGCTATAAATTAGCAATGCTTTTCCTGTTTATGGTTTTTATATTTAAATACTGAGCAGACCAAACCTACCCCCTCATTTGTGTTTTTCTCTCAAAGTGATTATTGTTGTGGCTGAATTTTAATATAAGCCGTCTTCCGTCCATAAATGGGATGTATTTACAGGCTGGAAAATGAAATGGAAAGCTGTAAAACTGCCAATTTTTGACCCATTTTGAAAATGTCAAGTGCCTTCGTTGAGTTGTTTCCCAGTTTACATAATTAGGAATGAATGATTATTCAGAAGTGTTTTTTGATGCATTTTTGTGATCAGGTTCCTTTTTTCTGAAATAATTTGAAGACTGTAATAGCATGAGTCATTCCATCCAACCATTGATACAGAGAATAAAAATTAATTGCCTAAGGGTGGATTTTCTGTGGTTGGAGAACACTGGAGAGCATACAGGTTTCAATCTTTTAAAAAGTTTCTACCATATTACAATACACCAGACTTGCTGATTGCTTGAAAGGGTTGTGAATTATAGTTTGTATACTATTGCAGTCCTGAGCAATCAGCAGCAGCAAGAACTTAAAGGACCACTATCGCGAAAAAAGTAGACAGTTAAAATCTGACAGAACCAACAGGCTTTGGGCCAGTCCATCTCCTCATGGGTTCTCAGGGTTTTCTTTGTTTTCAAAAGCATTTCCTGAACAGCAGTTTAACTGCCAAAATAGTAAGATACCAGCCATCCTCCATACTCTGTTGCACAGGTGAGGCAGTACGAATTGCGGCACGCACTTCAGGGTTAATCAACTCCGCTCGACGTTTCTTATGGCTCAAAGGATGGGATGGTGACCTCATAGCTAAAAGCAAGTTGTGCTCACTTCCTTTTGAAGGAGGTCTCCTCTTTGGTCATGCCTTAGAGGAGGCCTTAGCTAGAAAGGCAGAAAAGAAACAGGTGTTTCCTCTGAAAAAGGAAACCGCATTTGAAAGGAAAAACTTTTGTTTATACAAAAAGAATACGAAGGGTAAAACTGATCCTGGTAAAAGGTGGCAAGTCCATAGTGGTACAAAATCCAAAGGATTTTTGTTTAAACCCAAAGCACAGGCCGCTTCCACTTAGCAATCCGAACATTGACGGTACGCAGGTGTGGGTGAAATTAAAAAAATTTCTCCCAGCCTGGGAAAACATCTCAAACCAATTTGTGTTGTGAATAGTCAGACGAGGGCTCAAGTTGGAGTTCATCTCTCGACCCTCTCCCTCTTTCAAAGTCACCGCCCCTCTCCAGACTCCAGTCCAACAAACAGCTCTGGAAAATGCAGTTCTCTTACTGTTCGAAAAGGGGGTGGGCGAGGAAGTTCCAATCTCACAAAGGAGGAAGGGATTTTATTCCCCTCTATTCCTTGTCCCATAGCCAAACGGGGAGTTTCGCTTATTCATCAACTTAAGGATTTTAAATTTATTCCTCCGATACAAACGTTTCAAGATGGAAACAATCTCTTCGACCATTCCTCTTCTGGGCAAAGATTTTCTAACATCAATCGATCTCATGGATGCCTATTATCATGTCCCAATATTTGCAGGACATCAGAAGTTTCTCAGAGCTGCAATTTGATTCCAATCAAGGCTGGTTTATTTTCAATTTGGGGCTTTGGCCTCTCGGCAGCTCCTCGAGTGTTCACCAAGGTGATGGTGGAGCTGGCGGCCTTTCTGAGACTCCAGCATGTCATATTAATTCCCTACTTGGCCGACATTCTAATTGCGGCACAAAACGAGGAACTTCTGATGTCCAATCTTCAGATCATTCTGGCAGCCCTAAAAGATTTAGGTTGGATCCTAAACTACAAAAAGTTGGACCTCACCCCCTCTCAGGCAAAAGTTTTTTTGGGCATAGTGCTGGACACCAAAATACAAATGTCCTTTCTTACAGAGAAAAAGCTCTTGGATCTGATAGATCATGTGCAGCTCTTTCTAAGAGCAAAGTATGTCTCAATCAGGGAATCCATGTCCCTGTTAGGCAAGATGTCTGCTTGTATTCCGGCGGTTCCGTGGGCACAAGCAAGGTCCAGAATACTCCAAATTTCCATTCTGTTACAATGAAATGGAAGTCAGGATTCATTGGACACAATTCTGGGTCTCCAGCCAGGTGAAAGACTCACTCAGTTGGTGGACGGAAGTAAAAAACCTGAAGAAAGGTGTACATTGGATTCGACAGCATCCTGTTGTGGTAACAACCGATGCAAGTCTATGGGGGTGGGGAGCCCACAAGAATTTCAGTATGGTCCAAGGTCAATGGAATTCAGTAGAGAGGGGGTTTTCCTCAAACCACAGAGAACTTCTTGCTGTATGGAGAGCAGTGAAGTTGATGGAATCAGCTCTGAGAGGCAATCATGTTGTCATTCAGTCAGACAACAGAACCGCCATTGCGTATTTAAACAAGCAGGGCGGTACTCGGAGTCCTCCATTAATATCACTCTCTGGGCGGAGGAAAAACCTTCTCTCTGGAAGCAGTACACTTGAGTGGCAAGGAGAACACAGTTGCAGATTGTCTCACCAAAAAAACTCTCCTGTCTGGAGAATGGTGGCTCAACAAGAGGGTGTTCAGACAGATCTGTCTGTTTTGGGGTCTTCCAACAGTGGACCTATTTGCCACTTACAAAAACACGCTTCTACCTCGATTTTTCTCCCTGGAACCAAGGGGTTATCCAGAGGCGATGGATGCTTTCACATAGGACTAGAGTCGGGAGAGGGGTTTTGCATTCACTCCCCTAAATTTGATACCTCGGGTCCTTCAGAAGGTGGTTCAGGATCAGGCAGATTTAATCTTAATCGCTCCAGATGGGGTATGCTCTTCTGTTAAAAATTAGCGATAGACCAGCCCTGGACTCTTCCTCTGTGGGAGGATCTTCTCTATCAAGGCCAAGTTTTTCATCCAGTTCCTGCCCAGCTCAAGCTGAAAGCTTGGAATTTGAAAGGAAAGTTCTTCTGAACCAAGGTCTTTCAAATCGTGTTATTAGTACACTGCTTATTTCCCAAAAACCAGTCACGTTAGCCATTTACCTTAGAGTGTGGAAATTTTTTTTGTAGATTTAATCAGAAATCTACTGAGTTTATTACTAATTTTTCTATTCCAAACATTTTTGGAATTTTTGCAGGCTGGGCTGGAGAAAGACCTCAAACTTAGTACAATGAAAGTGCAACTAGCTGCGTTGGGAGCATACTTTAATGTTTCTTTTCCTTCTGACCCTTTTAATTAAACAGTTCTTAAAGGGAAGGTTCAGGGACGATAAAAAAAAAAATCCATATCCACTTACCTGGGGCTTCCTCCAGCTTGTGGCAGGCAGGAGGTGCCCTCGGCGCCGCTCCGCAGGCTCCTGGTGGTCTCCGGTGGCCGACCCGACCTGGCCAGGTCGGGCTTCTTTTGCGCTCCATTCTGCGTTTCACGCCGGAGCGCTGATGTCATCGGACGTCCTCCGGGCTGTACTGCGCAGGCTCAGAACTACTGAACTACCCCAGGTCGGGTCGACCACCGGAGACCACAGGGAGCCTGCGGAGCGGCACCTAGGGCACCGCCTGCCTGCCACGGGCTGGAGGAAGCCCCAGGTAAGTGGATTTTGAATTTTTTTATTTTTTTTAATCGTCCCTGAACCTTCCCTTTAAAGGCTGCCAAAAGAAAGACCGTTCTGTCAAGACCAAAATTCCCCTCCTGGGACTTGAATACTGTTCTGAAGGCCCTGACAGGTTTCCCGTTTGAGCCCTCATCTGACTGTTCAATCAGAGATTTGACTCTTAAGACTTTATTTTTAGGTGCTATAGCTACGGCTCGTAGAATTGGAGAAATTCAAGCGATCCCTGCTAGATCGCCCTTCATGACGATAATGGAGGATAGGATTTCATTTAAATTGCCTCCTTCTTTTGTTCCAAAAGTTGTATCTACGTTTCATAAGGATCAGGAGATCAATTTGCCTTCTTTTTGTTCCAAACCTTCAAATGCAAAGGAGAAAAAGTTTCATACTTTAGATGTTCAGAACATGGTTTTGCTTTATTTCGAAAAAAAATGATTGGAGATTGGATGACAATCTTTTTATACAATTTCAGGGGGCTAGGAAAGGTTACAAAGCCTTTAAAAGTACTCTTAGAAATTGGTTAAAGTTATGCATCTCTAAAGCATATGAGTTATCAGATATACCTGCGCCATCCGGAATCAAAGCGCATTCCACTAGGGCAGTCTCCTCCTGGGCTGAGAGGGCATCTGCGTCTGTTACTGAAATTTGTAATGCAGCCACTTGGTCTAACTACAACACGTTTATCAAACCTTACCGGTTAGATCTTCAAAATATTAAAGATTTTGCTTTCGGACGCAAAGTGCTTTTTGCAGTTGTCCCACCCTGAGAGGGGAGTTATATTGGAAATCTCATGGTCTCTGTTGTGGAGGATAACTGGAAATATAAGCTTACTCTTACCGGTAAGATGAGTTTCACAAAATCCTCCACGACAGGCCTAAACCCACCCTGGTATGGTAAGTACACTTCTATACTCCAAGTAATATGTAAGCACTGAGGGGTGGAAGTGGGAGTGTCCTTTTTAAATTGTTTGTGCTTCCTGTCCCTTGAATAGGCAAGGCAGTCTCATGGTCTCTGTCATGGAGGATTTCTTGGAACTCCTCTTAGCGGTAAGAGTAAGCTTATATTTCTGTGTCTAGCAGTTCTTGTGGAGATGGCCCGAAGCCTCTGGCCGATGGAAGCAGACTGAAGTAGCGGTGGCCTGGGCGATCCTCAGCACCCTAGATCATAGTCTTTTATTGTGTAGGATGGCATACTCAGAAAATCCCCTGAAGCTCAGAAGTGGGAGTAGCAGTTGTTTACTTTTTTTTAATAAAGGTGTACTGTGGCATTTTTAGACTGTTACAGTACCATAGCTAACCTAGCAGGTACAGGAGAAGGCCATGGCTTTATAAAATTCTTAGCTGGACAGGAGTTTCTGGGTTTACTTCAGGGAAAAAAAAAATCACCAAGGCATCATATACACACATACATGACTGGAATCCCCTAATTCTCCTTTCCCCGCCCCATTATAATCTGATAGGACTCAAGTAGCAAACTGTTGCAACCCAATAGCAGTAGCCCCCCCCCACCCCCCAAAAAAAGAAAAGTCTAATTTTTTTATTTTATTTTTTCCTCTCAAAACATGCTTGTAGATTTTACCAGAAAATAATCTGCATTGGTATTTGAAATATGTAAAACTCACTACTGAAAGTAAGCTTCTGACAGCTGAAGGGAATGCTATAAAGCACACAAATAACTGAATGAAGAGGTCCACTGTCTGAGCTGCAGCAAGAGGCCACGTGTTTAAGCATGTGGAAATATACAAATCAGAATGTTTTATTTCATATCACTGCAGGCCTTTTGTTTCCAATCACATTTTTAACTGTGGTTCTTCTGGACAAAAGATCAACCTTTTTTGCTCCAGTTTTTTGCACTTATGTTGATAAACCTCTGACCTGTTTTGCATTGCAGGCCTTTGCCTGGAGTGCCATTGGTTTTCAGGGTTGCCGCTACCTCTCTTACAGTATTTGTAGATGAGAAGGATCAGCAACCCCCCATCCCTGCCTGAAGCCGGAGACTCTCCTTCTGTACAAGCCTGTAATATGTACACTCTTTTGTGAAGTATGGACTGTCTGTAATCCTTACACACCAATGCTGGATTCTTGAGGTATGAACACAGCTACCATTACTGGGCTACACCTTTCTCTCATTAGAAGGAACGGGAACAGCAAGCAATGTTAATCCTCGCACACCTACACATCACATTACTCAGTAACATTGCAACTTGGCTACTCCCCCTACAATTATCCACATGGGGAGCAAGTGGTTTAGTGGTTATACAAGGCAGATCCTCTATTCAGTAGTGGTGATGAGAGGGTGTGAGGGGTGTTCTAGGCCTCTTGTCAAAAATGACTGCAGTGGGCCAGGCCACTGCTCTGACACCATGACCGTCAGAAATCATTGGATCAGCTGCCTGAGCTTCTGGTAGATGGTTTGTGCAGACAGAGGGGAGAAATTTTTTTTTGAGTAAGTGCTTTTTAAAGTCTTACTACATGCATGGTTTTAATAAAACCTCTAAAAATTTGGTTACATGACCTAAAACAGTCCAGATGCAGCAAGCACTGTGGTTGCTCCTTGAGCAGCCCTGAAAACCTATATACTTCAGGGAGCTGGAGGTCAAGGGTCTCAGAGGACGCAGAGGGACCTGACACAATACGGAGGACTGAAAGAAGCCCCATGTAGGTAAAAATCCATTTTTTGGGAGTGCTAGTTCAGGTGTGCTTTAACCACTTAACGACCGCCCACTGCACAGGGGCGGTCGGAAAGTGGAAGCCCTAAGGACCGCCGTACGCACAGAGGCGGCGGTCCTTTTACGGGCATGGGCGGAGCGATCACGTCATCCGTGACGCGATCCTCCGCCGGGGATTGATGGCCGGGCATTTAGCCTCCAGCCCGCCGGCCAATTGGCAGCGCCGGCGGGTGGAGGAATACAGAAATTCGCCCCATTACAGTGTATAAAGCACTTTGTTAGGTAAACAAAGTGTTTTGTACATGCTTCCTCCTCGCCACGTGGTCTCATTGTTCCAGAGACCACCAGCGAGGAGGAAGCAGTAGTGAGTATACACCACACATTTTTTTTTCATACAGCCCCCCTGATCTCCCACCCCAGCCTTCAGACCCCCCCTGATCACCCCAGCAGACCCCTGCCAGCACCCTTACACCCCTCTAAAACCCCCACCCCCTCCCCACCTGTCACTATCTATCGACGCTATCCCCTAGATTAGGTCCCTAACTGCCTCCTAATCACCCCTGATCCCCCCCCTACCTTTAGATCACCCCCAGACCCCATCCCAGACTACCCCCCTGTATACTGTATACATCTGTATACAGCTAGCTTACCCCCTGATCCCCCTCTGATCACCTGTCTATCACCTGTCCATCACCCCTCAGCACCCCCACCCATCAGAGCAGACCCTAATTGCCCCGCGGGGGCAACCGATCACCTGCCCAGACCCTCGATTGCCCTCAGACCCCCCTCCTGATTACATCCCCTGCGCATTGTTTACATCTGTCCTCCCCAGCAATCACTAACTGATCTTCGATCAGTAACCCCCTGTGACGTCCTCTCATCAGATCAGCACTCAGTCTGCCCCGTGCGGGCTCCTGATCAACCCCCCACCCCCTCAAATCGCCCTCAGACCCCCCCTAATCACCTTCCAGTGCATTGTATTTGACTGTGCTGTGATTGTATTCGATTGTGCTGCAATTGTATTCGATTGTGCTGCAATTGTATTTGATTGTCCCGTGATCTGCTTCGATTGTCCCGTGATTGTTTGCCTCTGAGACCCCACTTCCCGCCACCCCCAACCCCCCCCCCCCACCACCACCACCTCCAACCACCACCTTCCGAGTGCATCAGATTTGCTTGTGCTCTGATTGGATTCGATTGTGCTGTAATTGTATTTGATTGTCCCGTGATCGGCTTTGATTGTCCCGTGATTGTTTCATTGCCTCTGAGATCCCACTCGCCACCACCCCCAAACCCCCACCACCCCCAAACCCCCCCACCCCAGATCACCCCCCTGTTACTATCCTAGTGAGCTAAAAACAGTGATCAGTGAAAACTGACACTTTTTTAGTATCACTAGTGTAAGCAGTTAGGCCAGTTAGCTAGGCCCCTTTGTTAGGGTCAGTTAGTGCCCAGCCCACTGCACCGTATTCACCGATTAGTCGCCGATTAGCGCCAACACTGTCGCTAATCAGCATTGGTACTATATAGTATCTAGTGATCATTCCTGATCGCAGACAGATCTATAGCAGTACATTAGGGTCACCTTAGTGTAGGCTCCACTAAAAATGCAGTGTTTACCTGATCAGGCCTGATCGTTCGCCCGCACTTGCATTCAGCCGCCCCACTGTAGTGACAGATTTTTTTTTTCTGATCACTGCAAAAACACTGTACACTAGCTGTGGCGCTGTAAAGATCAGTTTTGATTTTTTTTTTTTTTTATCAAAACTCAGTGACCACAGCTTTCTACCTCTCAAATACTCCCTTTTGCTAGGTAGGTGCTCTTTTTTTCTGGATAGTCTCGGAGGAAAACCCCATAAATTTAGCAGTCCACAATGGCAAGAAGGGATTTCCGATGAGGAGGTATACAGGTACATGGACCAGTCAGATGAGAGCGTTTGGGAAGACTCAGCCGACGAATCATCTGGGTCCGAATTTGAACCTGTGGAAAGCAGTAGTTCTCTGACCGAAAGTGATGACGAGGTTTTGGTCCCGGCTAGAGCCAGGCGTACCAGACCCCTTGTCGTTAGACCGCAGGTGGCACAGGATCCGCCTCAAGGGCAGCAGGGTGGTACTAGCGCTGTTGATAGTTTTCTTGGTGAGGCAGGCACCAGCAGCGCAGCATCTCCTGGGCTTAGTACCAGTACTTCGTAGACCCTGGTGAAGTGGTGAGCGCCAGCATGGAAGTTGAAACTGGTACGGTGGCATGTGCAGTAGTACCCCCGTCGCAGCCACCAAGAAGAAGACGGGCCCGTAGTACCCATAGACTCCCAGAGGTGCTGGCAAATCCATATTGGCAATCCCCTGATTCCGCCGCACCCGTAGTGCCCCCTTTCACCGCCCAGTCTGGATTCCAGGTGGAGACAGCTCATCTAGGAACGGCCCTAGACTTTTTGCAGCTGTTCATCATCCAGGTTTTCTTGGACTTAATCGTGGTTGAAACCAATCGTAAAGTCACACAATTCATCACCGAGAACCCGGATAGCAGCTATGCCCAGCCTTTCCGGTGGAAACCAGTCCAAGTTTCCGAACTTAAAATCTTTTTGGCCCTTATCCTTCACTTGGGACTAATGAAACAGAATGTATTGCGGTCGTATTGGTCTACAAACCCAGTACATCATGTTCCCTTGTACCCTGCTGCCATGTCCAGGACACGATTTGAGTCCATCCTGCGCTTCCTGCACTTCAATGACGACAAAACCAGTCATAAAAAGGACCACCCTGCTTATGACCGGCTCCACAAAATTCGGCCCCTCATAGACCACCTGTCATCAACATTTGCAGATGCTTATACCCCTGAACAGAACATCTGCGTAGACAAGTCCCTCTTACGCTTTACCGGGCGCCTTGGCATCAAACAGTACATCCCAAGCAAGTGCGCCCGGTATGGGGTGAAACTGTATAAGCTCTGTGAAAGGGCCACAGGCTATACTGTACATGTCGTTTTAGGGTCTATGAGGGAAAAGACTCAAAATTGGAGCCGGTCGGATGCCCTGACTACCTGGGGAGCAGTGGAAAGGTTGTGTGGGACTTGGTGTCACCCTTGTTCCAGAAGGGGTACCATCTTTATGTGGAAAACTATTACACAAGTGTGGCCCTCTATCAGCACTTAAAGTTAGAAGGAATCCGATGCTGTGGCACTGCGCGGCCTAGTCGCCAGGGCTTCCCCCAACAGCTCGTTACCACCAGACTTGAACGGGGGCAGAGGGCCGCCTTGCGTACTGACGACACCCAAATGCAACTAGCCGACTGCATGGAAGGCATTACGCCTATCAGCTTCCGAGTACCCCAGGTCAACGCATCCGAAGAAAATGTTGTCGTGTCTGCAGAAGTGCTAGAAGAAGGACTGACACCAGTTTTTATTGTCCCAACTGTCCTGACCAGCCTGGCCTATGCCTAGGGGAGTGTTTTGAGAGGTACCACGAGCAGGTACACTATTAGAACCTAGGGAACTCCAGACACAGGAGTAGGCACACACTCAGTGGTATTTCGCAAATTGTCCCAGGGGGAGGAGAGGTAAGCTTGAAAACCAAACAAACAGGTAAGCATAAAAGTCGGAAGAAGGATCGGTTTCAATGCTTGATATTGCTGATCTGTGCTGGGTTGGCGATATAGGACGGCATGTTTGAATTTCCCTTGAGTGTGGACACCCCCGGTTTATATGTGATTTACTTTGGGCCTATGATGATACTTTAATGCCACACAGAGTCATCTATATTGGCAGGCATATTGCTGTATACTACAGGCATAATGTTGTATACTAAAGTTCTGAGGCCCAGTCACATAAGTTGGTGGCTCACCCTGAGTGCAGGGTGGCATGGTGTGTCTCTCTCCTGAGGTTATCACTGCCATTGATGTGGAGGAAGATCTGCCATTGATGTGGAGCAAGGTATGTTTGCCGTTCATTTTTCCTTTCAGCCCAGAGTGCATTACCCGTATACCCAATATAAGGAGTATAGCAGAAACTCCTAATACTGGCCATACATGTAATGACCCCATTACATGGCCCCATTTTGGAAAAAGGACACCCTAAAGTATTCTGTGAGGTGCATGGTGAGTTCATAGAAGATTTTAGTTTTTGTCACAAGTTAGCAGAATTTTTTTTTTTTTTACAAAGTGTCATTTTCCGTTAACTTGTGACAAAAAAAATCAAATTTTCAATGACCTCACCATTCCCCTCATGGAATACCTTGTTGTGTATTCTTTCCAAAATGGGGTAATTTGTGGGGTTTGTTAACTGTCCTGGCAAGTGGGGGGGTGCTAAATTTTGAGCACCCCTGTAAAGCCTAAAGGTACTCATTGGACTCTGGACCCCTTAGCACAGTTAGGGGTTCCTATACTGCCCTGGCATTTTAGGGGCCCTAAACCGTGAGGAGTAGTCTGGAAATCAAATGCCGCAAAATGACCTGTGAAATCCTAAAGGTACTCATTGGACTTTGGGCCCCTTAGCACAGTTAGGGTGCAAAAACATGCCACACATGTGGTATCGCCGTACTTGGGAGAAGTAGTACAATGTGTTTTGGGGTGTATTTTTACACATACCCATGCTGGGTGGGAGAAATATCTCTGTAAATGGACAATTGTATGTAAAAAAATCAAGATTGTCATTTACAGAGGTATTTTTCCCACCCAGCATGGGTATGTGTAAAAATACACCCCAAAACCACATGTGTGGCACGTTTTTGCACCCTAACTGTGCTAAGGGGCCCAAAGTCCAATGAGAACCTTTAGGATTTCACAGGTCATTTTGCGGCATTTGATTTCCAGACTACTCCTCACGGTTTAGGGCCCCTAAAATGCCAGGGCAGTATAAGAACCCCACAAATGACCCCATTTTAGAAAGAAGACACCCCAAGGTATTCTGTTAGGACTATGGTGAGTTCATAGAAGATTTTATTTTTTGTCACAAGTTAGCGGAAAGTGACACTTTTTTTTCACAAAGTGTCACTTTCCGCTAACTTGTGACAAAAAATAAAATCTTCTATGAACTCACCATAGTCCTAACAGAATACCTTGGGGTGTATTTGACACTTCTTGGCAACTTGAGAAAGGCCTTCCAGGCCGAAACAGCGGGCTGTCGCTGCCTGTCAACTTTTAAATATGCAAGAAAAGTTTAAGAGCTACTTGATACTATACATTGTGTGGTGCCGATCCTTTGTGGACTACTTGATTACCTTGGGGTGTCTTCTTTCTAAAATGGGGTCATTTGTGGGGTTCCTATACTGCCCTGGCATTTTAGGGGCCCTAAACCGTGAGGAGTAGTCTGGAAACCAAATGCCGCAAAATAACCCTTGAAATCCTAAAGGTACTCATTGGACTTTGGGCCCCTTAGCGCAGTTGGGGTGCAAAAAAGTGCCACACATGTGGTATTGCCGTACTCGGGAGAAGTAGTATAATGTATTTTGGGGTGTACTTTTACACATACCCATCCTGGGTGGGAGAAATATCTCTGTAAATGGACAATTGTGTGTAAATAAAAATCAAAAGATTGTCATTTACAGAGATCTTTCTCCCACCCAGCATGGATATGTGTACAAATACACCCCAAAACACATTATACTACTTCTCCTGAGTACGGCAATACCACTTTTTTGCAGCCTAACTGCGCTAAGGGGCCCAAAGTCCAATGAGCACCTTTAGGCTTTACAGTGGTGCTTACAAATTAGCACCCCCCAAAATGCGAGGACTGTAAACACACCCCACAAATGACCCCATTTTGGAAAGTAGACACTTCAAGGTATTCAGAGGGGGGCATGGTGAGTCCGTGGCAGATTTCAATTTTTTTTTGTCACAAGTTAGCAGAAATGGAAACTTTTTTTTTTTTTTCCCTTGTCACAAAGTGTCATTTTCCGCTAACCTGTGACAAAAAATAAAATCCTCTATGAACTCACCATGCCTCTCAGTGAATACTTTGGGATGTCTTCTTTCCAAAATGGGGTAATTTGGGGGGTATTTATACTATCCTGGAATTCTAGCCCCTCATGAAACATGACAGGTGGTCAGAAAAGTCAGATGCTTCAAAATGGGAAAATTCACTTTTTGCACCATAGTTTGTAAACGCTATAACTTTTACCCAAACCAATAAATATAGGCTGAATGGGGTTTTTTTTTTATCAAAAACATGTTTGTCCACATTTTCCGTACTGCATGTATACAGAAATTTTACTTTATTTGAAAAATGTCAGCACAGAAGGTTAAAAAAATCATTTTTTTGACAAAATTCATGTCTTTTTTTGATGAATATAATAAAAGGTAAAAATCGCAGCAGCAATCAAATAGCACCAAAAGAAAGCTTTATTAGTGACAAGAAAAGGAGCCAAAATTCATTTAGGTGCAAAATTCATTTAGGCGCTGCTCCAGCTCAGGGACGCTCTCTCACTTGCAAAGCAGTCATACTTCTCTACACTTATTTCTTCACAATCCCATAACCCTAAACAACTTTTTAACACCTTCAACTCTCTTCTCCACCCCCCGCCTCCCCCTACAACCACAAGCTTGTCTGCAGAAGACTTTGCAGCATATTTTGTGAGCAAAATTGAAACGCTACAGAACAGCTTTCAAAAGCAACCCTCTTCACCGGTCCAATCACCTCTTCCTTTTTCCTCTCCTCCCGGCAGCTCCCCTACTATTAACTATCCCTCTCCACATAACCACTCACCCACTCAAACCCCCTCCCTGCTAACAATCTTCTCTGCCTTAACTGAACAGCGTCTTTCTTCACTAATCTCTAAAGCTCATCTTACTACATGCGCCTCAGACCCTATTCCCTCTCATCTTATCCCCCAGCTCTCCTCCCCCCTCATTCCTGCTTTAACAACACTGTTTAACCTTTCCATCTCAACTGGCATTTTCACTTCTTCATTTAAACAAGCTATCATAACACCACTAATCAAAAAACCCTCTTTAGACTCTACTGCCCTTTCTAATTACCGCCCAGTCTCTCTCCTTCCCTTTGCCTCCAAACTGCTGGAATGCCACATTTACTCAGAGTTGTCTAACTTTCTCTCCGCTAATTCCCTGTTGGACCCCTTCCAGTCTGGCTTCCGCCCTCAACACTCTACGGAAACCGTTCTCACTAAGGTTGCCACTTGCCAATGACCTCCTAGTTGCTAAAGCCAAAGGCAGATTTTCGGTACTAATACTCCTAGATCTGTCCTCTGCCTTCGACACTGTTGATCATACCCTGCTTCTCCAGACCCTCTCAACACTGGGAATCAAGGGCCTAGCACACTCCTGGCTCAACTCTTACCTGTCTGGACGTTCTTTCATGGTCTCCTATGCCAATACCAACTCCTCTCCACGCCCACTGTCTGTGGGAGTACCACAAGGGTCCGTCCTTGGACCCCTCCTCTTTTCCATTTACACCCATGGCCTGGGACAGATAATAAGCTCTTTTGGGTTTCAATACCACCTCTATGCTGATGACACCCAAATTTATTGTTTTGCCCCAGACCTCTCCACACTACTATCAAAAGTCCCCAAATGTCTATCCGCTGTATCTACATTTATGTCATCCCGCTTCCTTAAATTCAATATGAGCAAAACGGAGATTGTGATATTTCCACCTTCACTCTCTGTTCCACCTCCCATTGTCACAATCAATGTAGAGAACACCCCAATAGCATCAACCCCCAAAGCTCGTTGCCTAGGGGTAACTCTGGACTCTGAGCTCTCCTTTAAACCACATATTAACACTTTAACTACCTCCTGCTACTTCCATCTCAAAAACATTTCCAGAATCCGTCCCTTCCTTTCACAAGAAGCAACTAAAATGCTTGTGCATGCCCTAATCATCTCCCGTCTTGACTACTGCAACACCCTACTCTGTGGTCTACCAAAAAGCAGACTGGCACCTCTCCAATCCCTACTAAACTCTGCAGCCCGTCTCATCCACCTCTCTTCTAGATCCTCTGAGGCAGCCCCTCTCTGCCAATCCCTCCACTGGTTACCAGTTGCCCAAAGGATCCAGTTTAAACTTCTCACACTTGCATACAAAGCTCTACACAAGCTGTCGCCTCCATACATTTCCTCTTTAATCTCCAGATACCTCCCCGCTCTGACCCTCCGTTCCTCACAGGAGACCCTTTTGTCCTCCAGCCTAGTCACCTCCTCTCACTCTCGCATCCAAGACTTCTCACGGGCGGTCCCTCTCCTTTGGAACTCTCTCCCTCAGCCGGTTCGTCATGCCACGAGTCTGGAAACCTTCAAACGTACTCTGAAAACACACCTGTTCAGAAAAGCCTATAATTTGCTATAGGCAGCACTGAAGGCACACTGGCTCACCCACTAATCCTGGTGTTTCCTTCCCCTTTGTTTCCTCCCCACTACCCTCTAGATTGTAAGCTCGCAAGGGCAGGGACCTCCTCCTAGTGTTTCTCATACTGCTGTAATTTTAACATATATATATATATGTACCAACTACATATCAACTATGTATGTATCTGTATTTATTCTATTCAATGTCATGACTGTACAGTGTCTTGTATTTCTTATGTATATTTGTTCCCCATTATTTGTTTGTACTATGTACAGCGCTACGGAAGATGTTGGCGCTATATAAATAAAAAATAATAATAATAAATAATAAAAGGTTGTATGAGCGAGCAATAAACCGTGAAAGCTGCAGGTGTCTGAATGGGAAAAAAAAGGGTCTGGTCCTTAAGGGGAGTAAAGCCTGCGGTCCTCAAGTGGTTAAGGCTCTATGCACACTGTTTTTTTTTTTTGTTTTTTTTTATACCCCTTTTTGTTCTCAATTTTGCATTGATTTTCCCCACGTTCACATCTAATGGGAGCGAGTGGTGCATTTTGAAAATGCACTGCACCCACAGTTTTGCGTACATTTGTGCACAGCCACATCTGAATTGGTAAATGATTTGTGAGAATGGACATTGAAATGCACGCAAAAGCTGATCATACGTCTGCAATTTATTATCCGCGTTTGCATCAGTTTCTGAATATGCTTTATGTGCATGAAGTTATTTATATGATATCAGTTAATCAAGAAGCTTATTTACTGATAAAAAACTAGTTCTGCCACATAATGATTACACAAGACTAGGGGGACCATTGTGCCAAGGCAAATTAGCCCATGCTTTTCAAGTGTGAGTTCAGAGGTCCTTAGACTGACAAGGGAACAAGGTAATGTAGGTCTGCCTGCTTGGTAGAGACGATGGATTACCTTGCACTACAGAAAATGGGAGGGGGGAAACCCTTTGTCACTTGTCTCTACGGAAGCTGCCGGATTCAAAATCGCTATAGCAACAGACCACATGATAAGGTGTATTAAATTGCTGTGCTGTGATCATGCTCGCAGAACCAAGTTTTTTCCCTGCTTTCATTGAAGTTGAAGGTTACTGTGGATGTAAGTAACGTGCTTACATAGATCGCACCGCCAGAGAGTGCAGGGATTATAGCTGGGTATGTATTTCTGTTAAAATGTTGATTTTTTTTTTTTAAATCCGTGTGAAAAATGTCAATTGTTTCTGTGAAGATTAAATTCCAAGCAGTGCTACTGTTGAAGTCACACTGGTCTTTGTTACAAAAGTAGCATTTTCCCTGTGTGTAGCTGTTGCTTTGTACACATGTCATTAATGGTGTCACATAGCAAAGCGTAAATAGCCTGATTACTAGAATATCGCACAGTAACTTCTTACAACACTGTCATTTAAGGTATTACCAAATACAAGCACTTTTTTAGGTGGGATAAGCAAGTGAATGTCACAGAACTGATGTAACTTCACTGCATTATGCGCAGTATACTTGGCCATTGCAGTTCACAGTATAATTTAAAAACCATCCCAGTTACTGTAATGTGCAGTGTGTATGCTACAGATGGAGCTGTGTGATGTGACATCAGTGTGTATGTACTATAAATATACCCATTAGGCAGATGCTAAAAGGTTTAACTGTACCAGTAAACAGATGTTGTCTATGTACAGAGAATAAGAACACACCTGGAGAATGTAATACACTAATAAATACTTTAGCAAAGAAAGCAAGGGGGTGTAGTGGTTAGAACTCTTGCCTTGCAGCACTGGGTTCCCGATTCAAATCCCAGCCAGGGTACTATCTGCATAGAGTTTGTAAGTTCTACCCGTGTCTCTGTGGATTTCCTCCCACATCCCCAGAACATAGAGATAAGTTAATTGGATTCCCCCTATTTTAACCCTAGGCTATGATACATACGCTAATGACTATGGTAGGGATTAGATTGTGAGCCCCTCTGATGGACAGATAAGTGACAAGACAATATACTCTGTACAGCGCTGTGGTCAATGTCAGAACTTTATAAATACTAAAAAAATAACAAACAAACAAAAAATACTGGGACTGGTGCGCATAGCAGTCAATGCGTTTAGGAGGCTCTTAGAAAGCAAAGCAAGGGTGTCTATGGGTTATTGCATATAGCTGCACTACTCAGGACAAATGTCTCCAATTTCCATAAATTGTTCCTGGCAAGAGAATAGATTCTGTGTGTTTATCTTTACTATAGTTTAAGATAGTTAACATGTTTTAAAATGACTCTTATTAATAATGTATTACCAAGTTTAGCTCTGTTTTAAATTACTGGCATGAGATTTAACATTTTTAGAAGAAGAAATAACTCCTCACTAGTTTTTCTTTTTTTTTTCACGATCAAAGTTTTTATTGAAAAACAAGATCTAAAAACCTACAAACAAGTACATCAAACTGAGTAACGTAAAAGTCAAGGAAAGTGGGGGGTTGGGAGGCATATGCAATAAACTCAAACTGAGGCCTAATAGCAGGACATAGCATTCTCATGTACATTACAACAAAACAGTATGCAGCTCAAAAACCGCATGAAAATTGGCAATATAGCTAGATATTTTCAGCTTAGAAACCAATATCAATATTGCTGACAACGTCTATATTTGGATCAACAACAGTAACTTTGATATATTGTGTAATACCATCTCCAGTTATAGAACACATCACTAGTTTTTCATACTCTGTGTGCTGACATGTCTGTAAGATCTGCAGAAGAATGATAAGCAGTGCAGGTGGTTGCAGGCAGCTGCTTCTGATTTAGGCTTACCAGCCTTTAATGTATTAGCAAACCAATGTAGTGGACTGCTGGATGCCAGTGCCCTAGGAATGGGCCATGCTTCAGGATTTCTGTGTTTGCTGTACTGTGAATACAGGGGTCAGCACTGTTTTTGTGAACAGAGGATCTGTCCACTACACTTAATATCAAACTAATTCAGACTGCCTCACACCGCGGAAATAGTGACTAAGGAAAGATGCTGATGGAAGGAAATTCTTGCCTATGTAAGGGAGTCTAGCCAAAGTGCTTAACGATTTTACGTCCACTGATGCTGCAACACACAAAAGGCAATTCCGTGCGACCTCTGGCTACCGTGAGGTTATAATTGCATGGATTGTGAAGTCTGCTTTGATTGGCAGAAGGCCAGTATTGCTATCAATGCATGAGACAAGCTAGTAAATTATTAGACTATGCCTGCTTTACATAAGGATAATACCTTAATGACCACAGCTAGTTTTATTTTTGCCTTTTAGCATTACGGCAATTTAAACAGGTAGAATGTGTCAACATATTTGATATCCATTTAAATATGAGATTGCTTTCCATAACAGTAAGGGCTTTTTTAGACCAAAAATCGCAAATGCAATCTCATTGCCATTGCATTTTTTTTAAAACCACTCCTCCTCCAATTCAATACAAGCATTTGCATAGGAAATCAAAACATGCTGGTGTGAAATGGTTGAAAAGCATGGAATCTGTAAAAGCGGTAACTGAAAATAAGAGGTCAAGGGAGATAGACTGAGGCAGGGCAACGCCATACTAACTATTGTAATCAAGTAAAAAATTTGCATGCGCAGAAATGGTGTCAAATGGTTGGCGCAATTGCTAGTTTGCTAAGGGATACATTACATTTGGAAAATTGCATCCAATCTGCTAATTGGATCAGAACGCGTCTGGTGTAAAATAGCTCTAAGGCCTTCTTTTAGTACAAAAGTTATACCTTCCAAAATACAGCTGAAGCAAAAGTATTACATGTACTTCAGGATAACTGCGTTTTACGGTTTTATGTACCGTATATGTTAAATATAAACTGATCGGAGTATAAACCTGGTTTTTCCAGCAGACACCAGAAAAATTGTTTGACTTGAGAATACACCTAGGGTAGAAACCTAGGCCACCACTTTTAACATCCCCATACCGCTCCTCTGGGGGTCTAGTGGTCCTTTTCTTCTTCCTCCCCCATATAGCATTCCCTGGTACACACACACACACACAGTGTCTAGCAATCCCACCTCCCCAGCGCAGCATACCTGGAGGCTAGTGGTCCTCATACTCTTCCCTACAGAGTTACCTGCTTTTTAGTGGTCCCTCGCCTTCCCCATACAATGTTACCTGGTATCTAATGGTTCCCTCTCTCCCCCTACAGCTTACCTGGTATCTAATGGTTCCCTCTCTCCCCCTACAGCTTACCTGGTATCCAGTGGTCACACCCCTGTCCGCCACCCTCATGCAGCAAACCTGGTATCTATTGGTTCCCCTCCATCCCTTATACAGTCCATTGGTGTCTAGTGGTCCACCGCCTCTCCCCTATATAGTTCCCTGGTGTCTAGTGGTCCCCCTTCCCTCCCCCATACAGCATGCCTGGTGTCTAGTAATCCCCTTCCCTCTCCAATACAGCGAACCTGGTCTCCCCCCTTCTTTCCCATAGCATGTTTTTCTGGTGTCCAGTTTCCACCACCCTCCTTCTATCCCTGTAAGAAAATACTAGAGGCCAATTCCAATGCAAGCATGGAAGGTGGAGTTGCACATAGCGTGCCTGGCCCCAGATCGGGTAAGATGCTTTTCCACTGCCAGCACACACTGCAAGAAAACATGGGGAGAATGGGTGGCCAGCCACTGGACACCAGGGAACACAGTATGGGAGACGGAGGGGACATTAGGTGCGTTGTATGGTAGAAGGGCCGCTAGACAACTGGTATGTATTGTGACCTGAGTGTAAACCGAGATCTTGCTCTGAGGGGCATTTTAGGAGCAAAAAAAAAAAAATCTTTTTATACTCCAATATATACGATATGTACAACTGCCATACATACATCTCTTCACTTAGTAGTCTTAAGGAGTAACAAAGTTATTGCTGATTAAATAAGAGCATAGCCAAAACGTCAAAGCTGCTCTGGTTTTCATGATTTTTCAATAGACCTTGGGATTAAAAAAACGCATGCGATTTTACAAGCGCAGCAGTGTGTATAGGCCCTAAGTCCAGAGCAGTAGGGCGACATCTGTTGGAGGATATTGAAAATGCAGCCACAAACCCCAGCTGGACATAGTAGGTGTGTAGCTAGAGGGGAGCAGCGCCTGCGATCATCTAGTTCTCCTTCATATGTGACTAATCACAAGTTGTAATTTGATCCCTCACCTGTGTCAGCTGGCTGCCTCAGCAGGGAGCTAATTGGTGAACACAGGATATTAACAATATGTCTGCATTCATGAAAGCAGGAAGTAGACATGCTGCAGATTTACTGCAGTGTTTGTATCAGCTGTAACAAATGTTTAAAAAGCTTATTTATAAAAGATTATTATGATGCTGCTTATCTTTTAGAGCAAAGAGGAAGTTCTGAGTTCAGGTCCACTTTAAAGTGTACCAGAGACGAAAAAAAGTTTTATACATACCTGGGGCTTCCTCCAGCCCCATGCTCATGGATCGCTCCCACGCTGCCTTCCTCCGCTGCCTGCAGCTCCGGTATCGGGTCCCGTTAGTTCTGCTATTCGCGGCCAGTCTGCGCAAGATGAAGAGTGCTTTTTTTTTTGTGGTCTCTGGTTTCCTTGAAGCCCTTTTCCTTATTTTGGAACATCATAACTCTCTAAACACTGACTCCATTTTCTTTTTCCATCTCTATTTACCAAAACCCCTTTATTTGTCAGCCCTTATTGTTTTGGATCATGTGGGGTCTTTTGAGTGCCGTTCTTTTGGGGTCTTCTGATTTTCTTGGTGAAAGGTCTATCTATCTATCCTGCAGCATTCTATTGCCAATTGATCTTTTCCTGTTTACATGTATACTGTAGCTGACCTGACACTATTCAAATTGAGTTCATGAACTGTAACAAGGGCTTCTTTTCAGAGTAGGGCTTTTATTTTGAGCATCCTTAAAAATCCTGAAAATCATTTCTTTTCAGGGAAACGGAGTATGGAGTGATTAAAGCTTTTACATTTTTGTCTTTTTAATCCTGATTTACCTGAATGGTGCCTGTCCCTAACTTTATCCCTGAAATGTTTTGACAATGCCTCGCCACCCATCGTTGTCAGTCTGCACTACCAAGCACTGCAATGCTCCAGGAGTAGCTATTTTTATCCCAAACTAATGAAAATGATGACTGATCACAGATGGAAACCAATTTGCATGGTGTGCAATGGAGACGGTAATTAGTTTCGAATGATTGAGTTTACTGGCATTTTTAGTCAAGGGGGATCTTTTACCCATATCAGTGATTTTTAATTGTAGTATTTTTCTTTTCTGAACCAATGGTGTTATATATTTTACTTTGCTGCATTGAATAAATACAGCTTTAATTATTTGTGTATATTTCATGCTATAAAGCAGGGGTGCCGTTGTGTCAATCGCGATCTACCAGTAGATTGTAGAAGACTTCTGGGTGGATCACGGAAAAGAAGCAGAGCGGCACACGCCAACAGTGCAGTGCCAGCCAGTGAGCACTGTGTCAGTTGCCCCGCTTCTCCCAGCAGTAACAGACAATGAGGGTGGCGATTTCATCCATGGCCCCGCCACCTCCAGAATTTCCTGTGGGCTTGTTGTTAGTAGGAAGAGTCTTATGTTGACATTTTGGTAGCAGCTATGTGGCCAGAAGCACCAGACTAGGCGAATGGAGGATGTAAAAAAGGCTGCAGGTGAGTACTGGTCTTCATTTTTATAGGTGCCCACCACTGACTCTGCATAACAATGTGGGGAAATTATTTTTATGGGGCAGACTGTCTGCATGCTTATGCTTATGTTTAGTAATGAGGATGGATGGGAGAGGAGGATACTGCCTAATTATATTTAGAGATGGGGGTCTGCAGAATTGGGGAGTTGGTACATCAGTTTGGTTCTGTAGTTTTTGAAGTAGCTTGTGGGGTTGGAAATGTCTGGGCACCCCTGCTGTAAAGTAACACAATGTGAATATTTTGATGGTGGGGGTGGCGGGTTACTTTTTGAAATACCCACTGTAGACTCTGTTCCTTGGATATGCTTCCCAACTAAATGGAATTGTTAAGATTGGACAGGAAAGCACAATCAAAAGTGCACAATGTAGAGGCCGCTTTGTTAGGACTTTCAAAACCATGGTGCTCCTGTCTACTATTTTAAGCATTCTTTGAACTGCTGTTGCACATTTAGGACCCTTGAGCCCTGTCAAGTCTACACAGTATAATATTCCATTAACCAAGCCAATTTTACTTCAGAACAAATGAACATCGTACGTGTATGTGTACACATATGTTAACATTTTTAATGATAGCGGTCCTTTAAGAGATTTACCAGCCCAAAACCTGTTGGTAAAAGCTTCATCAGATTAATAATACCTTGTGTCATGCAGCATGTCTGAGCAGAATTTCCCTGGGCTGAGTCTGCATGGTGCTGGCCTTCAGTTTCCTTAACTGGAAAGGGACATGATCAGGATGTTGGAGCGGTGTGATGTTGGGAGTCGGCAAAGTTTGTCTCTTCACACTGCTGGCTGGCCACACCCCCTCTTTGAAAATAAACTCTCTGGAAGACAGCTATATAGGAAAAGTAATTCTGCATTTTACTGTAGGAAATACAATATTACTCTTTAAAATAGTGGAATGATGCCTGTGTGAAGCGCTGGAGTCAATCATGGCCACGTTGTCGTGGCGCACTGCGCAGGTAGGGTAGTTCTGCGCCTGTGCAGTGCGCCGCAGACAACGTGGCCATGATTGACAGCAGCGCTTCACGCAGGCACAGTAAGGATGACCTAGAGCTCGTCCTCTGCACCGTGCGGGGAGCCTGGGATGGCAGCGATGAGGTCAGCGTGGGACAGTCTGCTACAAGGGGCTAGAGAAAGCCCCAGGTGAGTAAAGCTGATTTTTTTATTTTTAGCCTGATGATTCCTGGCTGACTAGCATTTAGCCTTACTGCCAGATAGAGGCTATAACCCCACTACAACGTGGCAGAGATCTGATTGCATAGGTAGAACAAAGTGCCTACTTAGTAGGGTTAATTCTTGACTCTGGTAATAGCTCCTGTTTTGTACACAGTTGGTCCTAAATGCAGCCAGGTATGATGGACAGCACAAGGTCATTCAGCAGTTACAACTCTTGGGGGATAAAAGTATCCATAATAAGCAGCTCCAGCAAGCTCTGTTCTGCCTGTGCCAGACAGATCCATGCGGCATGCATGACTGAGCTGCTGAGAAATGTTCCTCCACAGTAACCCTAAAAGCACTCTTGGTGAGAAACAGAACAAAGTAGCAAAAGACCTCCATTAAAGATTCCGTCAGCAGTACCAGCTACATGGGAGTCTGACTCTTTCACATCCTAAATTGAGCATTACTATTACAAAACCTAGAATTTAACATTTTACCTCTTGCTGGATTTACACATTCAGTGGCCAGTCCTAGTTGGGTTCACTGCATTGTGTGGCTATAGTCATGTGCTTGTATTTATCCTTATTCATAAATATTGCAAGTTCTCATTACCAAGTTTCCCATACTCTGATACTCATGATTTCTGTGGCCCACACATATAATCCTCACATTCTTAGTGTTGTCTAGGACCACTATCGTGAAAAACTAAAATTGAAAACCTATACATATAGGAAATATACAGTACATTTGTCTCAGTGGTAAAATGCACTGCAAATTACTTTTTGTTATGGAGCAGTAGGTAGTAAATTTACAGTAGGTAGTAACAATCTGACTGGTTTTTGGACTAGGGTTATCAGTGTTTTCTTTATATTCAAAAGCACTTACTGAATTCCAACCCTGAAAATCCCTCACGAGGAGGAGACCAGTCACTTTTGTATTTAGATTTTAAATGCCTAGTATACTGTAAGTGACAGTGACCTAGGTAAAAAGCACTAGTGAGAACTGAAATAATCTGTCTCCGTGGGCTTTCTTTATTTCCATCTGTCTAAGGTGTTTCTGTATTGTCCCCAAAAAAGTTGTGCAGGACTTGAATTAGTTCCACTTTCAGAGCATAGACAGCCGATGCGTCGACATATCTAGCTATACATTCATCTTGGCTGTGGTGTCGTATTGAGCACCCTTAGTTTGGCCCGGTGCACACCAAAACCCGCTAGCAGATCCGCAAAATGCTAGCAGATTTTGAAACGCTTTTTCTTATTTTTCTGTAGCGTTTCACCTAGCATTTTGCGGTTTTGGGAAGCGTTTTTGGTGTAGTAGATTTCATATATTGTTACAGTAAAGCTGTTACTGAACAGCTTCTGTAACAAAAACGCCTGCAAAACCGCTCTGAACTGCCGTTTTTCAGAGCGGTTTGCGTTTTTCCTATACTTTACATTGGAGGCAGAAACGCCTCCGCAATCCAAAATCTGCAGCAGCCCGGGAGTATGCGTTTCTGCAAAACGCCTCCCGCTCTGGTGTGCACCAGCCCATTGAAATACATTACCCAAGTGTTTCCACATCCGCAAGCGGATCGAAAAACGCTGCCGAACCGCTCTGGTGTGCACTAGGCCTTACAGCAGCTCTCCAGTCCTCTTGAGTCAATGACCTCATGTGCTGGGGGCTGGGCTACGTGCTGGAAGCTCACAGACTGGAAGCTGATGGAAATGGACCTTAGGAGACCCTTACTTTAAACTTTATTTACACTCTCAAATCTCCCACAGCATTGCTGCAAAATTCTTTTTGAAAAGCAATTTTGCATCGCTCCTATCTTTTGCATTGGAGCGCAATCACTCCAAAAATGCTGCAAGACCAGCGATTTGTGTTTTTTTTTTTTTTTCCCCTGTAGGTTTACCTCTGTTCCCTTTCATCAGCATGGCACTTTTGTTGCGATTGTTGGCAATCCCAAAGCTGATTTGTAATCACTCTAGTGGGCTTCAGGCCAAAATGTTAATAAGGAATAGAAACTGTATTCCATTTTCAGTCCATCTTCTGGATGCACCTTTACTGGCCATCATGCAGTGAAGAGGTCATGAGGCAGTCTGGTCACACTTGCTGAGATGTCACAGTTCACACACCTGAAGACACAAACTTAGGATCAGAAGCTGAAACCACATTGGATGCTCTGAAATTCCGATAATGGTTACAATGTCTTAAATGGTCCATGAGGTTTCCAATTCTACATTCAGCACCAAGTATATTTCCTTTTTATTTTCTCATTAATATTTTCATAAGTGGCATAGGCGACTGCAAAATGAGAAGCTTATGCAAACAGAAAAGTGTGAATAATATTAATACTGTTTCTCCAACAATTTGTGGGTGATGTATTTGTGCTGCAAAGCTTATATGGAAATATTGGTTTGGCTCACTTATCAGTCAGCAGTCACCCCAGCCGCTGCTGCTGCTCCGTTACTTGCTGAATGATTCTGCAAATAATAATTGCCAATGTTATTCAGCTTTTGGCGATATGAGCAAATAAATGATGACTCACACACTCTTAATTTCATGGTTATCAGAAACTGTTCATTAATGGATGTGCCCCAGGCAAGCACTTGTACTGTGGAGTACTTACAGCTTGTTGCATTTTGTAAATGTTTAACAGCCATAATATGAAAAAAAGTTATTAAGGAAAAGTGAATTTCTGTTAGCCAGTCAAAGTTTTGATTTAGGGAGTTTTAATAACAAAGGCAGGGAGTTAAGCCAGTCTAGCTTCTGTGATCATGATGAAGTTGTTACAGGAGGAGAGGGCCTTGCTTTGCTGTTACAGTGTAAAGGCTCAGGTCAGAGCAGGCAAGGAAGGTGCTCATGGGGGGACTTAACATTCTGAGGGATGTGTGTATATTCCTGATGAAGGCAATTGAGTGATTGTAAGGGCCTGTTCAGACTATATGCGTTCCTAGCCGTTTTCAGGGAACGCGTACTGGTACCAAAAACGCATAGAAACGGCTCGTAATGCTTTTTAATGGGGTAGTTCACATGTATGCGTATGAGACGCATACGTTTCTCATCCGCATTGCTGCACGCAGTTCTGTGCGATACGCATAGAAACGGACGCAATGAAAGTCTATGGACGCGTATCAAAAACGCGTACTATTGCGTTTTTAGCGTCCGTTTTCCTCTGCGGTTCCCATAATTCTTTTTTTCCCCCTGGGTCACGTGTTTGTGCAAAACGCAATAGAAAACGCATTCAAACGCAAGAAAAACGCATGCGTTTTTCAACTTGCGTTTCTTTAAATTTATACGCGTTCTACAAACGCAGCAAGTATGAACAGGCCCTAAGACTTGGAACAAGTTTTATTTACTTAGGACATGAAGAAGCATATCTAGCACAAATGCCACAACCTCTCCCCTTTACCAAACAATTTTATGGGCAAACACAGGATCAGCAACAGTTTCAATATGACAAGTGCCCATGGTATTAAATAATGCCTAATATATCATATTTTATTCATGTTAAAGAGACACTGAAGCGAAAAAAAATGATGATATGATTTGTATGTGTAGTATTGCTAAGAAATAAAACCTTAGGAGCAGAGACATAAGTCTAATATTGTTTACAGTACAGGAAGAGTTAAGAAACTCCAGATGTTATCTATGCAAAAGAGCTATTGAGCTCCACGACTTTCAAACTCGCAGAGAGCTCTGTCTTCTGAAGCTTGTTATCTCAACTGTTAGTCACTGTATTGTTTTTTCTTGTGCAGAGGACAGGTCAAAAGTTCACTAGCCTGCTCTGTAAAATAAATTAGAATGCTTAGTGTGTAAACTGCAAATATTAGAGAATGATGCAATGTTATTTAAAAAAAAAATGAAAATAAAAATTGGAGAATATTTTCTTTGCTATAATGTTATAGTAATTATCCGTACTACACATACAATTCATTAAATCATTTTTTTTTAGCTTTAGTGTCTCTTTAAGCTGTGCTACTCTCTCTCTTATTCAGCTATGAGGGCTACAGTGAGTATACAGTACTTACCTATTACTATCCTCCTATCGTGTAGGCGGAAGCAATTACAACTTTCCCTAGATCGCACCACCCAACGACTGTTGCCTGCCTGTTTCCTCTAAGCTGTTGAAAATTGTAAGGATTGGTGTGATAATTTTTCTGTAATGTTCTGTACTTCTTGTGGCTAATAAGCCAACTCTTTCTTTCTGTTGTATATTGTTTATTACAGGGAATGCATACGTTTTGTACGCTTCCCTTAAGGTTTGTATCTTGTTTATCCCCAAAAAAATTATAAAATGACTTGTTAAAAGAATAAAAATGACATCTGAAGGGAGAGGGATATGGAGGCTGCCATATTTCCTTTTAACTAATACCTGTTGCCTGGCTATTGCTGATCACCTTCCCTTATTACTTAGTAACACACCCTGAACAAACATGCAGATCAGATGTTTCTGACTGAAGTCTGACTGGATTGGTTGCATTCTTGTTTCAGGTGTGTGATCCAGATACTACTACAGCCAAATAGATCAGCAGGGCTGCCAGGTCACTGGTTTTATTTCAAAGTAAGTAAATATTGCAATCTCCATATCCCTCTAAGTTCAGGTATCCTTTTAAAGCAATGCAGACTGCGCTAGTGTATGTGATCAGACTTTGCCAGGCCTGCTACATGCTCTTTATAATGAGGCTCTGCTGAGCACCAGACATCACTTCTTACCCATTGCAATGCCACTCCCATATCAGCCACATCTTGGTCTCTTCATATCTGGCCTTTGTGCTAATACTTAGGCCAATTGGGAGTCAATCACACTGGGTTTGGGTAGGAAAGTATTCCCATTGGGGGTGAGGAGGGGAGTTAGTATTCAGGTCAAGTTCAGTAGGGACTCTCCAGGGCTCGGTTAGTGACATTTGCTTATTAAGTTGCCATACACAATTGAAAATAAGCTATGTGGTGCTAGAAAACCTTTCTGCATAGAGTTGGGCTTTAACTGTGGCATAAACGAGGAAGAACTCCTCTTCCACAGACCTACAGAGTTCATCACAGAAATGGGCTTGCCTGATAACTATTTGATGACTGTAGTTAAAAAGTAGAGGTATCCATAATGGTCCTCTCAGCCTCCCAAATGTTCCTTTCATTCTGATTGCAAGTCGTGTTGTTTTATCCAATTTGCCTAGTTGCACTGACACTTCCCTGCTGCCTAGGCGTGCTTGGAGAACTATTGTGTGCGTCATACTCCTCTCGCAGTAAATGTGGAAATCACATTGATTTGCAAAAGGTTTAAATAATTCATACAAGTATTTTGATTCCCATGAATTAAGCTTTTCCCTTGTTTTCTGCACTGAGCGGCACGTTTCTCATAGCTGCTGAAAACCACCTGCTTGAGAACCAACACAAACTACTTTCTTTCTGGCAATTAGAGACAAATTATGTTCTGCAATGATTGGTGACTAAATTATTCAATGTGGCCCTGTAGGTAGTGAAATGGAGGCTGCCATGTTTATTTTCTTCTAAATAATAAATCTTGCCTGGTTGTCCTGCTGATTTTTGGGGTGGATTCAGTAGTCTTGTTAACTTGAGACAAAAGTGGTTTGATCAGATTCAGAGCTGCTAATCAGCATGGCCTTCTTGGACTAGTGGCTTTAAAGAACTTGAGGCAGAGGATCAGCAGGACAGCCAGGCAATTGCTTTTATTTAAAAGGGAAATAACTGACTCAAACTACAAGGCTATCTCTCTCACTACAAGGTCACTTTATTGTGTCACTTGACACCCCTGATGATGCAATCGGGAAACCGGTGTGGCAGAGTGGTGAGTGGACAAGGTGACAGTGCCTATATACTACACAGTGATATATTCACATTGGGTCCCTGTAATAAGGGCCTGAAAGTAAGTAATTTTAAAGCTTAACTTTTTATAAAATTGGATAAAGAAATCAAATGTATCGTGTATTACAATCAGTGTACGCTAAGGCTGGTTTCAGACTGCGGGTTAGCTGCAGCCAAAAACAGGGCTTCGGGGATTACCGCGATAATATGCGGTAATCCCCTTCTAGCTGACAGCCAAACAGGAAGTGACATTTACTTGCGCTCACTTCCTATTTTAGAAATAAGAAAGTGCACAGAAGCAAATTGTGAAAACTATGCTTCCATGCATGTGCGCCGCACGGCCATAATTTTTAACATCCCTGCATCGCTATAGACTTACATGACTGCATGTCTGCTGCAAGTTTCCACAGCTCGACTCATAACTGCGTGTTAACGTAGGTCTATCCGAGCATCTGGGATGTTGCGAAAACGTCACTTCCGTTGTGTTGCGCCATACCATGTCATTATGAAAGTCCCCTTAGACAGGGAACACACTTCACTGTTGGCGTGCGCGTTTTCTGCACAGAAAAACTGAGTACTCATGTTAATAAGTGGACTAGTTCACACTTGATATGTTTTTCACGCGCAGAAAAAAATTGACATTCTGCATAATGACTGTCAGTTTTCTCTATCAATTACATTAGCTGCTGTGAAAAAAAAAACACTCGTTTTCCTGATTAGAAACACACTTGGTGTGCAGAAAAAGTATGCAGACAAACGAGCGCAGAAAACTGAAAGACAAGTACGTTCCCTGCCTCAGACTTTCATTGCCCTGCGGTGGGGTGTAGTACAATTACCACATCGTACTGCTCCAGTGTGAAAGGGCCCTGTTTTTATTTCAATTCCATACATGCAAATACCTATCCTTGGGAGTCTATATGATTTGCCATACATAGGAATAAGGAGAAGTTTGGAAGTGGAGCAATTTGCCTCCTGATTGTGGCAAGCATAAAGCAGACTAATACTTAGAGATGATGGAAGCTGTCATAGTTCACCTCTTTCTAAAAATGGAATTTTTCACATTGTGCAGATCACCTGATCATCACAGCAATTGAACATGCTATGTTTATACGGTATGGACAGAATAGCTGATGACTGAGGAAGGCTGTGTAAAGCATACCAGAAGTGGGATAAAACTCTATAAATAAACCTGTCTTAGCGAGCCAGTTAAAAGTTCTCAGAAGCCTCTGTAGTAGTGTGTGCATATCGCTTATATGCTAGTGTGTAACGGAAAATTACCAGCTTACCCAACCAACCAACAGGACATTTGACTTTAACCCACAAACTGAACCCCATTCCTCCCATCCACGCTGTTGACTTATCTGCCCACTCAGCTTCCTCTTCTTTCTCTTTTTTGTTGCTTGGTCACGCTGGAGAAGTCCCAAATGGCAAACTTCTCAAAAGTAGTGCAGAGGTTGGACTAAAAGGGTATGGGAGCCTGGCAGACAGAAACCACCTTTTTCAAGTGCTGTATGTGCAGATTTGGGATGCAAAGCGTGCAACAGCATTACCCAGAAATTGGTAAGCAGCAGGAGCAGATACAAAACAGTAAGGACTTCACCTCCTGTTAGCTGCAAGCATTGAGCTTGTGCACGGGAGCACCTGGGAGCTTATTAGAACTCGGTGGGGATGGAGAGACGGCCACCATATAGAGTAACATCTGTGCGTAGATGGGTATCTCTACCACATGTGAAACACTAGCTTAAATGTGGGGTTACAGAAGCTGACTCAGCTGTATTGAATTGTTTTGCTGTGCTGACTATGGGCCTGGTGCGCAAAGCAGCGGTATATTTGCTCATACTGCGCTATGCCCTAGCAACACACACACTACCCCTGCAATGCAGGTTGCACTAATAGGTTGAGCGCTGTTTCCTTGGTGTTAGTACTGGTGAAGTTGCTGTTCATTGTCTGCACATGGCAAATTTACCGCTGCTTTGAGCATCAGGCCTTATGTGTCCTAGATCGCTTATGCAAAGTGCACCAAAACTATTGCTAGCAAAATTTTGGTAACACACCAGTAAACACACCCCTGCTGTAATACGGAGATGTGAACAGATGCACTGCCAAAAATAAGCGAGAGTTTGACATGACTCCTCCCAGCTGTACAGTGCACTGTACCAGAGAGATCAGTTGGCAGTGCTTGTGGAGCTTGGGTCCTATGCCTGAATCCTAGCCTATACACTAGCTACATCCATTGTGTGTGTTACCCCTGTGTTTGCAAGGGTTTACCTCTAGGCCCAAAAGATGTATTGGTATTGGGTGCCCTCTTGAGGGACAACAGATGGGTAGTGTCTTAGCTATAGGTATGTGGCTTTAGGGCCCTTTCACACTGGTGCGGTGCAGCGTTTTTACCACAGGCCAATGTTAGTCTATGGGGCCTTTCATACCGATGTGGTGCAGCGCAGTGCGACGGAAGTGACCTTTTTGCTGCATACTCGACACAAGGGCAAAACCTATGTTACCGTGCGGCTCTGCAGTGACCTGTGGCAGACCGGAAGTCATGTAAGTCTATGGCGATGCGTTTATTAAAATGCCCAAATTAAGGTTTACGTGTCGCACATGCACGGAAGCGTATTTAAGCAATACGTTTCCACGCATGTGATCACTCTGGCCACAGGAAAGTGGTCATCTGGCTGACTGACAGACGGCGATTACCCCATACTAACACGATAATCCCCAAAGGCCTGCTTTTTGGTGGTGCGGCCTCGCTACCACCAGTCCTCAGTACCGCCGATCAGGTGATCTGACTCCTTAAACCCCAGTGGCTGCGTGCTTGAGGAACATGTGAAAGAGAAAACACTGAAACTAAAAGATCAACTTGACAACTGGCATTTTTTAAAAGTAAAGATGGCAGCCTCAGATTGCTCACGCAGCAGGTTTCCTTCAACCACTCTTTAAGGGTGCTGACAAAATTGGTCTGCCTAAGATATTGCTATTTTATATGCCAAAGCAATTCAACTTTTATGCTGCTTGTTTTGTGATGTGTGTGTCTATGGTAAAATGTAACTAGTCAGTGTAGAAACCTGGGAACTGATCTAGACTTGCCAGTTCTACAGCTGTCATCCTTCGTCACTGCTCAGGACCATATCTCCCAGGTGTCTCTGTTCTTGACACATCTCTTGTAGTGGCAACAGGTCACACATTTCTGCATATTTTTAGTGACCGAAAGTTGTCAGCATTTGTGAGGAGTGACAGTTGATCCCAATAGTTAGCTAAATCTTGCAGCTTTTCCAGAAATGTTGTGGTGACATGTTGCAGCAGAAGAGTAAATTGCTGACCTGGATACTTGCTGTCTGTAGGCTGGTTACAGCTCTTAAATCCATGCTTTTAAGAAAAATCCTCAATGGCAACACCTGCATTTCCATCCTGATAGGTTTATCTTGCTCACACATTGAGGAAGCATGGCACCCAGAGCTTGTGCGGCCATCCTATGGTCATATGACTGTGTTGTCATTATCATTCTACAGGGTGAGGCTCCAATGTGTGTAGATGTGGTGGAGGATTTTGTCATTTCAAATGTCTAGGAGCGCTGGGTTTATAATATATTCTGGTGTTTCAGTATGGATGAGGGTAACGCCTTTCGTGACTTTATTTCATATTGCAAAACGTTTTGAATCAGGATGATGTTTTTACTGACACGGTACAATACTCTACTGCTGTTATTTCATATTTAGAACTTAACGCAAGTTTGTAAAAGGGCAACAGGCAATTAATTACAAGTTTTGCTTGACTTTTACTTTGTTGATGGGAAGAACATGCCACACAGCACAGAGGGAGGACGAAATCTGTACTAAAAATCCCAGGGGTTCTCATAAGTCACACCCCAATAGGGGTTTACCGTATTGGCAAAAGAGAGCAGTTTAGGTCTGCAGCTTCTGACAGGAAGAAGTATTCCTTAAAGGGATACTGTAGGGGGGGTCGGGGGAAAATGAGCTGAACTTACCCGGGGCTTCTAATGGTCCCCCGCAGACATCCTGTGCCCGCGCAGCCGCTCACCGATGCTCCGGCCCCGCCTCCGGTTCACTTCTGGAATTTCTGACTTTAAAGTCAGAAAACCACTGCGCCTGCGTTGCCGTGTCCTCGATCCCGCTGATGTCATCAAGAGCGCACAGCGCAGGCCCAGTATGGCCTGTGTCTGCGCAGTACACTCCTGGTGACATCAGCGGGAGCGAGGACACGGCAACTCAAACGCAGTGGTTTTCTGACTTTAAAGTCAGAAATTCCAGAAGTGAACCGGAGGCGGGGCCGGAGCATTGGGGAGTGGCTGCGCCAACACAGGATGTCTGCGGGGGACCATTAGAAGCCACTGGTAAGTTCAGCTCATTTTCCCCCGACCCCCCCCTACAGTATCCCTTTAAACCGGTCTCAACACAACATGTAGATAAAGCTGTAGCACCATCACTGACCATAATAATTTCCTGTCGCAAGAGACGACCTCTTCATTTGTTACAGCCACCTGCTGAGTGCACCTAATGTGCCTCGATATAAGCAGTAGAAGAAAGGCCTACTCAGTGGTGTCTGGTATGCTTGTATTTATTAAGTGCACAAATACACAGTGGAGGATTCAATTATATAAAAAGGGTCACTATAAAAAGGGTCACAATCCACTAAGCAACCTCCCTGACAAATGTCACATCCCGCTCCTGTGGTACTATTCCCACTATGCCACAGGAACTTTGGATCACTGCCCGCTCTTGTCCCTGGTGGCTTCTTTCTTTGTCTAGTGCAGCTCCAGGTTGAGTGACAAACCTTAGTGTGTAACACCCAGCTCCAACCAATATTTGCTATAAGTGTTTTTTTTTTTTTTTTGTTTAAATCTTTTTACGCTAATTTCAACTCTGTACATGCAATCCTGTAAAAGGTAGATGCTTTCTTACTTCTGACAGAGCAACCGTCTAAGACGGCTGGTGTCTTAATCATTAATGGAAACTTTGTAATGAGAGGGATACAAAGCGTGAATATTTACTCCAAGTTTAATACCAGTGGTCTGGCTGTCATTTATTTATGGACCATTTGTTTATAAGGTATTAGATGCAGGGAGTTAGCATAAAAGCCATTTAAAGAGAATCTGTACTGTGAAAATCTTACATAAACGTACCAGCCTGTTTGTTGTCTTCTCCTAGCCCCCTCTGTGACATTGTCGCTGCTCCCCGCTGCTTTCTTGGTGATAAAATCACTGTTTTATTCATTTTGTAAACAATGAAGATGGCCACCAAACAGGAAATACATCATCAGAGCAGGTGCCTGTTTGAAGAGGCTCCTCTCAAACCTGATTTGATTGCTGGAATGTTACACCACTTGTTGCCTTAGCTGCTTGTTTGAGCTCTGAACTGATCTTTCTGCACTCATAGCTGTTCACAAGGTCACAGCTCCTGAGCCTGCAGATGCTGGCTGTGAGCAGAGACCTTGTCTGACTCATACACACAGCACACACACAGAGCCTGCAGGGGGCGTGGAGGAGGTGTGTATAACTTCTCCCTATCACAGCAGAGCAGTGCATTCCCCTCTGCCTCGACAAGGCTTGACAAAGGAAAGAAGATTAGATTTAATACAGAGACAGTGCAACTAGAAAAGGCTGCAGCAAGCCAGACCACATTAGATCAGGTGTAGGAACTTCTAGGATAGAAGAAATAAGGCTGAACATTTTGTTACAGAGTCTCTTTAAAGTGGAACTGTAAATTGTTATAAAACAAAGTATTTTACTTACCTACGGCTTCTGTCAGCCTTGCGCAGCCTTCCTGTCCTGCGCCGGTCCTCCACAATCCTCAATTCTCCCACCGCCAGCTACTTTCTTTACCATTGACGGCAACTGCGCCTGCACGCCCCGAGCCACACGTCTTTTTTCCGTGTTCCAGCTGGCAATAGCGTACTGTGCTATTAGCATTTTTCAAAAGAAAATAAAAATGGCAGTCTCCATATATCTTGTACTATAGATTTTATGTAAAGTGGCCCTGTAGTTGGTCCTTGTGCATCTTTGTGGTAGTAAGGCTTCTTCAGCAGCACTGGCTGATGTCTTAAATAGGGCTGCACTGAGTATATGCTTATATTAAATAGTGGTGCAACATAATTTTGATGCCTGAGATAGCTGCTGGTAGAATATATGTAAAACTATAAATATTCTACCATAGGGCTCTATGTAATTACGATAATGAAATTTCTGTAATTTTTACCAATATTTTACTATCGCCTAATCTGACCCCATCTCACTTGAACCCTCCCTCTATGAATGGTTAACCCTAACTGCCCCCCAAACTGATCCCTAACTGGTGCATAACACTAACCCACTCCCCAACCGAGTCCTAACACCAAGTGACCCACTCAACCGATGCCCCCCCCCCTCACCCCCAACCGATGCTTAAAGTGGTATGAAACTCAGCATTTCTTCTTTGGCCCAAAAAGATTATTTACCCCATGAAATCTGTAACCACGGGGAAAAAAAGTAGCAAAACCACATTCAAACAGTTAAAACAGAACTTTCTTTTTTTTCAGTGGGACAGCTTCTGGCATCATCTAAATATGTGATATATTTTGTTAACTAATTGTAGCTCACAAAGAATGTTAAATATTAGCAGCGTGCTGGGACTGCGCTGCCACGCATAGTAACAGCAGAGATAGCTGAGAAATAATCACTAGATAGAGTTAAATATATAAATACAGCAGCTATGCAATAAAATGCAGCTTACAGAGCAAATACTCTGTACTTTGGGAACTTGTAATTTGTAAACAGACAATGATACTTGGTATATTACCTAAACAAATATGGTAACTTTATGAGTAATGCAAAGTAGGAAAAAACATTTCAGATGACAGAGTTTTATCCCACTTTAAAGGGACCCTGAGCTAAGACGCTGGGTATGCTTTTAACCACTTGCCGACCGCGCACTCAACGCGCGCCGGCAAAGTGGCAGCTGCAGGACCAGCGACGCACATCTGCGTCGCCGGCTGCAGGCTAATTAATCAGGAAGCAGCCACTCAAAACACCAGACATACAACCAGCCACACACCGGCATCTAAACCTAATGTCAATGGAAAGTGTATAAATCGAGTCTAGATGCATGCAGTCAGCATGCCATATCCACTTGTAGCAAAAACACTGAACAAAAACATAGGCTAGGTGCAGAGGCAGTCCAGCAATGATTGGCATAGGCTTCAGTTGTTAGTATTGCAGATACCGCAGCAAGCAGTTCATCCCTTGATCATAGCAAAGCAAGCAGTGACGTCACAGTTGTTAATCTCTAAGATATAGCCTCGTTGTTAATCTCTAAGGTATAGCCTCACCAGGGTATGTTCGCAGTTGCTCATATACACTCCAAGTTAAACAGATATGTAAGGCATCTCACCATAGCATGATGGAAGTATACTGCATAGATAAATTAATCTCACCATACACCTGGACGGAGGCTGTGCGACATCCTATGCTTCCCAGCAATCCATAGAGTGTGATCTCCACAATGGAGGATGTATAATCACCATGAAACCTTGCAAGCAATGTAAATGGCTGTCCAGCTTCAGGCCAAGCTCAGCGCTGTTTCTGTCCCATCTGTATGGCAATGTGGCTGAAGGAGGCTTGCTGGTAACGTCTTACTGTGCCGCCTGAGTGGAGGTCGGGACGGCGTGGCGTCCCATGCAGTAGGGTAGTTTCCCCGACGTTTCGCCGGTTTCCGGCTTTCTCAAGGGGCGTGACTACCCTCACCTACAACTTCCTCCCTATATCTATCATGCGGCCATTTGTACGCATGTACGCCTTCGCCTACTAATAACAAACACACACGTGTGTGTGCGTGGGGACACAGAGCGGCAGCTGCGCAGTCAGGCAGGACCGGGGAGAGCGGCAGGGGAGGGGATCAGAGAAGGAGGGGAGAAGAAAAAAGGCACACGGGCGCACAGAAGATCCCCATCAGCTGTATATATGAGACCCAGTATGGGCCACATTGAAACCAGGGCACCACATAATCATATGCAGTTATACCCAACATATCAAAATCAAAAAGCCAACCATAAAAATCACTGTGCGCCTACTAACTCAAAAGGTCTCCACCCCCGTCTCGGCCCCGCCCCCGCCAGTCAACAAAGGCACCACAAGAGCCACACACCATAAACCCATATGTCTCCACACACCACCCCAACACACACAAATCTATATATAACCAATTTATAGAGTGCTGTAACTCTGTATATAAACTGCCCATCAGCCCTTAACCACCCTGGCGTTCTATTAAGATCGCCAGGGAGGCTGCGGGAGGGGTTTTTTTTTAATAAAAAAAAAACTATTTCATGCAGCCAACTGAAAGTTGGCTGCATGAAAGCCCACTAGAGGGCGCTCCGGAGGCGATTTTCTGATCGCCTCTGGCGGCCAGAAATAACACGGAAGGCCGCAATGAGCGGCCTTCCGTGTTTCGCTTACCTCGTCGCCATGGCGACGAGCGGAGTGACGTCATGGACGTCAGCCGACGTCCTGACGTCAGCCGCCTCCGATCCAGCCCTTAGCGCTGGCCGGAACTTTTTGTTCCGGCTACGCTGGGCTCAGGCGGCTGGGGGGACCCTCTTTCGCCGCTGCATGCGGCGGATCGCCGCACTGCAGCGGTGATCAGGCAGCACACGCGGCTGGCAAAGTGCCGGCTGCGTGTGCTGCTTTTTATTTGAGCCAAATCGGCCCAGCAGGGCCTGAGCGGCAGGCTCCGGCGGTACTGGACGAGCTGAGCTCGTCCAGACCGCTCAGCTGGTTAAATAACATGTCAATATGGACACACAGTCCACAATGTCAGTACGAGGGACAATGTCCCAGTGATACAGGATAAGCTAACAGGGCAAAAATAGATAGAGGATGCCAAGGGATACCCAGAGACGCAGGACAGAGCACAACGCCCAAATGCAGGATATCAAAGTGCCCAGACAGCAACCGCTACATGGGCAGGAAATGGGCAAAACTTGTCTGCTCATTGAGGCCAGGTGCTTCACATGCCTGTAAATTATAAATCCATCATGATTCACATCGAAGGAGGAGTCTATCGAGATTCCCCCCTCTTATTGTGGGGTGAATACGGTCCAACACCATAAACCTAACCCCTGCTGTGCTACTTTTCCAAGGCATAGTGTCTCGCGACAGGAGAGCCCAATTCGCCCTTCTCAATGTTCTTGACATGCTCTGACATGCGTTCCCCCAGTGGGCGTTTTGTTTTGCCCACGCGCCACAGTGGCATAACAATATATATACTACTAAAATTGTCTTGCAATTGCCAAAATGGGACAATATGACTCTCCTGCCGCGGGACGTAGTAAAGGCCATACCCACCTGAATGAACCGACAGTAATCACACCCCCCACATGTATAGGTGCCCACTGTCAAACAATGCTTTGTTTGCTTAGTCAGGAAACTGCTTTGGAGATGAAGTCAAGATAAACATTTATAGCATGCGGGGGTACAGTTTACAGTACTGCATCTTTCTCAGCTCGGAGTTTGGCTTTAAAGAGACTCTGTAACAAATTGTTTATCTTTATTTCTTCTATGCTATAAGTTCCTATGCCTTTTCTAATGTGGTCTGGCTTACTGCAGCTTTTCCTAATTGCACAGTAGCTGTGTTATCTCTGTTATATGATCTAATCTTCTCTCTATAGTCGGCACAGTCAGGCTGAGGCAGTCAGACTGGAATGTGCAGGGCTGCTTGTGATTAGCTAGAAGCTGTACACACCCCCTGCAGGCTCTGTGTGACTAACACACTCTGCTTAGCTGAGCCTATTAGAAGCTGGTTAGTTTGTTTGTAAACACTGCCTAAAACTGGCAATTACAAGCCAGGTTTGCAGCAGAGAATGGCAGAAACAGCACAGAGGGGACCAGGAGCACATAATGAATAGAATGGTATGCTTTTTATTGTAAGAATTTCAGAGTACAGATTCTCTTTAAAGGTACCGTAATTTAGGATTAAAGATGACCATGGTTTAAACAATTACTCCATTTCAGCATGATTTATAATTCATATGGTGCTTCCCAGCAATCTGGATAAGTTTAGGAACGAAGAGAAATTTATTGGAAAGTTTAATTAACTTTGGCAGACACTGAAAGCATTTTACTTTTTGTGGACTCAGTTATCTCTGGTGTTTGCTATATGCACTCAGGGCTATATTAATAAGTGCATGCTTGCCAAGTACCAGGATTAGCTGTAAGCCCCTGCAGTAAATAAGAACACAAGCATGATTCTTTCAGGAATTTTTTCTATATCTGAAAAATAAAAAGTGTTATCTAAGTAGTTAGGCTGCATACAATTCAGAGTTCTGCTAGAGCTTCAAATATCAACTAGGTTTTGGTTAAGACAGCTTAAAATAATCAAGCAGTTCCATGAAGTGTACAGAAAATTGCAACAATTTTATTTAGGGCTCTTTCACACTAGAGGCTGCGGTAGAAAAGGCTGAAAGTCAGCCTTTTGCTTAACGCCAATACATAGCGTTTTCAAAGCGTTTTCAAAGCCTTTTGAAAGAGTTTTACAGCCCATATGAAAACGTCCTTTTTTTTTTCTTCTATAAAAATAAGTGAACAAGATAGCTGTAAAACGCTTTGAAAAGGCTTTGAAAACGCTGAAGTTGGCGTTTTCCATTGACTATCATTGAAACGCCAACAGCCAACTTTGGCTGTTAACAGCCCTGAAAAAGCTCCTGGGAGCGTTGAAACGCAACGCTTCAAAACGCCGAGTTAGATGTGAAAGGTAAAATGAAAGTCTATGGACTTTCTTTTACCTAGCAAAACGCCAACTTCAGCCGTGGCGTTAAAACGCCGAAAAATCCCTCTGGTGTGAAAGGGCCCTTAGAGACTTGTACATCCATAGCCTGTAGTGTACAGCATAAACGTAACACTAAACATACACAGCCTTCCAATCTAAATTGCAATTATTTTTTTCTGATGTCTCATTTCGTGCATCAATAGCAGCGGTTTTCAACCTTTTCAGCACACATACCCCTTTGTGGGTTACCCCTAAGTAAATTTACCCCCTACCAAAGAAGCGGCGAAAAAGTGGGCGTGGTCATAATGTTTGTGGAGCCAAATACTAGTGAAATACAGGTAGTCCATGGGTAACAAAGGAGATAGGGACTGCGTCCATTCTTAACCTGAATCCATTCTCTTTTCTCCCCCTCTGTTTACCCGTGACTCTTTTGTCCCCCTGAGTCACCTATTGTCCCCCTCTGTATCAGCTCTTGTCACCCTATCCTAGCCAGGTATAAGTGCCCCCTGTAGACGTATCCAGGTATAGGTCCCCCAGTATAGGTTAGAGAGGTACAGGTGCCCCCAATGTAGGTAGCGAGCTATAGGTGCTCCAGTTTAGATAGCCAGGTGGTGCCCCAGAGTAGGTAGCGAGCTATAAGTGCTCCAGTTTAGATAGCCAGGTGGTGCCCCAGAGTAGGTAACGAGTTACAGGTGCTCCAGTAAAGATAGCCAGGTGGTGCCCCAGTTAAGTCACATACATACACTGCCCCGTTCCCGTGCGGACTCCTGCAGTCAGGCTATCCTCCTCTCTCAGTGCTTTTGTCTTCTCACCTTCACGCTTCCTCTCGCTACTTTCGGCAGCACCTCTGACGTCATGAGAGGCGCCGCTGGGTAACCATGCAGAAAGGACGCGTCGAGAAGACTAGAGCACTGAAAGAGGAGGAGTCCACGCGTGAATGGGGCTATGTAAATTACTGCATCCTTCGCCACGGACACAGCTTGCCACTTCTTTCCTGGGGGAACTGAGATCCGCCATTTTGTCTGCGACCCCTGGGTGGGCCACCTGACAGGTGCTGATGTACCCCCAGGGGCCAACGGACCCCAGGTTGAGAAACACTGATCTATAGGATTTATCATTTTTGTAGACTTGTTATATCATCTATAAGGTCACTGCAGGGGCAAACCCAGTATTTTCAAGGGATGGGGGATTTCTGAAAGGACTCCCTCAGCCATGCACAATACAGTATAATAATATGGTAGGACATCATGCTGGGTACGTACAATGCAACTTCCAGTCCAGCTGACAGGATCTGACAATTAGTTCCTGAATGTCCGATCTGCTCCTGATCGACAAAGGGATTAATCAGGAGCAGTTTGGATACAGATAATAATGAGGACAGCCGACATTGCTAATGAAGGGAAAAGTGAAGCATTCACCCAGCAAGGCACAGGGCTGTGCTCATACCTGACTCTAAGTTCCCCAGAGCTTCTCCATGCTGTGTACAAACGCTGCTGCTCCATATAAGTCTACTGTAGCAGGAAAAGAAAGGGGGCGGTGCTGTGAGCTGCAGGATACCTGCAGATATTCTGGTGTCTCAACTTGTGCCTGTCCACAGATGCTGCACAGGCCCTGGTCTGAGGGGGGATTATTGGCAGCTGCAATCCCCCTGCGTTTGCCTATGCATTGTCATTTTCCTCTGCAGGTGTAATGTGCATTATCAGTTTTAGACCTCAAGGTGGATGAAAACAAAAAAGTCCAAAGGCTTCCTGTGTCCTCTTTGCCCCCACTGTTGCCACAAACTTGTTGGATATGTTCTCGTGGCTGCACTCCCTGCCGTGAACGGTCGTTGCCATACTGTGCCTGCATGAGTACGGCTGTTCCTGTTCAGTAAGCCAAGGCTACTGCATAGACATGGCTGTATTTGTACAGTCGCAGCACGGCCACAGAGGGTCCCAGGCAGGAGATGCTGTCTTGATGAAGTCATGAGAGGCTTCTGGAGGATTCCTCTTCATAGGTAAGTAACATTTTTGTTTTCATCCACCTCAGATTTGAGTTAATAAATGTTGGTATTTTGCTATACTTTATGTGCATTTCAAGCCGCGTAAATTGGCATTATATTTGCATTAACTCAGAATTATTTGCATCTCTCTGACCATCCTTAGCTGATGAAAATAGTGGTTAGTTCAGACACAGTTGGGTTGCAATGAATAGAGAGAAGGAGCACACACTACTGCTGTGTTGCTGTGTCAGGGCTGTTTGGAAGCCAGCAGTATAAAGGCAGCACACACTGATAACATAGGATTGGATATTATCTGAGGAATTTCATCTTCTCCCTGAGCATCTGTGTGTTGGAATCCTAGCTGGATGGGCAGGCGTGGCCACTGCATACGTTATCTGTTGGGGGAGTAGAGGAACGGAATTCACAGCTGTAACTAAGATTTGCATGGATTGTGAAGCTAATAAATAATGTGAAACATTTAAATAATAGCCCAATTTATCGTAATTAGCTGCTTTGCTCAGCCACACACACACATACAGTATGCTGGTGTTTTGAGATATACCACATTGCCAAATCTTTTTAATAGCCTAATAAATTTAGAATTCTCTTCTGTTGCAACCTTTTGTTATGTATATGTGACATATCGCTATAAAAATGAACGACTCTTTATGAGCTAAATACCGTGCAATAAAGATCTTGAGTGTTCTTCGCTTCATATGCTTACGCTGTCGCTGCTGTTTCTTTACAGAATGATTGAGGACTCTGGGAAAAGGGCGAATAACATGGCCGACAAAAGGCAGTTGTTTGCAGAAATGCGTAAGTATTGCCATTTATTATACTAAGGTTTCATATCTTTTTGTTAAAATCAAAATGATTACTCCAGTGTTCTATTTGAAACAAAAAGACTTAATTTCAAATGTATTATTTTAGAATATCCAATGTAGAGAGAAGAAGCTTCGACCCAAAGCTCCTGGTATTTTAAAGAAAGACCTGAACTAAGAGGAAGATGGAAGGAGGCATTGCTGACTCCTTTACAAAAAACTGTCTTGCCTGGTTGAGCTTGCCCAGCAATCTTATAGTGAACCAGAACTCCTGGGAGTGTATAAGGGGCTAAAAGGGCCCACAAAACAACTTACTAAAACGCTACACAAAACAGAAATTTGCTTTCTTTAAAAAGAGGGTATTTGCGATTTATTCAAGTTGAAGTGAGTTTTTTTAAAAAATAATTGGGGGGCATAGTAATTAAACAGTATGGGCCTGATTCACAAAGCGGTGATAACTCAGTTATCATGCCTAAAAGACTTTAGGCGTGATAACCTTTGCACCGCTGAGTTAGCACCGCTTTGTGCTCTTTATCGCACGCAAAGTTTTGCGCGCGCAATCGCGCAACTCCGCGCAACTCCGCGCACAGCGCCCATAGGGTTTAATGGGCACATCGCACGCAAAACTTTGCGCGTGGAAAATTCGCGCAAGTTTCTTATCATGCCTAAACTGAGTTTAGGCGTGATAAAGGGCTTTTCGCTGGCGTGCAAACACTTTGCACCGCTTTGTGAATCAGGCCCGATGTGTGTTATGGGGTGGTGGGCGTGTAATAAAGCTCTCTATGAGGGGTACTATAAAGGCGTGGTAAATTTATGGTCAGTACTATAAATAGCACAGTAATAAAACTAAGAAAAAGCACCAGGACAGGGAGACAGCATAATGAGAGGCACTATAATAGGAGGTACTAAAAAAAATAAAAATACTGTTCAATAGAAGCACTTTAATTGTATTTCAATGAGAAACAATAACACAGGCTGCTATGATGAAAAGCACAGTAATGGAGTGCATGAAATGGGTGAGGCAGGTAATTTGGGCACTGCAAGGCGACTGGTAGTTTGGGCACCACCACAGACTGCAAGGTTATTTACAGGTATAGCAGTGCCCAGGGTATAATTTGGGTGCTGGACTTATATCCAGTAGGGTAGTGTTAGGTGCAGGGTAACAGGTAGGTTAGTTTTAGGAGTAGCTACTGGGGATAGGGTAGTGGTAGGAGTAGGTAGAGGGAGGGTTACAATGAGAAGTAGGTTAGGTAAAGCGTTAGTATAATATTGGCAGTATTGCTGATATTGTACTACACTAGCCATTTAACCTGGTGTCCTTTTGCCATGTATGATGAAATGCGTGCCCTATAAAGGAGAAATACAGAACAGAGGCTGTTAAAGAGGCAATATTAAAAAGTGTAGCCACTCCCATTTTTAAAGACCACAACTACTGCAAAATACATCCCATTCACCCAATAATGCAGGGGTTCCCTGAGATCTGAAATGATTTGAAGGGTTCCTCCAGGGGAAAATGTTTGAGAAAGGCTTCTCTACTCTATTTTTTTTTAAAGTGTAAAGTGTGCCTAGTTTTAGTGTGACAGCTGATTAGACAGTTTGGGAAACACTGAAAAACACAGCAGCTAATAACAGCAGCTTCCATATTCCTTTCTTTATTCCTTTGCCAGAAGTTTATTTATAGGACTCATAAGTAGGTGATATTTGGATGGGGATTTCAAGCCGTTGGCTTACACAAGCTTTCTCCTGTTGTGCTAGAAGAAGTTGTTCTGTAAATAAACTTTTGTATGACTGTACAGTTCCTACCAGCAATGTTCATATGGGGAGATACACTAAGGCTACTTACACACCAAGACGTTGCGTTTTAGGGGACGTTATGGTCGCATAACGTGACCCTAACGCAACGCATGGTGGTGCGGGAGAGGACGGTAGAGTGAGCCGCGTTAGGCGGCTCTATCCGCATAAGGTCTCCCAGGGTGGCGCTGATTGGCCGGCGGGACCAGCTGATGCGGAGCAAGACACTCCGCATCACGTGGTCCCGCCGGCCAATCAGCGGCCGCCAGTGCAGTGCATATTAAGTAGCCATGTGCGCGGCTACTGTAGCGGCATCTCCCCGCCTCCTCTCCGCCCCCCACTGAGCATGTGCAAACAGTGTAACGCGGCTAAAGCCGCTAGAACGCACAGCATGCTGCACTTTCACTACAACGTGCAGCGTTACATGTAATGCAACGTGGGCAGTGTGAACAGCCCACTTGTGTTACATTGCTGTGCGTTGGGGGAGCGTTACAGGCTGCACTAACGTGCGCCTGTAACGTCCCTGTGTGGAAGCAGCCTAAAGGTAGTAAAGATCATTGTTTGCTGAACGCCTTTGAGTATCTCTTTGTTAGCCCTAAGGAAAAAAAAAGAAAGAAAAAAGTTGTCTGGATCTATGTAGGCGCTGAAAGTGAACATCACAAAAAATGAAAATTACATTTAAATTGCTAGCTAGTGATTAAAAAGAAAATGTTGCTCTGGCAAGAAACAAAAAGTGTAATTAAACATATAAAATGGTAAAAAAAAACTCTTAAAGTGAACCTGAAGTGCGGAATCTCCCTTCAAGTTAGATGCATACCTATATAGAGGGGAGGCTCTGGATACCTTTTCCAGTCCTTTGGTGCATCCTGTCATTCCAAAACAAACCCCCTGTTGCAGTTATGCCATGCGCTTTGTCTTTGGTACTCACTGGACAGCCTTTGGAAGTACTCCCTTTCCTCTATGCTTCTGACAAACCGTACATCCGGACTACGCATGCACAAGCCTGATTACCCTGGCACATGACACTCCCACTGCTGGCATGTGGATTGCCATTGCTAGGGGCACTCTAGTCCCAGCTACAAAGAGAAAAACAAAATATATCATTTGCTGAAGTTAAGAAAGCTTAATCTAATTTGCCCATCGCAGTTAGAGGTGTGATCTAAAATATCACTAAGCAGTTATTTTTTGTTCTAGATTGAGAGTTAAACTTTGCACACGACTGGTCAGATTCTGAGGCAGGGTCACACTTTCAGATTACTGCACTTATTTTCTGCACACCATGCGTGTTTGTATGTAGAAAAAAAGCATGTGGTTTTTCTCAGCAGCTAATGTAATTGATAGAGAAACCACACACAGTGTGCAGAATTATCCTGCAGGATGACAAAGAAAGTTAACCTTTTGCACACTCGCATAATAATGTTTATACAAATGCATTCACAGAAAAACGGTCTTTGCCATTTGGATGGCCACACCCCTCTTAGCACCTCCCTAATAACTTATTTAAATGTCCTAACTTGAGGCAACGTGCCTTGATTTGTGTTTTTTTTTTCCTTATCCTGCAGGATGTCCATTTTTTTTCCTGCACTTGAAAAACACATTTAAGTGTGAGTGAACTGGCCTATTAATTATCATGAATTCTCAGTTGAAACACGTTTTTCTGTGCAGAAAACGAACATGAAAACAGAAAAGTGTGACCCCTCCCTGATAGGTTAGTTATTGCCTGGCAACCGATAACTTAAGGTACGTACACACGTCTGATATTTCTGAACGACTTGTAGTTCAAACAACAGTTTGACGTGTGTACAAACGATCGTTAGACTGATAGCAGTTTTGACTGATCCGCCTGGCGGATCCTTGGACTAACTGTCGTTCAAACGACAGTTAGGTCCGTACATGTGTACAAATGACTTGTTGTTTGAATGTCTTTTAGTGTCAAACTAATAGACTTTCAAACAACAAGTCGTTTGATCAGTCATTTTACCTGGTCCATTGTTCTATCAAGTCCATTGACCCGTCAAACGACATGTAAATTAGCTGTAATTAGCATTTCAAACATTTTGTTGTCTGTGTGTACAAGGAGTCTCAACGACTTTTTGTTTGAATGACAAGTCGTGCAGTGGGCGGGACCGTCCGGTGCGGTAGCTGGGATTAGCAGGGAGCGCGAGCTTGCACGATCATCTCTAATCACAGTAAATTTACTATGAGGCTTTCTCTGAATATGTTACAAACTTTTATTTCACATATCAATAATAATTATAATGTATGTATTTAAATCGTGCATTTGAGTACACAATGGCATCCTATTTACATAACAGGTGTGCTGGAACATCAGCCAGCATTCCCATGTAGTTATCTATCTGGCAGGTAAATCTAACAGAAAATCTTACAGAAAATTGTATGGTGTGTACTAGGCATGAGTGATAAAGGACAACTGAAGTGAGAAAAATATGGAAACCAGCATGTGGCTAATCTTGTCAGATCTGACAATATTGTCAGAAACATCTGATCTGCATGTGCTTCATCAGGATCATGGCTAAAATGTATTTGAGGAAGAGAAAGGAGCAGCAGGAATGCCAGGCAACTGGTATTGTTTAAAAGGAAATAAATATGGCAGCTTTTTGTTACAGTCGTCCTTTGAAAGCATAGTTGTTGTGCATACCTGTACTTGTGTAAACACTATGGGGCATGGTTGCTGTGCCTACCCACAATCCCCTCTGTTCACTATTCACTCAGCATGCAAGGATCTCACATTCTGCAGTGGATGAGCATGATGGCAGACCTGACAATGTGTATTATTTTTCTCTGTTCTCTCAGAAAACGACTTTTAATTAGCATAAGAGGCAGATATTTTGCGTACCTGGTGAGGGTGACCCAGCGCGCCCCTTACATTTTTATACAATGCTTAAAATGCTTGATTATAATTTTCACAGCTGGTAGTGATCATTATAGAGTGTTTAATGAGAGAAACCATTTAAAAGACATTAATTGTAATTTTTGCTTGTTAACTGGCACCTACCTGCAAACGTCTCTAAGCGTAAAAACGTGTAACATGGAGAACCCTATCGTTTGAATAGTCACTTGAAAACGTCACATCCCCTGTGATTTCAGAGTCCGTGTCACTCTTGTCAACACATTTCTATTCTCCTGAGAAGAGCACCAAACAGAATGGAAGGAAAGGCTAGCTAATTGATTACCGGGCTCTTGTTAGAGCAGATGAAAACTCTTTGACAATACCACATAATTACTGAATAATTGCCTTTAAAATGCACACAATTGCAAACATGAGCTGGAATCATGTAAGTCGGAAGGTAGAAAAAAATAATAGGAGGATGATAATGCCTTACAGTGAGCTAAAAAGAAGTGCCTAGCGCAATTGCTAATGGGATTTCCATAAATTAGATTCACGTCAGTATGAAATGTGGTTTGATAAAAGCTTCTTATATAAGAAAACCTGTTGGATCTATATGAATATGAATTGGACAGTCCGTCAGCCAAGAGATCTTGTAATAAACTTGCACGATGCATTCCCTTGCATATGCATGTGTATGCAGTGGCATTCCTGATTTAGGGAACAGTAGCAATCTCTTTTTTTGTTGTACGTTTCATGATTGATTTTATTTTATCCTCCTGAGAGGGTTGGTCACGGTCGTGCAGAGGTCACAGTGTGTCAGTCACTTACCCCATCAGTTGTTATCTTCTAAAATGAGCAGTGTTCCTCTCCTGTCTATCCTGTCTATAGGTCCGTACCCAGGACATGTTTTTTTTTGGGGGGGGGGGGGGGGTTGTGACAATATATTGTTTGTGACGGACAATCGTTTTGTTGTTATTGGGTAACCTTGTTTAATGAAATTTCATTAAAAGACATCCAATTACCCTCAATGATCGTTCAAATTGAATGACCATCATGATGGACCAGCAATCATTCCGATGTCCATGGACTCTCGAGCAAATTACTATGTTTGTTTGAGCAATCGTTCACGCCCGTCGTGATAGACAATGCCGGAAGATGGAGGGGGACGATCATTCACTGCATCGCCACAAATTCCCTGATCCATATTCTGGTGGGTACGTATAAGAGTTGGTTTGTTCTGAAGTCCTGGATTGTGCATACCTTTGTAGCTATGTAGATAATGTACATAATGATTCATCCAATCGCAGGAAATTTAGACTTTATAGCACATGACATCCGTGATTAACACCCGCTATTTTAAATGGAATTTGTGCAGAAAAGAAATGTATTGGCAGTACAAACCTGGGATCAAGAGAGATGCAGCATCCTATAGGTGCGTACACACGCACTACCAAATGTAACGACGAATCCGCCAGACCTTCCCGCTGGGCGGTCTTTAGCCGACAGTATGCGCGTGTGTACGCGATGTCAGCGGACTGATAAGGCTTTTTCTGAATGATCCGCTCAGCGCACCTTATGAGTCAGTGGTTCCAAGCCTGTCGTTTGACATGTAGACTAGCACAGCACAGTACAGCCTCATGAGCAGCCCAGTACTTGCATAATTCAAAAGGGGAATGTGATGTGGGTGGGTGACTCCTAGTCAGTGTAGATTGTAGCTTGCTACAGTAAATCTACACTAGCAAAAACAATTAACCAAACCACTATTATACAATTATGAAAATTAGAGAAAAGAAACAAAGTATTGTGAGAATTGTGAATACAGTCCCCGACTTACAAATGACCCAACAATACAAACAGTGAGAGAACGGGAAGAAGTCATGACATTTTTCAAAAAGTCCTTGTAGTTTTTGATAAAATCGATTTTAAAAAAAAATCAAAGAAAAAAACTCTGTAAAATGTACACTATACTATATAACTAGTTCTGTGTACAAATGCTATACATTGAAAAGCAAACCTGTGGTCCGGAAGTTTGAGTGGATTACGTGAATTCAGTTCAAATTCAAAATTGTAATTGGGTAGCATCGTAATTGCAAAATTTTATGTGAAATTTCACGTAACTCAAAGGGTGGAGGGGGGCAGAGGTGGTACAGAGGGACACATTGGAGTCAAAGGTGGCACGGAGGGGTATGTTGAGGTAACAGGGACAAAGGCGAGATGGCACAGGGGAGCAGAGGTGACACTGACTGAGACACTGGAGGCTAGGGAGGTCACAGAGGTGGTAGAAGGGACAAAGCAGTCACAGTGGATTCAGGTTAAGAACAAACCTACAGTCCTTATCTTGTTCGTTAACTGTGTGTCTTCTGAAATGGGAGCTAGCCGGGATGATGCATTAAGGCTGAACGGTGGTATCATGGTTCATCTGGTCCTTCTTTCAGCATGTAAGCACTTTTCCCTTGGTCCTTTTGCCCATCTTCTTTTGCTGCTAGCACGGCTGCACTTTTTGCACTACGGGAGCTCACTGTCGGTGTTTTCTGAGGTATTCATTGTGTTGCCTATTCAAATTTGCTATTGTTTTACTGTCATTCACTTTATCATGACTCATGATACAACCAATGTCACCTGTTGGTGATTTTTTTGATTGTTTTTATTTTGTGATATATATCATTTCCTCAATAAAGATTTCCATTATTTAGTTTCAGAGGTTTTTATTGAATGAAACAGAAATGAAAATGGAGTAACAGGCGAATTTACCCCACGCAGAGCGATATAGAAAACAATAATACAAATATAACACAACAGAAAAAAGCTCATTGCATACAGAAAAAGAAAATAGGTACCAAACCAGAGAGTTATTATGATAATTAGCATAGTTTACCATCATGGGACATATGACAAAGAGTTTATCCAAAGAAGAAAGACATTCGTGTTAGGTAAAATATATTCGGTATCTCAAGCCTTTGTCAGCGTAATCTAGCCATGGTGACCAGGTGTTGCTGAATTGTAACATTTTATCTTCAGTGATAGCAATCACTCTTTCTAATATCATAACTCTATGTATTTTGTCTATAATGTTTTCTAACGAGAGATAAGTATCTTTCCATCGGGATGCAAGGTAAGTCTTGGCAGAGTTAGCAATATGCTGTAGTAATCTATGAGCTGGATGTTTAATATGGGCCAGTTTGTTACCTAGTAGTAGGACTAAAGGAGTGGGGGAGAATGATATTTGGAACATTGTTGCAATTAGGGCCGAGACCTTTGACCAGAATTTGGCGACAAGAGGGCAAGTCCACCACATGTGAGCTAGAGAACCTCTAGCACCACACCCTCTATAGCACAAGGGCGAAGCTTGAGGAACATTTTTTGAAAAACTCTCTGGGGTAAGATAGGCTCTATGAAGAAGTTTAATATTAGATTCTAATGTAGAAAAATATAGACTACCTTTCATAAGGGTTTCAAAACGGTGAGCCCAGCGATGAGGAAGATTTCTACGATTTCAATTATATCAGTGTGGTGCTGTTACTGGGTAGTTTCCTTCTTCTTCTATACCTCATGTGTAGTGCTGCCCTTCTTTAGCCTCTGAAGAGGCCTCAGTGATGCACATGATGCTGGCCAGGGATTTTCCATTGTCCATCTGTTGTGATTTTTGCCCATTACCACTGCACCTGTGTAGTCTTAAAGGACAACTGACCTGAGAGTGATATAGAGGCTGCCATATTTATTTCTTTTTAAACATTATCAGTTGCCTGGCAGCCCTCCGATCTATTGTGTATCAGAAGTGTCTGAATCACACACCTCAAACAAGCATGCAGCAAATTCAGTGAGGCCTAAAAGGGACACGATCAATTAACATTTTTTTTCAATTGAGATAGGAAATGTTTGGGAAGTGCTGCTAAGTACTGGTGTATACATTTCACTGCTTATCTATTTGATTACTGTTATCTAATTCCTTTCAAATTTTTCTGATGGCAGTCTGCTGAAATTCTGACGGCAGACTCAGCCATGAAGGGAGGGGGGATTTCCTTCACAGTGCATCATTAACTCTGTGTGCAGAGAGCTCAGTCAGAGACAGAGCTTTCTCTCACAGAGAGCAGAGAAAATGTATCCTATGTGCAACATAAACATTTGTAATACTGTAATGTGTGAAACCTGATACCTGTTTTCAAATAATTCTGCTTCAATATTACACTGTTCTTAGCATGTCAGACTGCAGAGATTCACCTCTGCAAATGAGACATTCCAAACGTAGCTAGAATCTACACACAATGAATTAAAGCTTTTGCCTCTGATATTTAACATGAATAGTAGGAACATGTTAACACAGCTACTTAGACATTATTTGTACGTTGTCATTTTAGAACACTTGGGCATTGATAGTATTCCTTTAAGTAAAACCTATGATCTGCATGCTTGTTCCAGGTCTGTAGCTAAAAGTATTAGAGGCAGAGGATCATTAGGACAGCCAATGTGCAGTGTTTAAAGGAAATAAATATGGCAGCCTCCTTATCCCTCTCAGGTTAGTTGTCCTTTAACTAGAATGGTTAGCCCTAGATGCGTGCACAGGGTATTGTACTAGATGCAACCTGTACACCTGTGCAGACTCTGCTCACTGGGTAAAGAGTCACTACAAACCATACTACCACTCAGAAAAGCCAAATACCCAGGCACTGCATTATACTGTGCACCTTTACTGACAAAACTGGGTAAACAACATGCACTGTGCAATAGCAAGGTGATGAGTAGGAAGGCTTAAGTGTAGGCCCCGATGCCTTTTATGTACCTTGTGCTCTCTTATGAAGTATAAATCTTTTTGATATAGCTCAAGGTGTGAAACAACTGTCGATAACTATGCTTCAGTCTGCCTACCTTTCACTTTGCTATTTCAAAGTGCACACTGCTTACCCATTTTTGTCAGAGAATGTGCTCAGTGTACTCCTGTGCCCAGGTACATGTTTTTTTGCTGTGGGGATATTTTCCATATGTTTATTTCTGGGTACATCTAATATTTTGCTGGTTTTTGTTTTTACCAGGGGCCCAAGAGCTGGATCGTATCCGTCTATCGACATACAGAACGGCATGCAAGATTCGATTTGTACAGAAGAAATGCAACTGTAAGTAAAATTACTCATTTGTAATAATACATGGTAGAATGTGGAAAATGTATACAATGTTTGTTTTGCTTTGTTTTTATGGCATTTAGTTGTGTCTCTCTATTGTTGTTCATGAGAAAAATGTTGTCTTAGGGCTGACAACTATTTTTCCTCTTATTATGCATATATAGTTTACGCCAAAAAGTTAATTGCATGATGGGTAGAATACAAACTGTATGGAGAAATGTAGAGATCAATGCAGGCACTATGTCGAGATAATGTAAAAACATCAAGGGGTAGCCAAAAAGAACCATGCAGTGGTGTATGTATCAGCATACATCTATACCTTATTGACCTTAATTATTACCATAAAGCCTATTGGTTATACATCAGTAAACAAGAATTCTACATATTTTATTATGCATTTATATAGCAAGAAGTTTTAAATCAGGATGATACCATTTATTGGCTAACTACAAATGAATAAGAATAAACAAGCTTTCAGCCTTGCAGCCTTCGTCAGGTTTACATCCTGTTAGTTTGCAAGCTGGTGGTACAGACAGCTTATATACATGCAACATCAAAAGGGAAAACAGATATTCTTCAAGCATAAATACATCATTAAGATGCCTTAATACAAACAGACCATCTAAATGGGGTAAGATAAGGATCCTTGTTTACTTTATTGCTCACAGACCTGGTATTAGGATTAACCCAGAGGTATCGTAAATTCTTAGTTCACAAGTTCAGCTAGAGTGGCTGAGACAGTTCATATATCATCAATCTCATACCAGTATAGAAAGTTGTTGTCCTTATTCAAACCCTTCTGCACAGCTTTGAACCAATTTATAAATGTTGTTTCTGCTATTAATCGGTCATTTGACGTTTTGAAGCCGCCCTTCAGGGCAGTGACACAAAGATCATCCATGCTGTGTCCGTTGGACCGAAAGTGTGTAGCAACTGGGAGTCCAGATTTGGTATCATTAATAGTGTGCCGGTGTCCATTCATACGTTTGCGCAGAGTTTGTCCAGTTTCTCCCACGTACATAACATTGGGGCATTTAGCACACATGATCAGATATACCAGATTGGTGGACCCACAAGAAAATTTACCTTGTACTCTGTACTCCTGATGTGAACCTGGTATCGTTACCCTGTCAGTGGAGTAAATGTGTCTGCAGGTCCCACATATTTTTTGTCGGCAGGGTGATGTTCCGTTTTGTTGAGGCCTATTCAAAGAGCTCCTGACAATCATCTGTTTTAGATTGTGTGGTTGCCGATATGACAAGAGTGGAGGTTTAGGGAATATCGTTCTCAGTCTGTGATCCTTGTGTAAAATGGGATGAAGTTCCTTAGCAATCCTCCTTAAGATTTCCAGGTGTGGGTTGTAGGTGACAACCAAAGGGACACGTTCCTCTTTCTGGTTTTGCTTATATTTTCAGGAGTTCAGTCCTGGGGATGTTGCTGGCTTTCCTGATTTGGGCCTCAGCCATGGGAGGACTGTAACCTTGTTTAATGAAAGTGTTCTTAAGGTGATCCAGGTGCTTGTCTCTGTCCATCCTGTCAGAACAAATCCGGTTGTACCTTATAGCTTGGCTGTAAATTATAGAGTTCTTAATGTGCTTGGGATGAAAACTGTCATATCTTAGGTATGTGGGACGGTCTGTAGGTTTGCGATACACAGAGGTTTGTTTGTTGTTACCCCTGATGTATATGGTGGTGTCCAGAAAGTTAATCTCTGTGTGAGAGTAGGTAAGTTTCAATTTGATTGTAGGATGGAAGGCATTGAAGTCCCTGTGGAACTGGAGAAGATCATCCTCACTTGCGGACCAGATGATTAAAATATCATCAATGAAGCGGAAGTAGGCCAAGGGTTTTATGCCACATGCATTGAGGTATTCCTCTTCGATTTTGACCATGAATAGATTTGCATACTGTGGAGCGAATCGCGAACCCATTGCCACGCCCATCTGCTGTAAATAGAGGTCCTGTCCAAAAGTGAAATAATTATGAGTGAGAATGAATTTGATCAGTCCAGTAATAGGCTTTACAGGTATGCCCTGACCCTGAAGATATTTACGGCAGGCCGCAATACCATCATCATGGGGAATGTTCGTGTACAGGGACTCCACGTCCATCGTGGCCAGTATGGTTCCCTCAGGTACTGGGCCGATGGTTGTCAGTTTGTTCAGGAGGTGGGTGGTATCCTGTAAGTAGCTGGGTCTTTTACAGACAAGAGGTTTCAAGATGTTTTCCAGCCACCCTGAGATGTTCTCTGTAAGAGTTCCGCTCCCTGAGATTATGGGCCTGCCTGGGTTTCCCTCTTTGTGGATCTTGGGAAGCATGTAAAAGCAGGCTGTTCTAGGCTCTTCAGGGATAAGGGTCCTTACATGTAGTCTGATGTTTGCAGGCAATCTGTTAACCATCCTATTAAGTGCCATCCTGTAGCCTTTTGTGGGGTCCCCCTGTAATTTGGCATAGTGAGCGGTATTGGATAATTGTCTTTGTGTCTCCTGGATGTAGTCACTGGTGTTCATTATGACTATGGCACCACCTTTATCCGCTGGTTTAATAATAATGTCCTTATTCTCCTTAAGGGATCTGATGGCCTGTCGCTCCTGTGGTGTTACGTTCTGGGCCAGTGTCTTTCTTTTACTCAGGATCCTGTCAGAGATTCTGCGTCTGAATTTGTTGATGTATTTATCCAGGGCCGGGTTTCTTCCTTCTTTGGGGGTCCATCCTTTTTTCTTTTTTTTCTTTTTAGATCTGGTGCGTTTTAGTCCATTATCCATTGTATCACAGGCTTCCTTATCATGGTAGTGTTCCTTGAGTCGCAGCTTTCTGAAAAATTCCTCCATATCTCCACAGAGTAACATCCTGTCTATGGGTCTCGCAGGGCAGAATGACAGGCCTTTGCAGAGTACTGACATTTCAGATTCAGTAGCCTGATAAGAGGAAAGATTCATTACACCTGTGGGTTGCTCTTTTTCTGCTGCTTGTGCATCCAGGCGTCCACTCTTAATTCTAAGTCTCTGAAGTTTTTTCTTTTTGTTGTTAATTAGGAATCTCTGTAGTTTCCCATAGAAGGTCTGTAGTTGATCCCATGTATATCCAGTGGGGTCATCATTCAGAGACAGTTTCAGGCTCTGTATCTCATCCTTTGTAATCCTCTTACGGTTATAGCAGACTCTTAAAAGGTTATTCCGTATTCTCTCCGAGCTCCTCCTGCAGATTTCTTCTGCAAACCTGCTATTGTATGTATGCAGGGTGGGATTCTGTATCCTTAGTCCTTGAGGTATAAGTTTTTCCTTTTTGCATGTAGTCAAGAAAAAGATGTCGCTGTCCAGTTGTGCAAGTTTCTTCAGGTCTTTCTTTAGTTCCAGGAAAGTGCGGTACATTGCGGTATCTACCCTACTGCTATTTATATAGCAGTGACATATTTTCCACAGTTCTCTAAAAAGGTCATTGAACAGTTCACATGACTAATTTATCCCTTAGCTGGTCCCTAAGCCAATGTTTCTATAACAATTTTGTGAATAAGTAAATTAAATCCTCACTAAATCCAGAAATGAGCAAAGTAAATTATAAATGTAATAAAAGCCTTGTTCTCCGGTATGCAACCAACTGGCACTCTCAAGCGACAGGCAGTTCTCTGGAGGCCATGGGGGGCGTGCCTCTCTGTCTCCTCCTACCCAGCTATGCAGAGCAGCGGCTCCAAACATACCACAGCTCCAGGAACTGTACTCTCCTTTCTCAAGGTGCATACACACATCAGACTATAGTCTTTGGAAAATGAAAGATCGCAGACCAATCTTACCACCCTTTATGTAGTATGAGAGCCATACCTACACAGTCTATTCTATGGAGCTGAACTCCCCGTCAGAAAAAAAATCTTTGCAAGATGCTGCACACAAAGATGCTGCACACACTCAAAAGATCTGTAGCTGCAAAAGATCTGTTCCTGCCAAAAATCCATTCCTGCAAATTGCAATGATAGTCTATGAGATCTGCAGATCATCATACACACATGATTTAAAGAGACACTGAAGCGAGAATAATTCTAGCTTCAGAGCTCATAGTTAGCAGGGGCACCCTGCTAAAATGCTGCTATCCTGCGGCTAAACGGGGGTCCCTTCACCCCCAAACACCCCCCCGCAAAATCAACGACCAAATTGGTCGTAGATTTTGCTGCTCCTAGTGGCAGGGCTAATGGCTGCAGCCCTGCCTCCAGCCGCGTCTATCAGCGGCGCATCGCCGCCTCTCCCCCGCCCCTCTCAGTGAAGGAAGACTGAGGGGCGGGGAGAGGCGGAGATAACCGCTGACAGACGCGCGTGGGGCAGGGCTGCGGCGGTTAGCCCCGCCTCAATCCGGAAGAGATCCCCGGCTGCTTGGAGGGGATTTGTGAGGTAAGGAACCCCCGTTTAGCGGCGCGATAGCGGCGGTTTAGCAGGGGCACACGTGCCCCTGCTAACTATGAGCTCTTGCAAAGATTTTTTTCTGATGTGGAGTTCAGCTCCATAGAAAAGACTGTGTAGAGTATGGCTCTCATACTACATGAAGGGTGGTAAGATTGGTCTGTGATCTTTCATTTTCTAAAGACTATAGTCTGATGTGCGTATGAGCCTTTACAGTCACTGGATGTGCTGCCACATCCCCTGTACGGCACCCGATACATGTCATGTGACATGCAACAGGAGCCTACGGAGGAAGTAGCAGCACAGCAGCTGCTGGAAGAACAGCAGAAGAATACCCTGTGCTATGGTGGGTCATTCCAGTGCTCGCTGCTCTGCATAGCTGGGGAAGGGGCTCTGTTTAAGAAAAGGGGAGGTGTGTGTGGGTGTGGTGTTATAGGGGGTTGACTGGGTACACTTTGCTGTGTCGGTTAAAGTGGACCCAAATTAAAAATACAAGATTTCAGAAATAAAATCTATTTTCTAAATTATAATAATAAATAGCAGCCTTTTTTCAGCTGCATGATGACAAATATAAAATATTTTACATTTATTGGAGGAACCCCTCCCTTCCTTTCAAATTGCCGGGACAAAATCCGGCAAACTGCTGGAGTAGGTGGTGTCCGGCAATGGTGGAATTACTAATGGCTGCCCCCAGTATAACCCAAGTTATGAAAAGAGAAGGGTGAAAAGCATGCACTGAAATGCTCTTAGGCTTGAATGAGTGTTTATTTATCTTTGTATGTGTCAGAGTGGTGCAACTAAATATTTTTAATTAAAAAAAATGTTTGGTTTGGGTCCGCTTTAACCACCCTGGCGTTCTATTAAGATCGCCAGGGCAGCTGCGGGAGGGTTTTTTTTAAATAAAAAAAAAACTATTTCATGCAGCCAACTGAAAGTTGGCTGCATGAAAGCCCACTAGAGGGCGCTCCGGAGGCGTTCTTCTGATCGCCTCCGGCGGCCAGAAGTAACACGGAAGGCCGCAATGAGCGGCCTTCCGTGTTTCGCTTACTTCGTCGCCATGGCAACGAGCGGAGTGACGTCATGGACGTCAGCCAACGTCCTGACGTCAGCCGCCTCCGATCCAGCCCTTAGCGCTGGCCGGAACTTTTTGTTCCGGCTACGCTGGGCTCAGGCGGCTGGGGGGACCCTCTTTCGCCGCTGCACGCGGCGGCGATCAGGCAGCACACGTGGCTGGCAAAGTGCCGGCTGCGTGTGCTGCTTTTTATTTGATGAAAATAAGCGGCAGCCTCCGGCGGTGATGGACGAGCTGAGCTCGTCCATACCGCCCGGCTGGTTAAGGAAGCGTTTACTGTAGCAGTTAGGCTGATAAGTGAATGTGAGTATAGAAGCAAAGCGGTAGACAGAATACCTATTAAATTAGAGAAATGTGCTTGAAATTTGAGCACTTATAAAGTTCCCTGGAGTCTAATGAACCCTACCACTACCACCAAATTTAATACAGTTCCCTGGTGTCTAGAGGTTCCCACTCACCCCATACAGTTCCCTAGTGTTTGGTGCTTTCCTCCTACCTCCCCCATATGGCTTTCATGGTGTTTTAGGGCTTCACCTCCAGTATAGCATTCCTGGTGGTCTAGAGTGGGCCAAACATAATACAAAGTGGGGAAACCACTTGAGGGCTAGATTTAAGGGCTCTGAGGGCCAGATGTGACATGCATGCCGTTGGGGGTCTGCAGGAGCTGCTTCCCTAGTAGCTATGCCACTTTCTTGGCATCAGTACATTTACTGTATGTTCCTATCTATCAATGTTTTCCAAACCACACTCCTCTTTTGTGCAGGGTTTTTCTTATTACTTGTTATTCACTTACTTTGCTGGAAAGAAGTAATGGCCCATTTCTCAAGGACATATTATTAGCACCTGTTTTACAGCTCCATGTTTATTCACTCCAGCATCCCCGGTTATTATTATTATGTAGTCATTCCATTGCTGAGTTGTTCGTTATCATCTGCTGGGGTGCCAAATGATTAAAATTTATCAGCATTTTTTACCGGTGACAGTCTGACAAGAAATGCTGCTTATTAGTGTCTAATATTATCACTAAATCTCAGCCTTGAAGTAATTTGTACCTACATAGACATATACTATATCTAGCTTACAGCAACAGCTCCGTAGCTAGCCACAAATTACTAAGTGAAATAAGGGAGATCTGTGGGGCCTACAGACTGCAGCTACACATGTCCATTCCCTATGAGACTAGGCCCTGAGATGGGACTCGGGATCCTTTCACAGAGAAGTGTAGTACAACACCCGAATGCACGATTGCTTGGAAAGTGTAATCCTGGGTGATATTTCAAGATTTCCTCTCTGTACCAGGTATTTCATTATTTTCTCACGTGAATTTGCTCTGTATTGTTTGCACATTTTAATTAGCGCACCTTGCCAGAGGGACTTTTCTAGTCTGATGAGAATGAAATGTGAGACCTTTTTCTTATTGCTGAAAAAAGACATCAATAATCGGAATAAAAAAAGGCATTAATAATGGGAAGGGATTCTGTCATCAGCTCTTTGTAAGCTGCCTTTTGCTCAGAATTAGCAGATGACTTTGTGTACTGTTCATTTTATTACAGATCATGTATACAGAATATACTACATAGATAATCCTGTACCAGTTTATCTCTGCATTGACACTTGCCTTTGTTACTCGCTTCAAATCATTGTTTCTCAAATCAGTCCTGAAATCCCAGCAATAGTGCATGATGTGAGGGTAATTCCCACATACACAACATCATGAATTACCGTAACCCTTTGCACTCTCACATACGGAGACACAATGCACACCAGCCGCTCAATTACAGCTAGTACAGGATACAGCTACTGCCCCTATAGCTTATAAATATTCAGAGTTATGCATTTACAAATCATGCATGATTCTGTGTAATCTCGTGTGCAAATAAGCATGTTATATACCTCTGTTTAACCACTTATTGCATATCTACGCCTACGGGAGGACTAATCCCATTACAGGATATACGTACCTCACCGCGTAACTGTTGTGGCACTCCTGCGTGCATTCTCATTGCTGTCCGTTTGTTCCCATTCACTGATCTGTGTACTATCTAAGTGCCTGTGATCAATGAGGTGCCGGTGGTCATTGACAAAAGTGAAAGTAAAGCATACACTCATTACATCCTGTAACGCATGTATGTAGTAAACAGTACACACTAGGAATAAAGTGTGTGTCGGGGGCACATCTAGTGGCCAAATAGTAAAATTACATCTACATACAGCCCATTCAATGAAAATACATAAAATACCCCATTAAAAAAAAACCTTACCTCCCCTCCCATAGTTTCCAAAATAAAACACTTATTAAAAAAAAGTGACATTTAAAAAAAAAAAAATCATAAATAGTTACCTTAGGGACTCAACTTTTTTTTTTTTTTATATGTATGTCATGAGGGGATATTACAGTTTTGTTTTTTTCTTTGCAAATAAGGACTTTAGTAATTAGTGACGGATGCAAAACAGAAAAAATACACCTTCATTTCCAAATAAAATATTTTCGCCATACACTGTACTAGGGACAAATTATAAATTTTAATAACTGGGACAAATGGGCAAATAAAATGTGAGTTTTATCCACAGTAGCTTGTTTTATTTTAAATCTGTAATGGCCAAAAAATGAGAATTATTTTTTTCATTTTTTTTCCTGCTTATTCCCGTTAAAGTGAGTCTGAAGCATAATAAAAAAAAATACTTACCTAAGGAGAGGGAAGGCTTTGGGTCCTATAGAGCCTTCCCATTCATCTCCTGGTCCTCTCCTCATTCCACCACTGGCTCCCCCGTTAGCAGTCTACAACCGATGGGTCGGAGACTGCTCTCTGCCCCTGCGGTAGGCTTCCAAAGACTGGCGGCTCCGCACTTGCTCATGCGCAAGCACACTCTCTTGTGCCCTCATGCATGCGCATTACGGAGCCGTCCCTAGCACTCGGGCACCTGAAGACTTCCCAAGACTCCTGCAGACGGAAATTTGAGTGGAGGAGCCAGCGTTGGAACAAGGGGACCGTTAGAGGAAAGGGAATATAGGGCCCAGAGCCTTTCCTCTCCTTAGGCGAGTATCTAGATTTTGTTTTTGTTTTTTTGCTTCAGGCTCTTTAAAATGAATTTAGCATAAAATAACTCTTAGCAAAATATACCACCCAAAGAAAGCCTAATTGGTGGTGGAATAAACAAGATTTATATTGTTTAGTTGTCATAAGTAGTGAGAAAGTTATTGGTGAATGAAAGGGAGGAGCACTAAAATGTGAAACTTGCTCTGGTCCATAAGGGGAAAATCCCCTTAGTGGTGAACTGGTTAAAGACTAGTTAAAGAGTACATTTGATTCTCTAAAAGTGCCTATACATCATCTGATGTATGTACAGATTGATCAGGAGACGGATCTCTCTCTGATCGAATCTGGTTGGAGAGAGATCTGTTGCCTACCCATAAACCGCAGGCCGATTCCTGATCCATTTCAGCATGAAATCTCTCAGTAATCGTCCTTGTGACACCGCATCCGCCGCCGTGCTGACCATCCCCCCCCCCCCCCAAATGTAAAATGTGCCTCGTGCAGTATACTTTACATGTCGGTTGCTGGTGTAAAGTGAACGTGTGTGTGACATCACGTCGCACAGAGGTATAGTTTACCAGTTGGTGTCCACGCACAGAGAGTGGTGGACACCAACTGGTAAACTATACTGCACAGGGCACTGCAGGGCACATTTTACACTGAGGGGCAGCATCGTGTTCCGATATTGCTCGCCGTTACCGCCTTTCACCCGATCGAGCATGACCGCTCTACTTCTTGCATATCCAATCAATGCATGTGACCAATTTCAGGCTGAAATTGGATTGGTCGCATCGTTAATCAGGCATGCTCTTGGCCTTCCCCATTTTGATCCGTTTATAATCATTCAGATGGTCACGTGATGTATGGCCACCTTAAAGAGAATCTGTATTGTTAAAATCGCACAAAAGTAAACATACCAGTGCGTTAGGGGACATCTCCTATTACCCTCTGACACAATTTTGCCGCTCCACGCCGCATTAAAAGTGGTTAAAAACAGTTTTTAAAAGTTTGTTTATAAACAAACAAAATGGCCACCAAAACAGGAAGTAGGTTGATGTACAGTATGTCCACACATAGAAAATACATCCATACACAAGCAGGCTGTATACACCCTTCCTTTTGAATCTCAAGAGATCATTTGTGTGTTTCTTTCCCCCTGTTCTCATGCACTGAAGTTTCAGGCTGCTTGTTTCTTCCTGCAAACAGCTTTGCCCTTGTCTGTAATTCTTCAGTATGTGAAAGCCCAGCCAGCTCAGAGGACGATTTATCCAGCTTGTAAAAGATGAGAGAGAAGAGAGAAGCTGGTCTAATCCTAAATAACACACAGGCAGTGTGCATAGAGGGGCCTGGAAGGGGGAGTTCATAGCAGAACCACAACACTGAAGAACTTGGCAGCCTTCCAGACACAGGCCGACAAGTCTGACAAGGGAAAGATACATTGATTTATTACAGAGACTGTGATAGCAGAAAGTGCTGCAGTAAGCCACAACACATTAGAATAGCTTTTGGAACTTGTAGGATGATAAAAAACAGGATGCAATTTTTGTTACGGAGTCTCTTTAACTTCCCTTTTTCTGAACCAATACCTCTAACCTTTAATTAGTTGTATGGGCAGAAGCTGTATCCTGAATGGACTACATATGAGTTGCAGGCACGTAAGAAGTCTTGGTGTGTAAGTGTATAAAGGGTTTATTACTTTTGAACGTGTATATTTGGCCACACCTCCTTTTGTACCTCCAGATCACCCTGGACTTTATATCTTCTTATTTACATATTTAGGTTTCTAAAGTATAGAAACTGAGGGCAGGTTTCAAAAATTGGGTAGAACCAAAGTAAGAAATATTTTTAAAGGATTCCTGAAGTAGGAAGGATATGAAGGTTGACATATTTATTGTCTTTTAAGCCGATACCAGTTGCCTGGCTATCCTGCAGAACTCCCGCCTCTAATACTTTTGTCATAGACCCTGAACAAGCATGCGGCAGATCAGGTGTTTGACATTTTTGTCAGATCTGACAAGATTAGCTGCATGCTTGTTTCTTGTTTGATCCAAACACTACTGCAGCCAAATGGATCAGCAGACCTGCCAGGCAACTGGTATTGTTTAAGGCCTCTTTCCCACCAGGACGTTGCGTTTTAGGGGACGTTATAGGTCGCAAAACGTGCCCCTAATGCAACGCCTGGTGGTGTTAGAGGAGGACGCTACCTAGCGTTATGCAGCTCCTGGTGCGCCTTTTGTGTCCTATGCGCTGCGGATACCACGTGATCGGAGCACTCCGCATCACGTGGTCCCGCCAGCCAATCAGCGACCGTTCCAGGAAGTAAACACTGCAGTGCAGTGAGTATTAAGTAGCCACGTGGCTGACTACAACAGCGGACTCTACCCGCCTTCTCTCCGCCCCCCCCCCCCCCCCCAAAAAAAAAACCACAACTGAGCATGTGCACACAGTCGAACGAGGCTAAAACCGCGCCTGTAACGTCTTACTGTGAAAGCAGCCTAAAAGGAAATAAATATGGCAACTTCCATATACCAGTCCTCCTCGCTTTAGGTTCCCTTTAGGAATGGCCATAGATGTCTAGATGTCTGTTCAAGAGCACTGAAATATGTGTTACTCTGAAGCAAATGTGTCACACTCTGCTGATTGTAAGGCTCTATTATATAAAGCCATACCATCCTCCTACAGAACACATTTTTAATAACAAGGTTTTGGAGAGCGCTGCAGTCCTGCATTATACTATGATGCAGGTCAGAAGGATTATATCCACAGCCACCCAGCTGTCCACCTGACTACCTGACTCACCACTCGCCCCACTGGTACTGATAAACTGCCAGACGAGCCTTCAGAAAACTCGGGCAGCTAGAGTGCAGGCACATACTTATGGATGAGGTTTCACCTGTAACCCCTTTAGATGTAAACAAAGCAGGAAACTAATAACATGCTGTTTCAAGATGCTGAGGAGCAAGGATACATGTTGAGAAAGAAAGCCCCGAAACTCCCACCTTTCTACACCACTAGTTTGTTGCATGCAGGGAATCGGAGGCACTGGGAGGTGGCATCAGGGGCGCCTCTAGGCATAGGCAGTACAGGCCATTGCCTGGAGTGCCATTGGTCCTGGGGGGGCGCCATATTTCTGGATTAAGCCACACCCCCAAATTAAGCCACACCCAAAATTAAGCCACACCCATCTGGGTTTTCTATTACTTGCTTCTGCTGCATCTACTTAGCGTAAGTTGCAGGCAGCTGACACCTCTGTGCCTTGTGCATCCTTCTTTCATCCTTTGTGCCATCTCTGCCTCCTTCTGTGCCCTTTGTGCCTCCTTCTGTCCCCCTGTGCCTCTTTATGTCTCCTTTGCCTTTATTTGTCCCCTTGTGCTACCTCTGCCCCGTTCCTCCTTTAGTCCCACTCTGCCTCATTCTGTCCTCCTGTGCCTCCTTTTTTATCCTTTTGTGCCTCCTTCTGTCTCCATGTGCCTCCTCAGTCCCCATGTGCCACCTCTGTCCTCTGCACCTTCCTCTGTCCCCCTGTGCCTCCTTCTGTCCCCCTGTGCCTCCTTCTGTCCCCGTGTGCCTCCTTTAGTCCCCCTGTGACTCCTTCTGTCCCCCTTTGTGCCTCTTTCTGACCCATTTTAGAGGGTGCCAGGGCTACCAGGCGGTCATGAATGCTGTTCGGGGGGACCGTGGTCCACCCCCCCCCCCCAGATGTTGTGTCCCCAGGTGGTGAATAGGCTTGCCGCGTCTAATAGACGCCACGTCAGTTGCAGCCCGTAAGCTCACTTCTGCAGCCTTACATTATGTGTATTTTCTGGTGAAACACTGCCGCATTATGATTTGCTGGTGAAACGCTGCCGCATTACGATTATTTGCATGGAAGGGCGCCATGGGGGGGGGGGGGGGGGGTCAGGGCGCCGCAGATTTTCTCGTCTGGAGTGACAAAATGGCTAGAGGCGCCCCTGGGTGGCATGCAGATCTAAAGGGACGAGGGATATGCCTCTTTGTAGTGTAATGCTGTCACAGGACTAAAGCACCAACTTGAAAAGGACCAGCCAGGCCAGAGAGAGCAAGAGAGAGTGGAAGAGTGTATCATTTGCCTGAAGCCAGGAACCGTACATTTCAGTAAACTATTGATCTTTCCCGCATATGGAAAATTCTTAGTGAATGCAGGTAAAAAGTCTAAAATGGCTACTGCCGTGGACGTTGCAGTGCATCTAAACAACACTGAAACCATTTGCCATTTTTACCAGAGGTGTGTAAAATGTTTGTATTTGTTGTACCTCATATGCATACATTGCATCAGTCTTGTATTTTTACGCACAGCATGTTTCTGGATAGTATTGCATTATACATCACAGGCATGCTAGAACACTTGCGTATTGCAGTGAGTACTCTGTGAACAAAACCCAATGGCTGTGGGCTGTACCTTGGATATGGCGCTTTATTTCTAGTCTCTATGTAATCTGTGATAATGCAAAAATGTTGTATAACAAGTGATAGCCATTGTGCCATAAAGGCAGTTCATATAACAAATGTTAGAAGGATCTGAAGCTCTGTGCCTAGAATTTGCCGGCTTCTAGTCTCATAACAGTTTAGTGCGATGGGCTTGAAACATTTGCCTTGGGATATTTACTAAACTAAAAGTACCGATTCTCTATCTATCTATCTATCTATCTATCTATCTATCTATCTATCTATCTATCTATCTATGTATCTATCTATCTATCGCTAACTGCATTTGGATCGCATGGACTAATGTTCTTGAAAGAAAATCTCCCCTCTAAACGCATGATTTAACAAGAAATACCATTAAAACCAGATAAATCCGAAATAAAAAAAAAATAAATAAACATTTTTCCATTGCTCTCTCGCTTTTTTTTTTTTTTACCTTTGGAGGTACATCGGGTAACTACATTGGGGCTACCTACATTGGGGCACCACCTGTACCTGGCTATCTATACTGGAGCACAAATAGCTCTCTGCCTACACTATGGCATCTATGGCACATGGGGGCAACCATACCTTGCTAACCTATACTAGGGGCACCTAAGCCATGCTACCTATTCTGGGGAACATATACCTGGATACCTATATGGGGGGCACCTATACCTAGTTAGGATAGGGGGTCAAGAGGTGACACAGTGGGACCTAGAGGGGGACAAAAGAGCCACAGGGGGAACAGAGGGGGAGAAAATAGGCACAGGGGGAACAGAGGAGACACAGAGGGGGTCCAAAGAGGCACAGGGAGAACAGAAATAATACAGGGAGATGAGGTGACGCAGAGGGAGTCAAATAAGGCACAAACTGAGGTGGCACAGAGGGAGACAAGGCACAAACTGAGGTGGCACAGAGGGAGACAAATAAGGCACAAACTGAGGTGACACAGAGGGGGACAAAAGAGACACAGGGACAACAAAGGGGGACAAAAGAGAATGGATTTGGGTTAAAAATGGACATGGTCCTTATCACATTTGTTAACCAGGGACTTCCTGTATTTCGCTAGTATTTGGCTCCACCCACACCATGCAATTGCCACGCCCACTTTTTCGCCAGGGGTACATTTGCCTAGGGATGACTCACAAAGGGGTACATGTACTAAAAAGGCTGAGAACCACTGCTCTAAAAAAATAAAAAAAAATCCAGTTATCTGTAGCAGCCAATCCCAGAGCACTATCTGCAAGGAGTATGTTTTCCCTGTGTCTGTGTTGGTTTCCTCTGGGCGCTCCGGTGTCATCCCACATCCCAAAAACATACAGATAAAATGAATTGACTACCCCCCTAAACTACAATACATACACTACACGATACATGCATAGATATGACTATGGTAAGGATTAGCATGTGAGCTCCTCTGAGGGACAGTTAGTAACAAGGCTACATTTTCTGTAAAGGTGGCCATACACTGATGGATCAAATCGATTGAAATCGGCCGCAAATTGATTGATCAGCTGATTATATACGATTCTATAGAATCGATTTGCGATTGATCGATTCTATAGAATCAATCGATCGCTGAAATCTACCAGTGTATGGGCCCCTTAAGTGCACTGCAAAAGATGGCAGTATAAAAATACAAAATAATAATAATAACCTCAACAGTAAATAAGCCATATTTCCATTGTCCTGCTTTCTTTCTTTTTTTATTTACATCAGCACCATATCTGTTGAAATTATTCTTGCCGATATAAGAAAAGAATCAATCGGTCACATCTGCCTGTTTGCAGCTTAGCACCTGTTGCACAATTCCCATTTACAATGAGTAGATGATGTAAGGCTTCCATAGTATTCTGCTTGTACTAATGTCTCTTCAGATCAGTAAAGCGTTCAGTAGGGAGTGACATTACTGTCCAGTTAGGTCAGTCAGCCTTTCTGATCTATGCTTTCTGGCATTAGTAGCAAGTCTCCGGGAACATGGCAATATTTTACAGAAACATGCATAGGGACATCTTGTGGCCAAACAAGAAAATGACATGCATCAGCTCTGTTTCTTTTGATGCAATGTCACATTTCTATTATTATAAAACATGCCAGAAAATTCCTCGGTAAAGGAATATTTTCAGTTAAATGATTGATGTGGACCCTGCAGGAGGTACTAACATTTTTAGTACCATTGTAATGTCTTAATTTGCCGTCTTAGTCCAGATATAGCAGGTTGAGGCAGCCTTGATGAATCACTGGTCCTTCCAGTTAGTGTCATTACATCATAGAGTGCCCTTCATTAGTTCTCCTTCAGAAGTGTACAGAGCAGGGAGGAGGCTGATCAGATGTGATTACTATGCTGATTATGCTCTGTATATATACCACTGCTGTGTGACCTTATGTTTTATGAGCCTGCACCTCCCACTTTGTATGATTTATAGGCAGCGTTAGTGCCAGGTGTACACAGATTCGTATTCTGTCTAATGCACAGAAGGTTCATTGACTATCTGCAGACATGTTTAGGTAGCTTCATGGGGAGGGTGGAAACCAGATTCCCATTGTAGGCTTCCTTGTATATTTGCTCTGATAAAATACTCTGCTGGTAAGTCAATCAGGGTTAAAGGACGCCTGATCTGAGAGGGATATTGAGGCTGACAAATATACGGTATTTATTTTTAAACGATACAAATTGGTTGGCTATCCTGCTGATCACCTACCTCTAATACGTTTAGCTATACACCCTGAACAAGCATATACAGATCGAGTGTTTCTGACAGATGGCTAATTGGGCTAGCCCCATGCATGTTTCGTGTGTGATCCAAATACTACTGCAGTTAAAGAGATCAGCAGGACAGCCAGGCAACCGGTATTGTTTAAAATGAAATAAAAATGGCAACCTCCATATCCATCTCAGTCCAGGTGTCCTTTAAGTTGAAATCCTGAAGGGACAAAGTAGGCCACCTGGCATCATGTTACCTACAGGGCTCTAACTGTTAAAGGGAACCTGGAGTATCAGGGATATGGGAGCTGCTATATTTATTTCCTTTTAATCAATGCAAGTTCCCTGGCTGTCCTGCTGATCCTCTGCCTACAAAAGTTATAGCCATAGACCCTGAGCAAGCATGCAGATCAAATGTTTCTGACTGGATTATCCCGATGCATATTTCCAGTGTGATTCAGATACTATTGAAGCCAGAAAGATCAGGGCAGCCAGGCCACTGATATTGTTTAAACGGGAAAAAATATGGCAGCCTCCATATGCTTCTCACAATAGAAATAATATAAAGTAATATGGAGGCCACTATATGTATTTCCTTTTAAACAATTCCTGTTGCCTGCCAGTGCTGTTGATCTTTTGGCTGCAGTAGTATTTGAGTCGCAACCCTGAAATAAGCATGCGGGTAATCCAGTCAGACTTGAGTCAGAGGCTCAGAGCACCTGATCTGCATGCTTGTTTAGCGTCTATGTCTAAAAGTATTAGAGACACAGGATCAGGGGACAGCCAGGCAATTTGCATTGTTTAAAAGGAAATAAATATGGCAGTCTCCATATCCCTCACACCCTGAGCTCCTTTTTAAATCCGGCCCATAATGTTTAGACAGGAATACATATCAGCAGGGTTATCACTGTTAAGCCATTCATGTTCACATAGTCATAAAAAGGATGAAACTCTTCTAGCCTCCCTTCATTAAGTACTGTGCACATTTAGGGAGCAGTATGAGAATAATTCTACGGCCTTCACATGAAAACACTGTGTGCGAGGGAAGGGCAGAAAAGACTCACACAGGGGGTAATTAAGTAAGAGTACAGCAGCTGTCATCTTGGGCTTCACTTGCAGTTTCCAGCTGTTACTGGTGCTGAAACTGGTGACTGTCCACACAGAAAATAGAATGTAGTTGTACACTAGGATTGTTTTTCTTTTTTAAAAAGCTTCCATCTTTAATGAGCCTCCTGCAATGCTTCCTGTCAAATTGGATAATTAGCCCATGACCTCTTTATTGTATAGAACACAGGTCTGCTTGTAAAGTGCATGGTGTCTGTTCTCTGCAGAAGACAGCATCCATAATGGATACCTCATTGGCATACAAAAAAGATTAGATTCTCTAATGTATTGTGTATGCTTTCATTCAATGGAATGCACATCTGGGTGGGAATACATCAACAGATACGCCTGTTTAACTTTTCAGGGTGTTTTCAATATTCTCAGATATTGGCTAACTTTTGCCTTAAATGACAACTGAAGTGAGAGGGATATGGAAGTTGCCATATATTTTTTCTTTTAAGCAATACCAGTTGCCTGACTGTCGTGATGATCCTCTGCCTCTAATACTTTTAGTCATATACCTTGAACAAGCATGCAGCAGATCAGATGTTTCTGACAGAGATTACAGTGGGATGTGAAAGTTTGGGCAACGTTGTTTATCGTCATGATTTTCCTGTATAAATCGTTGGTTGTTACGATAAAAACATGTCCGTTAATTATATCATATAGGAGACACACACAGTGATATTTGAGAAGTAAAATGATGTTTATTGGATTTATAGAAAGTGCGCAATAATTGTTTAAATAAAATTAAGCAGGTGCATACATTTGGGCACTGTTGTCATTTTATTAATTCCAAAACCTTTAGAACTAATTATTGGAACTCAAATTGGCTTGGTAAGCCCAGTGACCCCTGACCTACATACACAGGTGAATCCAATTATAAGAAAGAGTTTTTAAGGGGGTCAATTGAAAGTTTCCCTCCTCTTTTAAATTTCTCTGAAGAGTAGCAACACTGGGTCTCAAATGACCTGAAGACAAAGATTGTTCACCATCATGGTTTAGGGGAAGGATACAGAAAGCTGTATCAGAGATTTCAGCTGTCTATCTCCACAGTTAGGAACATATTGAGGAAATGGAATGCCACAGGCTCAGTTCAAGTTAAGGCTCGAAGTGGCAGACCAAGAAAAACCCTTGGATAAACAGAAGCAACAAATGGTGAGAACAGTCAGAGTTAACCCACAGACCAGCACCAAAGACCTACAACATCATCTTGCTGCAGATGGAGTCACTGTGCATCATTCAACCATTCTGCGCACTTTACACAAAGAGATGTTGTATGCAGAGGAAGCCTTTTCTCCGCCCACAGCACAAACAGAACCGCTTGAGGTATGCTAAAGCACATTTGGACAAGCCAGCTTCATTTTGGAATAAGGCAGCTGTGGACTGCTGAAACTAAAATTGAGTTATTTGGGCATAACAAGGGGTGTTATGCATGGAGGAAAATAACACAGCATTTCAAGAAAAACACCTGCTACCTACAGTAAAATATGGTAAGTATGGTATGGTATGGTAAGTTGAGGGACGCATGTATTCCACTCAGTATCGGCACATTCTGGAGACCAATGTCCAGGAATCAGTGACAAAGCTGAAGCTGCACCGGGGCTGGATCTTTCAACAAGACAACGACCCTAAACACTGCTCAAAATCCACTAAGGCATTCATGCAGAGGAACAAGTACAACGTTCTGGAATGGCCATCTCAGTCCCCAGACATGAATATAATTGAAAATCTGTGGTGTGAGTTAAAGAAAGCGGTCCATGCTCAGAAGCCATCAAACCTGAATAAACTAGAGATGTTTTATAAAGAGGAATGGTCCAAAACCCCTTCAACCAGAATCCAGACTCTCTTTGGAATCCATAGGAAGCGTTTAGAGGCTGTAATTTCTGCAAAAGAAGGATCTACTAAATATTGATTTAATTTCTTTTTGGTGGTGCCAAAATGTATGCACCTGCCAAATTTTGTTTAAACAATTATTGCCCACTTTCTATAAATCCAATAAACTTCATTTCACTTCTCAAATATCACTGTGTGTTTCTCCTATATTATATATTTAACTGACATTTTTTTTTATTTTTAACAACTAACAATGTATATGGTAAAATCATAACCATTAACAACGTTGCCCAAACTTTCGCATCCCACTGTAGCTGCATGCTTGTTTCTGGTGTTATTCAGACACTACTGCAGCAAAATAGATCAGCAGGGCTGCCAGGCAACCAGTATTGTTTACAAGGAAATATATATATTGGAGCCTCCATATTCTTCTCACATTCTGTAACAAAGTCTTTACCATTGTTTTTGTCAAAATGACTAAAGCTATTTTAGCTATGACTAACTATAGATAATTGTGTGGTAAGCTTTCAAAACTCTGAAGTTTCTTCTTTAGGCATGTCCCCCTGTGCTCCCCCCGCCTAATTATATTGCAAAGTAAAGCACAGCAGAGGCAGAGCTGATTTTACCTCTCAGCTGGAGTCCAGCACTGTGCGTCTATCCACTTTGCTCACTCTAGAGAAGGCATCTCCGGCACGTCGACTTTGAGCAAGCGACATGCAGAAGATGCTAGAACTAGAGGGAGTGGTGAGCAGAGTGGATAGACACACAGTGCTGGACTCCAGCTGGGAGGTAAAAGCAGCACTGCCTCTGCTGCAACTGCATCCTTTGCAATGTAATTAGGCTTGGGGGGGGGGGGGGGGGGGAGAGATGCAGCTGGTCATGCTTTGCCACACAACTATCTATAGTTGGTCATTAAGGCATTACCCTAAAGCAGCTTTTGTCATTTTGACAAAAATGACAGTAAAGAATTTGGTAAGCTAAAATTAAACGAATATCTGCGAATCTTGAAAACATTCTGAAAAGTGTATCAGATTTATTAACCTAACAATTTAGATACTATAATAATTATTATTTAGTATATGTGTATATATATATATATATATATACACACACACACACACACACACACACACACACACACAGCTGCGCGAGAGCCTTGTCCCAGCTCTGTGCTGCGTACTGCGTCCCTGTTGCCTTAGCAACAACAGGGAAACGCGCAGAGCTGAGTAAATTTTTTTTTTGTTTTTACTTTAAAGCCTTACCAGAGCACCGGGAGAGCAGCTTCAGGTGTTGCCCTAGCAACCACAGGCACATGTGCACAGCTAGAGCACACTGATTAGGAGCAGGGACACACACGGACACACATACACACGGACACAGAGACACTTGGATATTATTATATAGGATTATTTAGTCAGTGTTTTCCCATTGTAAAATCTTCCTCTCCCTTATTTACATTCTGACATTTATCACATGGTGACATTTTTACTGCTGGCAGGTGATGTCAGTGGAAGTAGCTGCTGCTTTCTTTTTTGGCAGTTGGAAACAGCTGTAAACAGCTATTTCCCACAATGCAATGAGGTTCACAGACCGGAAACTGCCAGGACCATGGTCCTCACAGTTTCCTGTGGGAGGGATTTCACCACAATATCAGCCATACAGAGCCTCCTGATGATCTGGAAAAAGGAAAAGGAATAGATTCTCATGTAAAAGGGGGTATCAGCTACTGATTGGGATGAAGTTCAATTCTTGGTTACGGTTTCTCTTTAAGTTTGTAGGTCTCCATCTAATTGATCTTTGAATTGGGAATGAGACTTCGTAGGAAAAATGTGTAGGAAATGAATCAGCGGATCATTGTACCCAGTTTTTGTGAGACCATTCATTATCTGGCATTAAATGTCTCTCTTGAAGGTATATGTGGGTTTTATGTGGATTTTAGAGGAAACTATTGATTGTGTAATTGCTGTGCCTAGCCCTATTACATTACACAACATTATTGTAAATTGCATTCCCCCTCATGTTTCTCTATATAGCATGTGATTTTAACAGCTGGGGTAATTATATCTTTGTAGGTACCTGAACAACCCGCCAGCATATACTGAGATTTTGGATTCATAGCTATATTAATTCTTAAACCACAGAAAGCTGTAATAGCAGCTTGACAAGGATTTGATGTGAAGTCAGTTGTAAACAGACTGTGCAATATACTTGTATGTGTGGTTTATGTCAGTCAGTGTTTAACCTGTACAGGCTGCTGGCACTGTAGAGCTGAGTGGATGTCGTGTACATATGGCTGACCAAGTGTGGAAGAGTGAGGGGAGTACTTCACTAATATGTTGCCTAAGTGTCTTTAGGGGGAAAGGGGAGGTAGATAGCAGGTGTATCTAGGATGTATTTTGCAATGCGTAATAAAGTTGTTTGAAATTAGATTTATCCCTAAAGGTGGCCACACACTATACAGTAAAGTGATCCGATTTTATGGCAGTTCGATAAAAACAATTGGTTGTACAGAAAAATGAAAGCTTTTTTTAACCAGTTCACCCCCAAGGGTTTTTACCCTAACGGACCAGAGCAATTTTCACCTGTCAGTGCTCCTCCCTTTTATTCCCTAATAACTTTATTACAACTTCTCACAAGAAAATGATCTATACCTTGTTTTTTTCGCCACCAATTAAGCTTTCTGTGGGTAGTACATTTTGCTAAGAATTTTTTTATTCTAAATGCGTTTTAATGGGAAAAATACAAAAATAATGGAAAAAAATCATTATTTCTCAGGTTTCAGCCATTATAGTTTTAAAATTAAACATTCTCCAGTGGATAAAACCAACTCATTGTATTTGCCCAGTTGTCCTGATTATTAAACCGTTTAAATTGTGTCCCTATCACAATGTATGGCGACAATATATTATTTTGAAATATAGGTGTTATTTTTCTGTTTTTTATTTTTTATTTTTGTTGTTCTGGCCATAATTACAAGCCCCTATGTAATACAGTAAAATAAATTTTCCTACATAAAATATAGATTGAAAAAAGCTGAGTCCCTAAGGCAACTATTTATTTATTTGAAGCTGATTTTTTTTTTACAAGGGTTTTTTTGGAGGGGTTGGAAGTGTAATGTATTAATTTATTAATACTGTGTTGGCACGTGCAGAGGGGGGTGCTCTGGGTGCCCAGGCACCCCCCCTTTTAAAAATCTTCAAAAAAGGCCCCTCTGGCCATGCAAAAGAAGCCCCGCCCCCAACCGTGATAAGCATCACCCACCCGCGGGAAGCCCCACCTCCCCGGGCCACTTTGAAATGAAGTGTGGCTATTCCATCAGCTGCACCCACAATGACCTCTACCTCCCCCAAGACCCACAGTAGCCTCCTCCCAAGCACCCACAGTGACCACCCTTTCCTCCAGCACTCATACTGACCTCTACCTTCCACAGAACCCACAGTTACTCCCCCCCAGCACCCACAGTGACCTACCCTTCCCCCAGCACCCACACTGACCTCTACCTTCCCCAGCAATCACACTGACCTATACCTACCCTAGCAGCAACTATGCCATTCATAGCAGCAACCACAGTGACCTCCCATCCCCTGCACCCACAGCAATCCCACCAATATCCAGTTTGGAGTAAAGAGGTGTCATACAGGAATCCTAGTGTAACCAGCCCCACAGCTGTGTGGGAGCAGGTAAGATAGTGTCTCTCTGACAGCAGTGACCTCTCCCTCCCCAGCATTCACAGTGACCTCTCCCACCCCCAGCACCCACACTGACCCCTCCCTCCTCCAGCACCTACATTGACTTTTCCCTCCCTCCAGCAGCACCCTTCCTGTCCCCAGCAGTACCCTTCCTGTCTCCAGCAGCACCCACAGTAACAACCTCTAGCACCTAAACTGACCTCTCCCTCCCCCAGCACCCCCAATGACTTCCCCTTCCTGCAACACCCACACTGACCTCAAATTCTCCCAACATCCACCCCTTCCCCCCCCCCCATAACTGGCACCTAGTACTCACACTCACATGACCTCAAGTACCTGCACCCAGGCCAGACATTGCGCCCAGTACTCACACCTGCACACAGCCTCTACATGGCACCCATTATCTGCACCAAACAACCACTTAACCAGTACCCACACCCAAAGTATCTGCATTTAAAACCAATGTGACGCCCAAGGCCACCCATAGCCAGCACCCGGTACAGTATTCACACCAATGTCACATCCAGTACCTGCACCTAGATCTCACATGGTACTAAGTACTTGTGAACAACACCCGCATGACACTCGATACCCACCCATAGCCAGAACCCACATGACACTGTACTCACACCCAGAACCCACATGGCACCCAGCATCAGCATTCAGCGCCCACATGACAACCAATATCCCCCAGCCAGAAACAAGGAGCGTTGGGTGTGTGGAGGGGGAGGAGGGGGGGGGGAGCGCATTGCAAGGACCCTTTTTTAAATTTGAGCACCCCCCACTTAAGGACCCTCTGCACGGCCCTGACTGTGTATGTTCATATTATGTATGTGCATGTATGTGTAATATACTTTTTGGCCACAAGATGGCGCTAGTGAACACTCTCCGTAATAGGAAGTGATCACTTTTTTTTTTTTTTTTACACTTTATTAAACTTGTAACAATTTACTGTTTTTGTGAATGGACGTAGCCGCCGTTCGCGGTTACGTCCATTCACTCCAGGCACTGCGATTGGGTAGAGGACCGCTCGGTCCTCTTCCCCAATCACATAGCACGGAAACCCAATGGTAATGGCGGCGGTAGCGGCGCGGGGCGGCGGCGGGAACGCGCGACGTATTAAAACGTCATGTTGCCGTTAATAGGCTAAACGCTAAAGCATAACGTTTTAATACGTATGCTTGCCATTAAATGGTTAAACCATTTGTTCGAGAAATCTGATCAAATTTCACACTGTATAACAGCTACTACCATACTCCTATGTTAAAGGCAAGCTATATCTGAGTTACAAGTTCATATCCATGTAGATCATTCAAAACTTTACATATTACGATTGATTTGCTTAGGCACATCATGTCAGCACAGTAGATGTCCATCACAGAAGGGGATACAAAGAGGAGGGATCCATGCGTACAGTTCCCAGTACAATGGGTTGCTCCAGATTATAGGTTCACATAGCAGCCCAATGGACAATTCATTATCACCCAGGCACATGTTATCCTTAAAGGCACAATCACCATTTATTACGGATCCATGCATAACACATGCTTTACCCATTTCTTATATATATCTACTATTATCTCTTAAAAAAGAGAGAAAGGATCACTTCCTGGTCGCAATCAATTGCAGAACCAATTCTCAAGGGACATATATTGGTTAGTCATGGGCAAACCCCTAAGGTAAACAGCAACTTTTTCCGGATACTATGACTATTTTTTATCAATATCTATTGGTTCTAAGAAAGGGAGACAGATCCAATTCAGCATTTAATCCTCTGGGTGCAACAGTGCCAAGTTTGAAAATCCACATCGCCTTGCAATAAAGTATTTCATCAAAATCACCACGTCTATTCGGTATTTTTAGATTATAAATCCCCTTAACTGTGGTTCCCTTCAGACTATTCTGATGATGTTCTCTATAATGGTCATAAATGACTCCAATCGATTTACCCTTAGTTATCTTCCCAAAATGCTCAAGTATTCTTTCCTCTAGTGCCCTCTTGGTTTTGCCAATGTATTTCAGTCCGCAAGGACACTGTATCATGTAGACCACTTTTTTAGTGTCACAGTTTATAAAGGATTTAATAGTAAACTCTTTATTGCCGCTACTATCAACAAACACATTGGCACGATCAATATATCAAGCTTGCACTTAGAGCATCTGAACATCCCCATGGGCTTCCTACTGTCAAGCCACGTTGAGGGATTTTTTTGCAGTTCACTATGCACTAGTCGGTCTTTTAAATTAGGCGCTCTTCTGGCAGTTAGAAGTGGTCTAGGACCAGCTATCTTTGCAATTTCCTTATCTGAGGTGAGTATTGGCCAGAATCTGCTCAATAGCTCACATAGATTGTCCCAATGGGCTCCAAAGCCGATTACAAGGCGCATATGTCCATCCTCCTTCGCCATACGCAGCATCCCCCTGGGGGCCAGCAATTCCTGCTGGTCCAGGTCCCAGGCTCGCTGCAAAGCATTCCGGAGTACCGAGTGCGAATAGCCACGTTCGCAAAAACGTTGGTACATATTGCGTGCTTCTTTTCTGAAGTCCTCATCCCTGCAACAATTCCTCCTTTGACGGAGGAATTGCCCATATGGGATTCCTTTCTTCAGAGACGACGGGTGATGGCTGGTTGCGTGCAATACCGTATTGCCAGCCGTGGGTTTGCGGTACGACGTTGTGACAATCGATTGGCCCTCAACTCTCAGCATGAGATCCAGGAATGGAATCTCCCTGCCAGAGGAGAAGGTCAGACGAATATTTTTTGCATTGATATTCAATTTTAGCATAAATTGCTCCAATTCCTCAGCAGTGCCCCTCCAGACCATCAACACGTCGTCAATAAATCTAATCCAGAGGGGTACGCGTGCACCAAACTCTGGGCTGGGATACACTTGTTCCCGTTCCCAGAGTCCCAAATGCAAACATGCATAGGCTGGTGCACACGACGCCCCCATCGACATTCCACGCATTTGTTGATAGAATTGGCCTTAAAATACGAAACAATTCCGAGTAAGAATTACTTTTCATGGCTTCCACAATGAATGAATTGTGGGCTGTTGCAGAGGGATGCCGCTCGCAGAGGAAGAAGGACATTGCCCGGAGCCCCTCCTCGTGCGGGATCGACGTGTAGAGAGACTCCACGTCGATCCCAACAAGGACGGACCCCGAGGGCACCTCGAAACCGGCCAGGACACCCAGGACATCACATGTATCCTGTATGTAGGAAGGTAATGCTTGAACTAGTGGGCAAATCTTCTTCTTGTCCTCATATTGTCCCAAACGCTGGGTAGGGCTTCCAATCGCCAAAACGATCGGTCGTCCCAGAGGATTTACCATAGACTTATGCACCTTAGGGATGATATATGGAGTTGGCACATTAAAGGTAACCACAGTCAGGTACTCACATTCTTTCTTTCCCCTAAAAAATGAAAATAATCTAACTCCACAAGAACAATTAGCCTTAGAGGAACTCCAAAAGGCCCCCAATCTAGTAATCAAGCCCAGTGATAAAGGGGGAAATGTTGTTCTTATGGATGAGGAAAAATATGTGCAAGAGATTCAGAGACAGTTAAGCGACACCAGTACATATCGAAGACTTCGGGACAATCCTGTCCCGTTAATTAAGGAACAGTTCAATAGCCTCCTTGATGAAGGCCTGTGTGAAAAGATACTGACCAAGAAAGAACGCTAGCGGTTTTTGGAGCAAATTTCAGAGCGATTCTAGGCATGTTTAGAGACGTTTTCTAAACATGCCTAGCGTTTTTTGGGAGCGTTTTTGTGTAGCCGATTTCATATATTGTTACAGTAAAGCTGTTACTGAACAGCTTCTGTAACAAACTCCTAGAAAACCGCTCTGAGCTAGCGTTTTCCAGAGCGGTTTGCGTTTTTTCCTATACTTTACATTGTGGCAGAAACGCTTCTGCTAACCACGTTTGCGGTTTACTAACAACCTCAAACCACTGGTGTGCACCATTCCATTGAAATACATTAGCCAAGCGTTTTCACAGGCGGATGCGGTTGGCGGGTCGCTGCTAAAACCGCTCAGTGTGCACTGGGCCTGAATCTGTGTTGTAGACTTGGGACATCAGTCACACCAGTAAGCAGTGTCAGACAGGGAGGTAGAAAAGCTAGGGAAATCCACCTGCTGGCCAAGCAGCAGAAACCATGTGTTATCGCTTCCAATAGAAACCACTCCCAATAGCAAGTGTTTATTGTGAGCAGCAACACACGATTAAACAACAAGTGTCAGCGCCAAGGCAGAAGGCGACCGCAGCCGAGAAGGACAATGTCCAAAAGTCCACACAAGCAATGAATATATAAAGTCAGCGCAGGTCTATAGTAATACAGCTTTCGTCATTTTCTGGTATACAGGATCTTCGAACAAAAAGGTAAAGAAGCAAGGCTTACCAGATTCCAACAACCCACATTATAAGGTTGTAAACGAGTTTGATAGATGGTCCGCAGAACTTTCAAATGGTGTGGTTTCACCAGCGATGTTGCACACCACAGATTCCTCCGGAATATATTAGATATCCTGAGGTCGCAGAGACTCGCCAAAGAGGAGTCCAGTAGGATAGTGACATGAAAGAGATGTACGGCACATCTAAGTGTAAACCGTCTTTATTACATAACAAGTAAAACAATTTAAAAGCAAGGATAAAAGAAACTCACATACGGGGCCCGTGCACTGGGAACCCCGAAAAAGTAGCGCGCATAAAAGGGAAGGCGACAGGCGGCACCATTTTATTTGAGGTCTTCTATTGACCATTTTATGCGCGCTACTTTTTCGGGGTTCCCAGTGCACGGGCCCCGTATGTGAGTTTCTTTTATCCTTGCTTTTAAATTGTTTTACTTGTTATGTAATAAAGACGGTTTACACTTAGATGTGCCGTACATCTCTTTCATGTCACTACCCTACTGGACTCCTCTTTGGCGAGTCTCTGCGACCTCAGGATATCTACTATATTCCGGAGGAATCTGTGGTGTGCAACATCGCTGGTGAAACAACACCATTTGAAAGTTCTGCGGACCATCTATCAAACTCTTTTACAACCTTATAATGTGGGTTGTTGGAATCTGGTAAGCCTTGCTTCTTTACCTTTTTGTTCGAAGATCCTGTATACCAGAAAATGACGAAAGCTGTATTACTATAGACCTGCGCTGACTTTATATAAGCAACACATGATTACTGCTGCTTGGCCAGCAAGTGGATTTGCTCAGCTTTACCACTTCCTTGTCCGACACTGCCAGTAAGACTGGTATCGGCTGTAGGCAGAATAAAAACTTCACATGTTGGGATACGTGCAGACTGTAAGCTGCTGCAGACTTTTGTTGTAGGAGGTCTGTAATTACTCTTAATAATGAACTGGTCATGAAGTGATTACTTTTACTACATGCTGGTTTTTCCTTCTGTACGTGAGATAACTAGGCACAGGACTGTCTACTCTGATAAATAATAGCAGACAGTCAAATATTCATGCTGTTGAGTTGTACGTGGTCTTCTTCTTGACTTATTGCTGTGTGTTTCCTTACAGTACACCTGGTAGATATATGGAACATTATAGAAGCCCTCCGGGAAAACTCATTAAACAACCTTGACCCCAGCACGGAGCTGAATGTGGCGCGGTTGGAGGCTGTGTTATCCACCATATTTTTCCAGCTTAACAAGAGAATGCCCACGACTCACCAGATCAATGTGGACCAGTCCATCAGCTTGCTCTTAAATTTCCTGTTGGCTGCTTATGACCCGTAAGTGTGTTTCATCTGTAATGTTTACCTGCTCTCTCCAGTGTGGTGCTATGATGAAGGCGATTACATTTATTGTGTTTTCTCTTATTTTGATGTAGTTAGTGCTGAGTCTGACATGTTTTGCAGTAGCTTAGTAGTTTACAGAGTTCATAGAAACCTTTACATAAGTCCCTGCTTGGAGTTTACTGTATAGTATTGTTACCACACTGAAAAAGCATACGCGTGCAAAGACCGCACACTATTAAACTCAATATGTTATTGCATTCACTGTAAGACCACAAAAATATGTAATAAAGAAGCTAATTACATATCAGTGCTGTTTCTGGGGTGTATACATCCCGGGATTCTAGCCACTTACTTTATTTGCCTCCAATAATCGGCTCTAAATGTTATTTTAAATTTATTTTGTATTTATAGGGCTTTATCTTAAATTTAAAATACATTCCATATTATGGTATATAAATAAATGTTAAGGTAGCAGCACCATTTTATTTATATATATATATATTTTTATTTTTACTTAAGTACTGACCATACTTTTCATTTGGTTGTAACATTTGACAAATCTGACCAATGTATCGCATGTAATCTGATTTGGGTGCACAATTTCATTTGGGTCTTCTTTTTTTTCACCTTTTAACTGCACTGCAGGTTTAGTATTATATTCCTGTTTTGCCAGTCTTACATGCACTATTGTACTTAATGATCTAGCTGCTGTATTTTATATCTGTACTTGAATTTCAAGCTCAGGTTTCATATATTATACACACACATATTATTGATTGCATAGTTGCATTTTATGTAATATTGTTTTTTGTAACATTACCAAATCTGCTGTATAATTTAAATTGTGCAAATTGCTGGCCTTATGGTGACACACAATTGTCTTTTCTACCAGACTACAGTGATCCTTTGACAATACAATACTTAAAGAGACACTGAAGCGGAAAAAAAATTATGCTATTATGATTTGTATGTGTAGCACAGCTAAGAAATAAAACATTAAGATCAGATACATCAGTGTAATTGTTTCCAGTACAGGAAGAGTTAAGAAACTCCAGTTGTTATCTCTATGCAAAAAAGCCATTAATCTCTACGACTTTCAAAGTCGTGGAGAGGGCTGTCTTCTGACTTTTATTATCTCAACTGTAAGTGAACAGTTTTCTTTTTATCTGCTAGAAGAGAAGTCATTAGTTCACAGACTGCTCTGAAAGAATCATTTTGAATGCAGAGTGTTGTGTAATCTGCACATATTAGAGAATGATGCAATGTTAGAAAACACACTATATACCTGAAAATACAAATATGAGAATATTTTCTTTGCTGCTAATCTTCTAGTAATTATTCATAGTACACAACCAATTCATTATATCTTTTTTTTTTTCGCTTCAGTGTCTCTTTAACAAATCATATGCTGTGGCAGTTTGTTTGGTCAAAAGAAGGTGTCTCTCTCTATAATTGAGATAACCAATTTTGAACTATACCAATTAAATATTATATACAAATAAATTTACAGAAGTCAGATTGAAATGTATGCTGGTCCTGCCTTGTTTTTAGTTTAAGTGTACCCGAGGCTACGTGTGACATGATGAGATAAACGTGTATGTATGTACAGTGCAAAATACGTAAATAAACAGGCTGTTTGTTTTGTTGTATTTTGCTGGCTGAAAGAGTTAATTTTAAGGCATGGAAGTGACAACTTCTGTCTTGTCTGTACCGTGTCCTGATTATAGTAAACCTCCCTCATAAGCAGATTACTGTACATCAATTCTTCCTGGCAGAGCACAATGTCTGAAAGCAATAGGAGGGGGAAAAAACGTCAATAGTTCATATATTTTACCTCTGGGACACTTAATATACTGCCACTGAGCAGAGGCAAAAAAAATCTACTTTGTAAATGTTTTAAATGTTTAAATATAAAATAAAACCATGGGTTATCTAAAAAAAAAAAGTCATTTTTGGAGTAGGAGGACAAATATTGTTTATCTCATCAGTTTATTTTCTCCTCTGGTACACTTTGATGTTTATCAGTTCGTAATTACTCAATAAACTACATATTACATGTGCAATCGGTTTATTTTCTGACTAAATGATGCAGGGGTAATGCTTTTTCTTAAATATGGTGTACAATGTATCACTTACACCTGTGTTCAACATGGAAAAAAAAAAAAGATTGAAAACTTTGAAAAAAATGTGTAGGTCTTTTCATCAAGAAATTGACAATCTCTCCTACACCATTCCATTTATTTTAATAATTGACCTATGACCATAGAGCTCACAACTGTTAGTGCAAGAGGGTACCTTTTACCATTTGGAAGCCTGTCAGACAAGACCATGCACCCCTTCAATTTAGCCTTGCAGAGGAAGAGTGATTGGCCGCACCTCCCTTCCATAGAGGCAGCTGAGCCACATCTCCTGCCATAGGTCCTTGCAATGAGGGTATGAAAGAATTGTACAGGCCACACACAACCTCTTATCCTACTCCATTCCCCTGCAACCACCCACTGTCTCATTCCCCTGGTCCTTAGGGGAGAATGTTCACTGTTAATAGTGGGCCATGCTCTAGTGGAGATCAGATGCACACGCTAGGCTGAAATTATGTACGGATATGGTTTATGATCAGAAGATTCACAGCAATTTAAGTGTATGTTGATGTAATCCACAGGGAAGGACATGGAAAGATAACAGTCTTTGCTGTTAAAATGGCATTAGCCACACTGTGTGGAGGAAAAATCATGGACAAACTGAGATGTGAGTATGTTTTAATGCTTTTACATTATGAACCCAAACCTGTGTTTGTGAAGGTCCTTCGCTATCCAGGTCAGGCTATGGCCAAATAAAATATGATGTATCTTCTACTGGACACCTTTCAGTTTTGTAGAGGATGCTTCATCAAGTATGAGGAGTAACTTTTTTGATTCAAGTCAAGTGTAGGAAATCACTTGATAATTGTATACACACAATGGTTCCCTTATGCTGGGCATAAACGGCTCGTTTCTTCTTATCAATCGAGCCGCTGATGGCTCGATTGATAATTTCCGACAGGTCCGATTGCCCGCTGGATCGATTCCGCGCTCGATACCGGCGGGCAGAACAATAGAATAAAACGAAGTGATGATTAGAAAGCGCCCGCGGGGACGAGCGGGAATCGATCCGCGCGGACGAGCGGTGACGCGCCGACATCGAGCTGCTGGCTCGATACCGGTGCACTATCTAGCCATGTATGCCCAGCATTAGTCTGTGCAACAGAAAACCTGGCAAGAGTTTTGAAAGAAATACAGCTGAGGCATCCCTCCAAGTCTCATTAAAGAGAGTCTGTACTGTCCGATTTGTACAATAAAAAACATACCAATCGAGTCACTGTGATCTAGGAGAGGCGCATTGCCACTATTGGACCTTTTTGAGCTTGCACTCCTTGCCTGATGAAGCGGGTTATACCTGCGAAATGCGTTGCGGAGTGCCAAAATAAATTGTTATTTGTGATTTGAACAATCTCGATTGTCCATCATTTCAGGAGGTAAGTCCACCTGTACTCCTCCTTTTTAGTTGTTTTTAGATCATTTTAACCTGCCTGGCGCCTCTGTCCAAATTTGCACAGTATATAGTCCACCTTGGGTGGAGGGGACTGTCCCCTTCTTTCTATCTACAGAGAGCGACTTCTTAAACCTGAGTGGGGTCAGGTTCTAATACTCCCCACCTGCATTTCAAGTGGTTGCCTACGTGGTAACCCGTGTTTGTGAGTATATCCACATCTGTTAATTATTTCGCCAACAATTGTTAGACTTACTGCACTATATTGGGCTCTCGGTTTTTCTTTTTGTTTCAAGTGCATTATCCCATACATAGTGTGTGATACAAATTACATAATTAGTAATTAAAGCTGTGTGATCCTAGTTTGAATAACTATTGATTGCAGGAAAGATTGGCGTTTAATAGGCAAATAGAATGTTATTACCATTTGAAAAATTGTTGATTTGATTTCAAACAACTCTCAGAAATTAGTTCTGAAATATATTATTTGACATCCACAATTTTATAAAACTATAATACGGGCAGTGTATATCATTAATAACACTAAACACATATTGACACATCTTCAAAATATAAATATTTCATACTAATGTGGCCATCTTGAAATGCTGATAATCATTGTTAAATGGAAGTAAGAGGCATATGGTAGCTGCCGTATTTATTTCTTTTTAAACAATACCAGTTGCCTGCTTATATTTCTGGCATCAGTAGTGTCTGAATCACACACCTGAAACCGACATGCAACTCACACTTCAGTCAGAGTATCGGATCTGCATGCTTGTTCGGGGTCTATGGCTAAAAGTATTAGAGTCAGAGGATCAGCAGGACAGCCAGGCAATATGCATTGTTTTAAAGGACATCCGAGGTGAAAATAAACTGATGAGATAAACAATAGTATCTATCGTCTTCCTCCTAAAAAATGACGTTTTTAGATATCCCACAGTTTTATTTTATATATAAATCTAGTTTTTAAGTTTTTACTGTTTCATTGCCTCTGCTCAATTGCACCTTCATTGACGTATGCTAGAGCACAAATCTATGAATTATTGACCATTTTTATCTCTTTCCTGCTCTCAGAAGCCATTTACTGCCAGGAAGTGTTTTATGGCTGTAATTACTTATCAGTGAGGGTTATGCTTTAGTCTGACCCAGTCCCAACCCGGACAGAAACTGTTACTTGCATGCCTGATTTTTTAACTTTTCAGGCATAGTAAGAAAAAAAGGAACATAGCCTAGATATTTGTGTGCTTGGCACTGTACATACACATGTCTATCTCATCATGTCACATGTCACCTCAGTTGTCATTTAAAGGAAATAAATATGTCAGCATCCATATTCCTCAGGTGTGCTTTACCCTCCAATGCAGCGCTGTCCAACTTCACGGGCATGGAGGGCCATTTTTTTTTCAGACCCCATGGTGGAGGGCTGAAGGTTCTTGCTAAAGCCGCAAACCAGAGCCGGATTAAGGCTAAATGGGGCCCTAAGCAAAGTAACTGATTTGGGCCCCCCATCATGTCGTAATAGAATCAGAAGATGCAGCTGCACAGCAACATGCTGCACACACCGGGGCAGCTGAGCTACCGGTTGCTATGGGCAACAGCCCGCTTTCCTCTGTGGGTGCACAATGCAGGGAATAGCAGCAGCAAAATGCAGAGTGAGAGATGAATGGCTGGGACATTTGCACTCAGGGGCTGGGGCACCCCTGTGAAGAGGACGCCAGATATCACAGCAGCAGCACTTTCCCCCTGCATCTCCAGCCTGGCAATAGCAGAAAGCTCTGGACACCGCCAAACCAGAAGCCATTCCCCAGACAAAATTACATAACCACCCCCACCACCGAACAACCGATTTCCTCCCAAACTAGACAGCCACCATGCAGCCTCCATCCCAGTGAAAACGATAGTCCAGCAGAGAAGGCAGCCGCAGCGGGGAGAATGACAGCACCAGATGACTCACATTCACCTATTGCGATCCAAGCAATGGAGGTCCCGTCATCTGGAGCCCATCTGCCTCCTCTAGAGTGCTGCCGCTCTGTTACTACTACTATTACTACTTCCTACTTCCTGTCTGATCTGAGAATCAGGAAGTTCAGAGCGAGCAGCTGCACTGTAGAAGAGACAGATGGGTTTCAGATGACGGGATCCCTATTGCTTAGATCATGGATAGGTGAGTGAGCGTTTGCCATCTGCTGCTATCATTCTTGCTGCAGCTGTGGTTCTCTGTGGGAAGGGAGGGAGGAGTGGGCAGCGACAGAGCGCACAGTAGCAGGAGAGGGACCTAGGAGGAAAGCCTGGCTCTGAAGGCAATCAGCAGCGCACGGCATCATTTGACAAGACAAGACAAATAACATTTATATCGCACTTTTCTCCTGGCGGACTCAAAGCACCAGAGCTGCAGCCACTAGGACGCGCCCTATAGGCAGTAGCAGTGTTAGAGAGACTTGCCTAAGGTCTCCTACTGAATAGGTGCTGGCTTACTGAACAGGCAGAGCCGAGATTCGAACCCTGGTCTCCTGTGTCAGAGGCAGGGCCCTTAAAGGGACTCCGAGCAGTGCCTGTGGGTATACCTTTAGGCATACCCACAACTAATGAATTACATCCTCACACCTACCAGCATGATGTTTGTAATTATATCCCCCTGGGTTCCTTATATTTCATTGCATTGTGCTAAATCGAGCTGCCGACTTTGGAGAAAAGTCGTCCTGTGTAATACAATGTAACTATGGAAAGATGCATATCATTTTGAAGCTCTCTTTCTCCTCTTTCCAATGATAGATAAACTGCCACCCTACGCCTTTTAGTTTTCGCTATTTTTGCTATCGAAATTGCGTTGGCCGCAATTTCGATCGCGAAAATAGCGAAAACTAAAAGGCATAGGGCGGCGGTTTATATATCATTGGAAAGAGGAGAAAGAGAGCTTTAAAATGATATGCATCTTTCCATAGTTACTGCACTGCTCAGAGTCCCTTTAACCATTATACCATCCAGCCACCCCTGACAGGATGGCGAGGGCTGGTTTATATGCTGATGGGGCCCCTTTGACTCTGAATAGGGCCCCAAGCGACTGCTTTTGTTGCCTGGTCGGTAATCCGGCCCTGCCGCAAACCCCCCCCCCCCCCCCAGGAAAAAAAATGCAATTAAAGGACAATTAGATTGGTGGCACTTTCCACAAAATGCTATTTAAGATTTTGGTGAAGTTGCGTGGCGCACACGGCGCGCCACAAACCATGGGGGTTCCGTTGCGAGTAAAATGGGTGTGGCCATGGACCAGAGTGTGGATGTGGCCACGGGTGGAGACAAATTTACATGAACTTAGCAATGTGGGACATTAGATTAGGACAGTGGTGGCGAACCTTTTGGAGGCCGAGTGCCCAAACTGCAACCCAAAAGTCACTTATCTATCGAAAAGTGGCAACAGCAATTTAAACTACATACAAACGTTTTAACTCATACATGAACATTATGGAAAGTCCAAGTTGAAAATAAACTCTGAAGATAAACAATTTCATCCATCCTACTCCTGAAAAATCTATTTTTTTTTTTAACCTCCCAGTTTTATTTTCCGTTTTAAAAAGCTAAAAAAAGGTTTAATGCTATTGTCTCATGATGATGATTCAGCTTTCCCATAGTCTCGCAGTTCGCAATCATGTGACCCCAGAACAAGACAAATTCAGCAATCATGAGGCCCCCAATAAGGCACATTCAGCAATCATGAGGCCCCCAACAAGACAAATTCAGCAATCATGAGGCCCCCAACAAGGCACATTCAGCAATCATGAGGCCCCCAACAAGACAAATTCAGCAGTCATGAGGCACATAAATAGAGAGCATTTCACATAAATAGGCAGAATGCCCCTTTAATATGGTAGACACCTCTCACCTGGCTTCTGTATTCTCCTCTACTGGCTGCTGTGCCTGGCTGGCCTGGCAATAGTGTTTTTGGCCAGATTGGTCATGATGTGTGGGCTGAAAGGCCTTGCGGTGCTGCTGTGGCCGGGCTGGTGGTGATGCTGTGGTGTGGCCGGATGAGGTAGTAACAGGTGCCCCCCCCAGTTAGATAGTGACAGGTGTCCCCCCAGTTAGATAGTGACAGGTGCCCCCCCAGTTAGATAGTGACAGGTGCCCCCCCAGTTAGATAGTGACAGGTGTCCCCCCAGTTAGATAGTGACAGGTGCCCCCCCTCCAGTAAGTGACAGGTGCCCCCCAGTTAGATAGTGACAGGTGCCCCCCCAGTTAGATAGTGACAGGTGTCCCCCCAGTTAGTGACAGGTGTCCCCCTAGTTAGATAGTGACAGGTGCCCCCCCCCCAGTTAGATAGTGACAGGTGCCCCCCCCCAGTTAGATAGTGGCAGGTGTCCCCCCAGTTAGATAGTGACAGGTGCCCCCCCAGTTAGATAGTGACAGGTGCCCCCCCAGTTAGATAGTGACAGGTGTCCCCCCAGTTAGATAGTGACAGGTGTCCCCCCAGTTAGATAGTGACAGGTGCCCCCCAGTTAGATAGTGACAGGTGCCCCCCCAGTTAGATAGTGACAGGTGCCCCCCCAGTTAGATAGTGACAGGTGCCTGCCCAGTTAGATAGTGACAGGTGCCCCCCCAGTTAGATAGTGACAGGTGTCCCCCCAGTTAGATAGTGACAGGTGCCCCCCCCCAGTTAGATAGTGACAGGTGTCCCCCCAGTTAGATAGTGACAGGTGCCCCCCCTCCAGTAAGTGACAGGTGCCCCCCAGTTAGATAGTGACATGTGCCCCCCAGTTAGTGACAGGTGTCCCCCCAGTTAGATAGTGACAGGTGTCCCCCTAGTTAGATAGTGACAGGTGCCCCCCCAGTTAGATAGTGACAGGTGCCCCCCCAGTTAGATAGTGACAGGTGTCCCCCCAGTTAGATAGTGACAGGTGTCCCCCCAGTTAGATAGTGACAGGTGCCCCCCCAGTTAGATAGTGACAGGTGCCCCCCCAGTTAGTGACAGGTGTCCCCCTAGTTAGATAGTGACAGGTGCCCCCCCCAGTTAGATAGTGACAGGTGCCCCCCCAGTTAGATAGTGGCAGGTGTCCCCCCAGTTAGATAGTGACAGGTGCCCCCCCAGTTAGATAGTGACAGGTGTCCCCCCAGTTAGATAGTGACAGGTGTCCCCCCAGTTAGATAGTGACAGGTGTCCCCCCAGTTAGAGAGTGACAGGTGCCCCCCAAGTTAGATAGTGACAGGTGACCCCCAGTTAGAGAGGGACAGTTGCCCCCCAGTTAGAGAGGGACAGGTGCCCCCCAGTTAGAGAGGGACAGGTGCCCCCCAGTTAGAGAGGGACAGGTGCCCCCCAGTTAGAGAGGGACAGGTGCCCACCCAGTTAGAGAGTGACAGGTGCCCCCCCAGTTAGAGAGTGACAGGTGCCCCCCAGTTAGAGAGTGACAGGTGCCCCCCAAGTTAGATAGTGACAGGTGCCCCCCAGTTAGATAGTGACAGGTGCCCCCCAGTTAGATAGTGACAGGTGCCCCCCAGTTAGAGAGTGACAGGTGCCCCCCCAGTTAGAGAGTGACAGGTTACCTCATTGCAGCGCTGCCCGCCAATGCCTTCTCCTCTGTCCCCACTGGGATAGCGCTGCCTCACAGCTCAGACCTCACAGATCGCGGCGACTGAAACAAGCAGAGCGCGCGCATAACACCCGCGCGCCAGAACGTCACATGCGGAAGTGACTGATTTTACTTCCACATGTGACGTACTCCGTGCGGGTAATATGCGCACTCTGTTTGCCTCAGTCGCGGCGATCTGTGAGGTCTGAGTTGTGCGGCAGCGGGGACACAGGAGAGGCCACACAAGAGGAAGCAGGCATGGCGCCCATAGCGCACACCATGCCTGCATCTCGGGGAGAGGAGCGGACCGCAACAGGAGGCCTGGCGGGCCGGATCTGGCCAGCGGGCCGCCAGTTGGACAGCGCTGCTCCAATGAATTGTCCCAGAAGTCTCAGTGAGATTTCCTTTAGTGAAAACAAACAAGTCTATCTCTCCATTGTAAGAGCAGTATGGGCAGTGTATGCTTCTGCATTTATGCAACTGCCTGGTCAGCTAATTAGCTCAAGTTGTATAGTCTTAGTATCTTTTTCCTGTGTCCATGCCTAAGCAGGAACATGGGATATCAAATTTGTTCTTGCACCAACAATGTAATAAATTGTCGTGCTGGGATCCACTCTGGAGTAACAAGCAGTACGTATTAAATCTTCAAGATCCGCACCATCAAAGTAATGTCTTTATTAAGTATATAAAGTTAAAACATGATTAAAATAGCGTGGGTCAGAGATAACTCTCTGACCCACGCTGAAGATTTAATAAGCAGGAACATGGGTCAATAAAGAGGATTGAAAATTTTGTCCTGCCAAGGTTGCTAACTTGGGACTCGATTGAGGCAAGGAGAAAGTATTAGTCTCTTCTGTACTTCTCAGTGACTGAGAAGAGGCAGATACACCTCAAACTGCAACAATAAGCTTGTGTTGGCAGGGCCATCTCTTCATCTGTATTTTATTAAGGTTGTATGATACTTAGTTTAACACCTCTTTCTAGGTCACCCATACCTTTGGGGAATACGGCAGAGAAAGCCTTACATTGCGTGGATCACCTCTACAACACTTCCATTGTAAAGCAGAGAATTAAGGGGGGTGGGGGGTCACTTCTCTTACCAGGTGTGGGTGTTCAGGGGAGGGGTCTCTCTCTCTCTCTCTCTCTCTCTCTCTCTCTCTCTTTCTTTCTGGTGACTGGCACTCTATTTACAATGTGTTTTGGGCACAGTGGTGTGTTGTAGAGATTATGCACACCAAGTGATGCTGTTTTCAGCAAGATGAATCTAGTTTTTGCTGTATTTGAAAGTCTTGTTTGAAAGTACAGTACTTAATAGAAGGTGTGCTACACAACTGTGTTTTATCCTTTATCATCTTGGTACATACAATGTAATGCATGCTCTTTTTCTTGTACTTTCAGATATCTTCTCTTTGATCTCTGATACAAGTGGGGTGATGGTTTATGGAAAATATGACCTGTTTCTTAGAGAGGTACTCAAACTGCCAACTGTTGTATTTGAAGGTCCTTCTTTTGGCTACACAGAGCAATCTGCGAGGTCTTGTTTCACACAGCAGGTACCAAACATTAAACAGTATGTTTATATGAACGTCTATTAAGAGGAAACCTGAAGATGTATAATCTAATGTGCATGGCTGTTAACTGGGAAGTATATGTACACTGGAACACACAAAATACTCATTCAATGGTGTAATAAACAAGGTGCCAGGCTGACTCATTTTATATAAGTCATGAGACTTGTATAAAAAATAATCTTAATAATGTAATTAATAATTATTTAGTTAGTTATTCCAATGAGAAATCCTAGCTAAAAAATGACCACTACATTAAATAAATGTGAGGGAAAATGTAAACATACCTTCATATAATTATCTGGGTAGTGTATTGCCAAACTGAATATTTTTTGTGCAGATGTGTATCCTTGTATGTATGTACTAAGGTACTGGATTTGCATAGGTAGACTGATTACATCTACAGCGCTATTTTGGCATTAAAGCTATTCATACATATAGATGAAGCAGGTGCTGTATGCGATAATTTAATTTTGCCTAGTCACACAGATTTAGAAGTTTATTTAGTATGAAAAAAATGGTGATTTAACTGTTTTTACCTCGAGGCTTGTTCCTATGATAAAATGATAGGAGACCCGCATGATATCCAGAATAGCTTTTTTATAAGGATGGAGCATTTTTCACAACCTTGCAGGGTCCTCTCAATAATTTATTAACTAGTGTTCATAAATGTGCTAAGCACTTTTGTGAATAACAAAGCAAGTGGTATTGTAAGGTTGATGAGGATTTGGGCCATTGCTGATGCCCGCAGATGTACAGATATTACTCCATGCGGATGGGGAGATACTTCTGTCATTTGTCACTACATGCTCTGCGAGACTCAACTGACAGCTAGGTGACAAATGTGACACCATGCCTAGCTTATGTGGAATGAAATAAATATTAATTGTCCCATAAGCTCCATTGGATAGTAACAGTTTATTACATTTTAATTCCAGCTTGACGTGATAAGTACTCTAACACTTTTCATTTGCAGAAGCATGACAGGCTGTGCAGAGTTGATATATTGCTTGGATAGAGGTTACACTGTTAGTGCAGATTTATAATGAATTTTGTTTATTCCTGGGCTTATTTTTCATCTGGTATATGTAGGTGACTTGGACTGTAACCTGTAGAACACAGTTTGATCAGGTATCTTTCTATCCTATGGTAGAAACATTGCATCAGTTATATGGGTATTCTTTTAGAACACTCCATACATGAAGCCCATTTGAAGCATTGGTCTTTTTGGCACTACAAACGGGTGGTGGCAGTTATTTTGACATGGGTCCTTTGTTCTTTTGCACTAATGCTTTGGTGCTGTGACAGTTTGACCATCTGGCGCCAAACTAAGGCCGGGCATTTTGCCCTACCATTATCATATACAGTATTATGGCCATGCCTCTTGACCCCCCACCCACTCCTCCCATCCAATGTACTTTATGGGAGGTCAACTGTTACGGCCATGCCTCAGTCTGCAACAAAGGGAAGTGACAAACCATCTTCAGAAAGCTAGAGTTCTGGTTTGAAGCCTCAATGTGACATTATCACTGGTGCTTTAAGGATACATGTGAGTATATTTGCGGAGGGCGGAGGGGGTGCCTTGGAAGCAACTATAGTGATAAAATGTGTGGGAGGAAAGGTGTTTAAAAAAAATGGACTACGTTTTAGAATTCTTCTCAGTACAGAATGACCTTACAGAGATAATAGTAAAATAAAGTGCCTAAAAAATTGCATTCTAGCTTTCTAAATTTTGCTATCGATGCTTCTCTTTATTTCTACCAGAAAAAAGTCACGTTAAATTCCTTCTTGGACACGCTTATGTCTGACCCACCACCTCAGTGTCTTGTCTGGTTACCTCTTCTGCATCGACTGGCGAATGTAGAAAATGGTGAGTAAATAAGGAGGGTTCATCCTGTGCAAGACCACCCTTAAAGTTCAAAGAACCGAATTCACTTGAAATCTATATACTTGACTTCGTATTTGTCCTTTTTCTCCTTCATTATTACCAGTCACCTTCCTCTGCTGTATTGCACTGCCAATTTTACAATGTGATTTTGGCAGTGATTTTCAGAATGTTTTAGAGTAAATGCGATATTTCCTGCATTCCCTCAATCTAAATCACTTAAAGAGACACTGAAGCGAAAAAAAAAAATATGATATAGTGAATTGGTTGTGTACTATGAATAATTACTAGAAGATTAGCAGCAAAGAAAATATTCTCATACTTTTATTTTCAGGTATATAGTGTTTTTTCTAACATTGCATCACTCTATAATATGTGCAGATTACACAACACTTAGCATTCAAAATGAGTCTTTCAGAGCAGTCTGTGAACTAATGACCTCTCCTCTAGCAGAGAAAAAGTAAACAGTTCACTTACAGTTGAGATAATAAAAGTCAGATAACAGCCCTCTCCACGACTAACTTAGTCGGAGAGCTTAACGGCTTGTTTGCATAGAGATACCAACTGGAGTTTCTCAACTCTTCCTGTACTGGAAACAATTAGACTGATGTATCTGATCTTAATGTTTTATTTCTTAGCTGTGCTACACATACAAATCATAATATCATTTTTTTTTCGCTTCAGTGTCTCTTTAAGTAATACACTGTGGAACCACCACTCCTGAAAGCAGCCCAGTGGGCCCCAGCTCTTGCTATGTTGTCATGCTTCTAAGGGCTGGTTCACGCTGCGAGCACTTTTTTTAAGCACCAGTGATTTGAAAAGCTCTTGCTAATGTAATGCGGTGTGTGTTCTTACTTGAGCAATTTGAACGCACATATTACATTAAAAAAATTGCACATATTACATTAGCAAGCGCTTAGAAAAGTGTGATCCAGCCCTTTAAGTGTGAAATGTTCATCTGTCCATGTGTTCAGCCGTCCTCCGCCTATGGTAGCTGTATACATCTGAACCAGTCAAATATGAATTACCCATAATGAACTACATTTTTCTGTTCTATCGGTCACAATGTTTTAATGAAGGGATGAGTGGTGGTAAGTTCTCATCAGAGTTAAAATTGTATGCGTAGTTTTCTCAATGGCTGTTCTATAACAGCATCATGTTAGCACTATTCAACCCTGAAGAGTGGATATGTTTCCAGGTTAATTACTTTTGTGTATTTTGTGTATAGTGTTGGCCATGGCTGTCTATTAACATATCTATACTATTTCTTTTCTCCCCTAGTCTTCCACCCTGTTGAGTGTTCCTATTGCCACAGTGAAAGCATGATGGGTTTCCGTTATCGCTGCCAGCAGTGTCACAATTACCAGCTCTGTCAGGACTGCTTTTGGAGGGGACATGCCAGTGGTTCCCATAGCAACCAGCACCAAATGAAAGAGTACACTTCATGGGTAAGAGAGGGCTTGCAAGATCCTTAGATAGACCACAGAAGAGAACAAACTAACCTGGGAGACTATGAATTTGGTGAGAAGGAGATTTTCACTGGTTTTTAATTTGTGAACGGGATTTCGTGTGGTATTGAATCAAGAGTGAGTATGTAACACTGAAAATGTAGCATTACATCACTGTAGAATTGTGCCTATTGTGGCAGGTGGAGGGAAAATTAGAACTAGGTCTATTTATTTATACATTTATCTTTTGGTACGTTGATGGTACATTTGTCTTTATTCTACACAGTTTGGCAGAATTGATGAGATAGATTTGTATGTAAAGTTTTTTTTTTTTTTTTTTGTCTTTTCTTTTTTTCTTTAGCTAGAGAAAGGGCAGCATTTTGTTACACAAAGGGAACTGTACATCAGGGAAATGCTGTGTGGACTGCTGCTGTGGAGATGTAGAATGTCTGCATGTGACTTTATGTCGTGGAAAAGAATATCTGTGTTGGCCCAAGTTTTTAAGCTATACAGACAAGGAAGATGATGTGTAGTTTTATGGACTATTTGGAGCTAATTACAAATGCTGCAGTGTGTGCATCTGTGATAATGGTTTTCAATTAACTGTTAATAAATTAACATTGCCATTCTTATTCATTTGTAAATAACCCCTGATAAAATGTCATCAAATATAAATTGTTAGCGGGATCAGTAAAAGAGCTTTTAAATACATTCTCGCAGCATACATTATGTGGGGTTACAATTGTAGGAATTGGCAATGCAGGGAAATCTGGGGTTGCATGCAGGCTGCAGACTTTTAAGGCTAGTAAGATATAAAAGTTTTATTAATAGAGACATTGACCAGAGTAATGACGATTAATGTGCTTGTTTGCATTACTGGCTCCATGTAATAAGAATAGGAGGTTCAGATTTAGAAACCAGTTCACAAAAACAGTGTAGCACAACTAGAAAGAATGTGCATAATGGCCGCTAATGAGAAGCAGGACAACCTGATAAAGCTCACCCTTCATAGGCCAGTAATGGAGAGGGGTTTGCTTACTTTAATTAAGTGGTTTCTGTAGTCAATAGTGGAGATATTAACTCTTAAGCTGGCCATACACTGGCCCGATATGCTGCCGTTTCGACAGCAGATTCAATCACTGGGATCTAATCTGCTGCCAATCGTTCGCGCTAAACGCACCCGCCGATCCGATTTACTCCCGAAATTGGATCGGACCGTCAATCGCGCCGTGCGGGAAATTACCGTCGATCGCCCGCGGGTAGGGAGCGCGTCGCTAGCGGCGGCTGATCCGATACAGGTATACATTACCTGACGCTGGCTCCCGGGCATCTTCTCCGCGCTGCACCGCTCTGTTCCTGCTTCCATCCCAGCGTACATTAACTTCCTGTGTCACTCCAGTGACTAGGAAGTTCAAATAGAGGGCGCTCTTTTAGAATGGATGCGGTGCGGTGCAGCACGGAGAAGAGGACCCGGAGCCAGCTTCAGGTAATGTATACGGGGGGGGGGAAGGCGGCAGGAGCAGCTCAACAGATTGCGATCGGTTTCAGGCTGAAATCGATTCACAATCTGTTTGCAGCAAAGGCAGCCATACGATCCCTCTCTGATCAGATTCGATCAGATAGGGATCTGTCAGTTGGTCGATCTAATGGCAAATCGACCAGTGTATGGCTACCTTAAACCTCCCTGGCATTCAATTTCCCCAGGATTTCTGTGCAAAAAGTGATCCAATTTTCATAACTTTTTTTCCTGTAACTTGCCAAAGTGTGTCAAGCAAGGGTCTAGTATACAGTGCAGGAGAGTATTAACGTGTATGCACGTCAACACTGTTCACAGCATGTTTTGTATTAACGTGTATAATTGTCAATACCGCTAAGGAGGTTAAAAATAATAGTGCAAAGACAGGAGGTTGTCCTCTTGTCGGGACATTATGAGTCCACTTGGAAAAATGATTTGCTTTAAAGCGGTATTGTCACTATAAAAATCAAATTTCAACAGCAACTGGTCTGAGTGTATTAAGTGATAAAGATGCTAATCCTGCATTCAAAACTTGCAAAACTGTTTCTGCTGTTATGGTTTGGAGTTATCACATACTTTAGGAGCACTGGCCCTAGTGCCAAACAGTGCCAAAGAGTTGAATGCTGGGAGTTCTTTTTATCTATAATATATTCCTCCTCTTCCATTTATTTCCCTACCTAGCTGCTTATCAGAAACACCCTCTGATTACTTGTGTTTACAAGCAAGGCTGAGGTGACTCAGTGATTGGATGTGTAAATAAAAAAAAAACAGTGCATTTGTTAGTATACACCTCAGTGGGAGTGTCTGAAGACTCTGGGAGGAGGGCAGCTAATGAATACACAATGAGTAAGAGAAGGGAGGGGGGAAACAAGAGTCAGGGAGGATATGATGTCAGCATTAGCTTGGCAAGATGGCCACTGCCTAGAATAGGATTTTCTGCTTTTCCTGTATAAAATTCACAGGAATCATTACGTGGATAGCACAATACATCTGTTAGGTTGTTTCAAAATAGTTTGGATGCTTACATAAAATAAAATAATTTGTTATAAAAAATACATTTATTTCTACCCCCACTATAAAGAATATCTTATTTTTTTCTTACCTTTTTTTTTTTTATTATTTTTTTATTTTTATTTTTTTACATTTTTTTTTTGTTTTTATTTTTATTTTATTTATTTTTTTTTTGGGGGGGGGGGGGGGGGGGTTAGCTCTCATTTAGCCTTCTGGTTTTTTTTAGGTTTTTTTTTTTCCTACAGTTTTCCGGTTATGATAGGAAATGTGCATTTATTAGCAGTACTCTAAGTATTGTGCTTTGCTCATCTGTATTTTTTGCAATAAATTGAATACCTTGCTGGCAACTCCTACCTTGTTCCTCTAGCTTCTTGTTGCCAGCAAAATGAGAATTCCTTCCACCCTGTGAGGCAGCTGTAGTTCTTTCATGCTGAATATGTAATAAAGCATTTGACCCTTCGCTCTCCAACCCTCGCTCCCCCCCCCCCCCACACACGCACACACGAGGGAAAGGCACACACACATGAGGGAAAGGTGAACTGTACTTCATTACACACTGTAGTGTACAAGATACAGAGGCGCCAAAAGAATAAAAGGTAATTAAATGAACTTAAAAAACCAACTGGTTAAACAGAGGAGGCAGCGGTGGTTTTACCCCCTCCAAACAGACACAGGCAAGGACTGCGATTCAGACAGTCAACAATTTATTCGGAACTCCAAAAAACAATGCAACGGGTTTCACGGGCCATACATCCCGCTTCCTCAGGCAAAATACAGTAGGAGTCACAGCATCTGTATTATATCAGCGAGCTCGGCGCCGAGCTCGCTGATATAATACAGATGCTGTGGCTCCTACTGTATTTTGCCTGAGGAAGCGGGATGTATGGCCCATGAAACCCGTTGCATTGTTTTTTGGAGTTCCGAATAAATTGTTGACTGTCTGAATCGCAGTCCTTGCCTGTGTCTGTTTGGAGGGGGTAAAACCACCGCTGCCTCCTCTGTTTAACCAGTTGGTTTTTTAAGTTCATTTAATTACCTTTTATTCTTTTGGCGCCTCTGTATCTTGTACACTACATTGAGTCCACCCTGGGTGGAGGGTTGTTACCCTATTTTCCTGTCTACAGAGAGCGACTTTTTATTCCTGAGTGGGGTCAGGATTGTTCTCCCCACCTGCCTATACAGTGGTTGCCTATTGGTAACCCTGGTTTGTAAGTATAATTTTAACTTCTCATTTATTTTGTTGTCCCCAAGACGAATTACACTATTGGGGCTCTTGGTGTCCCTCTGCTTTATTTTCATTACACACTGAGCAGGGAGGAACTAGAGAGGAATTGAAGACGAGATTCTGTGGTCAGCATAGTAACACTGTGGTTCTGTAAAAAGCAGCACAGAGTAGATGAGCAAGCTCTGTTCTTACAGTGGAAGACTAGCTGTTCCCAGCTCCTCCCTGGCTATCTCATGATGGGTGATGATCTGATTGGAGAGGAGTTTGGACAGTTCAGACTGCCATTCATTCTGAACTGCACCTGACCTTTACACAGGAAGTCGATTTTGCAAATTCAGCAAGCAAGGTAATAAAAATGAATAATTCAGAAATGGTTTACATGTGATGCACAAAGTGTGGTGCATTTCAAATCATGAACTGTTCTTGCGGTTCAGACTATTAAAATACTCACATATTTACACAGAGTGGGGAAAACTGAGAGACCCAGAGTAAAAGGAATTTGAAAGCCCCAGAATTATACTCACATCCTCCTGTGCCAAAGGCAGCTCCTTTACCTTTATGCTCTGGCTTCTGCTGTGCTGGCTGGAAAGAAAAATAATTACTCATTTTTCAGCCCAGTCATTTAGCACATGTAATTCTACCTTTTGGAGGGACCTCCAGAGGTAGAAGTGAAAATTGCAACTCGGTCATTAAGCGCATGCAATTATCTATTCTACCTTTTGGAGCTCGTTCCAGAGTTAGAATTACATGTGCTGAATGACTGGGCTAAAAAATTAGCAAAGAATTTTCTGTCCACCCACCCCAGGAGAAACTTAAGCATAGTGGTAAAGAAACTGCCTTTGATACTGGAGGCTGGGCTTTCTAACTTAGCTGCCTGATTCTTTACATATCTCTTAGGATTTCAAGAGCATATACACATGACAGCACACTTTCAGAGCCTTGCCATAACGATGTCTGCCTGTCGATGAGAGAGAGAGACGGAGGAGAAGATAGTTAGAGCAAACCAAGTGGGGAGGTCATTACCATGACGGCAAGTCTGCTTGCTTACTGATGGAGGAAAGCTGTCACATTATGTAAATTAGCACTTGCAGAAGGCTTTGAAATAGAAAGCGCTGCTTGAAAACTGATGTCTGCCCTAGTATCTACATGTTAGCTGGGTAATCAGAATAACATATTTTGGCATCCCTATGACCAGTCTTTCTAAATTATTTGTGTCTCTTTCCTTCACTATTTCTATATACCCCCTTCTGTGTATGGCAGCCTCCATCTTCAGTAGTCAGTAACACCCCATACCCGCCCCCCCCCCCCCCTCCTTTCACATGTGCAGCATTCTTCCAAGACCCTTGACTGCCTGGCCTTCCCAGAAATCCCATCCTGCCTCTTCGTGATCTAATTTATTGTACAGGAAAGAAACATCTTGCCATGCAGCTCATCAACTTTAAAAAGAAAAGATTAGCTAGAAATGTAGATTCACTGCTACTGAATGAAAACATGAATCACTCAGTTTTACCCGCTAATAAAGGCAGTATTATTTTCCCTTAGACTCCATGAGAGTTGTAATTTAAAATCCTTCTAAAAGTGTGTAGGGTAGTCTCCTTACATGCCCTCCCATTACATTACTTTTTTTTATTTTCTGTTGTTTGCAGAAATCTCCGGCAAAGAAGCTTACTAATGCACTTAGCAAGTCTTTAAGCTGTGCTTCCAGTCGTGAGCCTCTGCACCCGATGTTTCCTGAACAGCCGGAGAAGCCTCTAAACCTGGCTCACATTGTGTGAGTATCACAGCTATCCCCTCCACACATACTTTCCTTCCATCAAAAAGTTGTGGGTCACCTCCTGCACATTCTAAAAGTTTTCAGATGTCATAAACTCTGTGTTTCTATTGAGGGATGAGATCTTTAGACTGCGTTCTATTGTGTGTATAGCCTTCACTGCCTGCCTGGAAACAAGCTGCCAGTCTTTTGTACTGAATATCTATTATGCCACTAACCAGCATGTTCCCAGCAAGGTCACCAGTGAATAAAAATCTGTTTTTACTTAGTGGCAATAAACATTCTTTTCTCTTTATTGCTGTGTATAAGAGGAGACTGCATTGCAAACAAAAAACACCATTTAATTTTAGTGTACAAAAGAATCATAAAGGCAGTGGGTAAAAAATAGCTTAATTCATCTAATCAAGGTAAGTCAGGAGTAGTTTTGTTTATTTAGAAGAAAACATTAGACAAGACCTAGTGAAGGTCTCATATTGGAGTTCCATGCATCAGTTTCCACCACCAAAACTTAAGTTAATGAGATGTAGACTGCTCTTCACTGATGTGTTGTCTCACAGTACATGCACCCGCACAGGCAGAACTAATGGCTTCCATTCATGTGACAGATGGACATATGTGTGAAGGAAAACACATTTACATGGTTAGTTGAAGAAAATATTCAAATGTCATCTAATATATCCAGGGATAGAGCAATTCCAATGAAAAAGCATGTCTCATATGATCTTAAAGCCCCAGTCCAGTCAGAAGTGTTTACCTAAGTCTGTGTGGGCACCCTGAACGTGTTTCTGTCTGTGTAGAAGGCAGCCCTTGATTAGTGTGGCGAACTGTGAAACTGGCCATGTATAGGCTGCTATCAATCATTTTGGCACTAAGGCTGAGACTTTATACTGTTGATAAAAGGGTCTTGAACTAAGAGGTGCATTGTTTCATTAAATACTTTTTTCTTATTATTACCCTATTTCTGTGAGATTATTGCACCTCCTTAAACCTAATTTATTTTATTGGGTGCCTTTTTCTAAATCGTACATAGCATTCTTTATCCCATTTTTACCTTTCAAGATGCAGGTATTGGTTATTTGCCATAGATGGACTGCAACAGGAGAGTGACCACATATTAGGGATGGCCCGGTTGTAAAATACTTCTCCCAGGAGTACATATAGTGGTTGTTTACTCCACTCTGTTTACAGGAGGGTTTCCTCGCTAGATATGATTGTTCATGATTGTCTGTGTCAAGAATTGAAGGTGTGTACATTTCATTTTTCATCTATGTGGGTAGTGGGATTACACATCACAAAACACATGGCCAAAAATACTGGGACCCTTGCACTTATGTCAGGAAACAAACAATCATCCTAAAAACAAATTCAAGCTGACCTGCGGTTTGGGGTAAAACTGTGTCAGCTCGCTCTATTTGTCACCATGATTGAAAAGGGACACTATGCCAGGAGACCCAGGAGGATCCCACAGCTGATAAAGAGATGTACAAAAGCTACTCTGGAATATGCTAAAACTTACCTGTGAAAACCACAATATAGTGCCAACAAAAGAAATAAACTGCAAAGGGCACACTTAGCAGGAAGTCTTGCCAAAGGACTAGGTACTGGCTTACTGAAGAGGAAGAGACAACATTCGACCCTGGCTCCAATGTCAGAGCCAGAGCCTTTAACCAGTACACTTTCTAGTCCATAAGACCATACCAAAGCATTTCTAATATTCTCACATAAATTTAAGGGTGCTGATATCGTCAGCCATGATTCAATACAGTGTTTTCGTGGTCACTTTTAAATTATGGCAGTTATATGTCTGTCAGCCTGATCTTTTGACTTCAGTAGTGTCTAGGTTACACACCAGTAGCAGATATACCTGGTTTGCATTTTTAATTTGGGTCACTAGAGCATTATAGGCAGAGGGTCATCTTGGAAACAGGTGTGTTGCTTTTTTTTTTTTACAAAGCCAGTTTATCACAATTAACATATTTATTACTCAGTCCTTCGTCAACCTCAATGTCCAGTGTCCAAACTGGGGCCCATGACCTTGTTGCTACACCACCTATGTCCAAAAGGGCTTCAGGTTAGTTTATATCCAGAACATGTGGAACAGGTTATCTGACTCCATCTCGCACCTAGTTCAGTAGGAGAATATGTGTAGATTGATTTTATTCAGGCAAAGTGATGTAAAATTAACCCAGAGAAATGTCCTTTGTATAAATTAGTCTATTTCTAGGTAAGACTATTGATGTATATAATCCAGAAGACTATTCACAGTCCTCTCCCAACTCCCCTATGGCCGTCGTCCATACAGTGAAGCCAATCTCCATCCTGTCCGACCTTTCTCCTGCCAGACAGCCATAAATAGCTGTAATAGTTTTAATCAGTCTCTGAGTTATTAATAGGCTTTTAAGAGCCTTAGATTCACTAGTCATCTTCATTTCATGTAGCGTCTGCAAGTAATGAAGGAATCGTTTTGTTTTCTTTCATTAATTTACTGTTACGATTATCAAACCGTTGTATTCCCTCAGTCGCAATATATTGCAGAAATTTAATATGAAATCTTGCCTAGACTATAGAATTGGGGATCAATGGGAAATGTGTAATTTTTAGGGTTTTCCTGTAGTGGAGGGCGTGGTGACCTCCTAATCTACTGGCGTTTTTGGCAGATTTACTGGCTGATTGATTTTTCAATAGTTTTTCTGATCTATTTTCATTCACTTCTATGAGAAAATCATTCAGAAAAACGATCAAAATCAGATCGGACCTGTCGTAAATTATCTATCGAGCCATCTATCTACCAAAAAACTCATACTGTATTCTCAGCATTAGAAACATCTCATACTCAATCCATTGCCTTTATCACAATAGGGGCATCTGCACTGAATTTGAAGCTTCTGAATGGAAAGTAAGCTAAAAAAAAAAGCATACTCTAAAATGGTAGTTTCTATTCATATCTTACTTGTCACTGGCATGCCTTTAAGTAATCAGTGGCTTAGAAGAGCTTCATAATATGAAGTTGCAGTCACTTGCAGTGAAATGTAATGAAACTGGAGAACTAGCGTGCAGATTTTGCATCGGGATTGCAGCAATTTGGATACTTCAGTCACATTGCATAGAATCACGTAAACTGTGCAAGTCTTCATAGACTTGCGTGGCCCCTGCGGTGGGGATGCGGCAGGGAAGCATGACGTGGTGCAACGC